>NW_022145609.1:0-110000 GCF_000002235.5 Strongylocentrotus purpuratus
TAGTCTGATTTCAAGAAAGGAAAACAATTTCGGGACAGTTCAAAATAATGCTTGGAAATGGAAATTCAAATGATACCGTTTTAAAAACCAGAAAGATATGGTTTGAGGACAAGAAGCAGGATGTAATTCATTGCTCGGCAATCTTGACTGTATTTAAAACAGAGCATCCAATATACCTGATATTTAATAGTACTGTACGATGTCAATTAAATAAAATAACTAAATAAACAAACAAATAATGGACCTCTTTAGCCAAGACTGTGGATTTTTATTGTTGAGCACTAAATGATTCTGCTCGGTCATACAGGCTAGGTGGGGGAATGCTTTCAATAGACTTAAATTTGAAAGGCCCTTTGTATCACTTCGTGCAAAATGACATAGGGCACTTGTAATAAATTTATACGAGAAGTAAAACCCTGTTCATCATTGTTTTCGTGTTGCAAAGTTGTTTACAGACTGAAAAAGGGATAGTACGGGACTGTAGAGAGTGAATAAAACTAGGAAATTATAATTGCAAATGTAAAACAACGTTGTAAACCTAGCAATAAGAGGCTCTTGAATGCAGTTTTTAAATGGACATGGCTTTGGGGCTACCCGCTACCGCCGCCAGGCTACGCTGTCGATTGCCAGCTAGCTGTCGATTGCCAGCTAGCTCGATTGCTGTCGATTGCCAGCTAGCTGTCGATTGCCAGCTAGCTGTCGATTGCCAGCTAGCTGTCGATTGCCAGCTAGCTGTCGATTGCCAGCTAGCTGTCGATTGCCAGCTAGCTGTCGATTGCCAGCTAGCTGTCGATTGCCAGCTAGCTGTCGATTGCCAGCTAGCTGTCGATTGCCAGCTAGCTGTCGATTGCCAGCTAGCTGTCGATTGCCAGCTAGCTGTCGATTGCCAGCTAGCTGTCGATTGCCAGCTAGCTGTCGATTGCCAGCTAGCTGTCGATTGCCAGCTAGCTGTCGATTGCCAGCTAGCTGTCGATTGCCAGCTAGCTGTCGATTGCCAGCTAGCTGTCGATTGCCAGCTAGCTGTCGATTGCCAGCTAGCTGTCGATTGCCAGCTAGCTGTCGATTGCCAGCTAGCTGTCTAGATGGGACCCCCCTGGCGATTAATGTGGGGGGGGGGGTGATTTTTCAAATTTTCGAGGGCCAAACAAAAAATAGTGCTCTCTACCCCCCCCCCCCCCCCCTCCCCCTTCCCCCTCTACCACTGAGTGAAATATCGGCCGGCACGATTTTTTTTTTATTTCAGCACATTAAATTTCAAATTGATTTCAAGTTTGGGCCCCCCTAAGAAATCCTGAATCCGCGCCGATACCCACCCCCCCCCCCCAAATAAAAATCCCAAGGCTCCCCTGTAGTTTTTTTCTACATTGCTCCCCCCCCCCCCGCAAAAGGTCCCTATTTTCTCATTGTTTTACATCAACAACAACAACAACAATAATATTTATTATAAAACTCCAAAATTGGTTTGTTTTTATAAATAATAATATCTGCCCGGCAAAATATTTGAAGTAAGTATGTAGATTAAGATCATCAGACTTTATTACACTGATGAGGTGTATTGGGTTCTCTTCACTTGTCTCTTTCTGGATCTCTTTCTCTTTCTCTCTCTCTCTCTCTCTCTCTCATTGGGACTGAAAAAGTATTGAATGTAATAATGTTTGATAAATAGATAAAACAGGATTCCTGTCCTTCTTGTACTTCGTAAATATAATACTTTACCTTGCTTACAAGTTAATTGCAAGCTCATTGTATAGATCAATTAAGAGAATAGCAATAAATATGGACTTTGAGTGAGATCAAAATGGGTTTGACATCAGTTTTTCTTTTTCAAAGATTAAAAAAAAAGCAACAGCTGGGTGTCGAACCCGATACCTTCCAGTTACCAGGCGATTGCCTACCCACTAGACTAAAGTGTCACATTGCTAATCTCCATGTTTTTTTTTCATACTTATACTTATTGTTGTAGATGTAGCAAAAGAAAAAAACGCAACAGCTGGGGGTCGAACCCGATACCTTCCAGTTATCAGACGATTGCCTACCCACTAGACTAAAGTGTCACATTGCTAATCTTCATGTATTCTTAATACTTACACTAATTGTTGTAGATGTAGCAAAAGATGTTTTCTGACTAATTCAGAGAGTCGCTTGTTAAAGAAAGAGTATTACATGCTATTTTTTCTTTGTTGAGGGGGGGGGTGTCCCCTTTAAAAAAGAGATGACAAGTCAATATTATGGAGTGAAGAAAAAAAATAACATGGGTTTATATAAAGGAGAAACTGAGACTCGAACCGAGTACATTGCATTGTGAAGTGATCACTTTTATCCACAAGACCATTTTGCCTCACCGTGATAACTGGTTCGCTTTTTGTTGTTAACACTTTCTGCATGCTAATGACTTTACAAAATGTGCCGATTTACTGATTTGACGCTTTCGGGATGCATTATTATCATCATTTTTGTAGTCCGATGTTGTCAAGATTGCCCGTATTTTTTTTCTTTCAGTTACTGATATTACTGATATAATAGTGAGGTTTTATGTTTATTTCATTTAATTTGCAAACTGCTGACTTAAACTTAAAGTGATATGACAAGAGGCCACTGCCCTCACATAGTATAATGAATAGAACACGGGTCTATTCAATTCAGTATATGCTACGAATTCTATAACAGGGCACCAATGAATAGGGAAGCTTGGCTATTCGATTCTGTTTTCAATAGCTTGCACCTGCAATTTTTGAATAGTTACGTAACAAACTACTCAACTCTTTCTGACATGGCATCAATAATATTAGTGAATTGAAAACAAACCTGACCCTCCCTTCATTGAGTGACTTTTGTTTGGTCAAATGCGAGGATTACCAAAGAGGAGGTAATAATAGCATTCCTGACATTGCAACAATGACTGCGTTATTTTGATGCATTGTCCCTAAACCTACCGAAGAGGCTCTTTGTCCTTGTCTGGGAGGACAAGCACTTTAGACTGGGGCTGTAGTCTGATTTCAAGAAAGGAAAACAATTTCGGGACAGTTCAAAATAATGCTTGGAAATGGAAATTCAAATGATACCGTTTTAAAAACCAGAAAGATATGGTTTGAGGACAAGAAGCAGGATGTAATTCATTGCTCGGCAATCTTGACTGTATTTAAAACAGAGCATCCAATTTACCTGATATTTAATAGTACTGTACAATGTCAATTAAATAAAATAACTAAATAAACAAACAAATAATGGACCTCTTTAGCCAAGACTGTGGATTTTTATTGTTGAGCACTAAATGATTCTGCTCGGTCATACAGGCTAGGTGGGGGAATGCTTTCAATAGACTTAAATTTGAAAGGCCCTTTGTATCACTTCGTGCAAAATGACATAGGGCACTTGTAATAAATTTATACGAGAAGTAAAACCCTGTTCATCATTGTTTTCGTGTTGCAAAGTTGTTTACAGACTGAAAAAGGGATAGTACGGGACTGTAGAGAGTGAATAAAACTAGGAAATTATAATTGCAAATGTAAAACAACGTTGTAAACCTAGCAATAAGAGGCTCTTGAATGCAGTTTTTAAATGGACATGGCTTTGGGATTGCCAGCTAGCTGTCGATTGCCAGCTAGCTGTCGATTGCCAGCTAGCTGTCTAGATGGGACCCCCCTGGCGATTAATGTGGGGGGGGGGGGGGGTGATTTTTCAAATTTTCGAGGGCCAAACAAAAAAATAGTGCTCTCTACCCCCCCCCCCCCCCCCCTCCCCCTTCCCCCTCTACCACTGAGTGAAATATCGGCCGGCACGATTTTTTTTTTATTTCAGCACATTAAATTTCAAATTGATTTCAAGTTTGGGCCCCCCTAAGAAATCCTGAATCCGCGCCGATACCCACCCCCCCCCCCCCCCAAATAAAAATCCCAAGGCTCCCCTGTAGTTTTTTTCTACATTGCTCCCCCCCCCCCCGCAAAAGGTCCCTATTTTCTCATTGTTTTACATCAACAACAACAACAACAATAATATTTATTATAAAACTCCAAAATTGGTTTGTTTTTATAAATAATAATATCTGCCCGGCAAAATATTTGAAGTAAGTATGTAGATTAAGATCATCAGACTTTATTACACTGATGAGGTGTATTGGGTTCTCTTCACTTGTCTCTTTCTGGATCTCTTTCTCTTTCTCTCTCTCTCTCTCTCTCTCTCTCATTGGGACTGAAAAAGTATTGAATGTAATAATGTTTGATAAATAGATAAAACAGGATTCCTGTCCTTCTTGTACTTCGTAAATATAATACTTTACCTTGCTTACAAGTTAATTGCAAGCTCATTGTATAGATCAATTAAGAGAATAGCAATAAATATGGACTTTGAGTGAGATCAAAATGGGTTTGACATCAGTTTTTCTTTTTCAAAGATTAAAAAAAAAGCAACAGCTGGGTGTCGAACCCGATACCTTCCAGTTACCAGGCGATTGCCTACCCACTAGACTAAAGTGTCACATTGCTAATCTCCATGTTTTTTTTTCATACTTATACTTATTGTTGTAGATGTAGCAAAAGAAAAAAAACGCAACAGCTGGGGGTCGAACCCGATACCTTCCAGTTATCAGACGATTGCCTACCCACTAGACTAAAGTGTCACATTGCTAATCTTCATGTATTCTTAATACTTACACTAATTGTTGTAGATGTAGCAAAAGATGTTTTCTGACTAATTCAGAGAGTCGCTTGTTAAAGAAAGAGTATTACATGCTATTTTTTCTTTGTTGAGGGGGGGGGGTGTCCCCTTTAAAAAAGAGATGACAAGTCAATATTATGGAGTGAAGAAAAAAAATAACATGGGTTTATATAAAGGAGAAACTGAGACTCGAACCGAGTACATTGCATTGTGAAGTGATCACTTTTATCCACAAGACCATTTTGCCTCACCGTGATAACTGGTTCGCTTTTTGTTGTTAACACTTTCTGCATGCTAATGACTTTACAAAATGTGCCGATTTACTGATTTGACGCTTTCGGGATGCATTATTATCATCATTTTTGTAGTCCGATGTTGTCAAGATTGCCCGTATTTTTTTTCTTTCAGTTACTGATATTACTGATATAATAGTGAGGTTTTATGTTTATTTCATTTAATTTGCAAACTGCTGACTTAAACTTAAAGTGATATGACAAGAGGCCACTGCCCTCACATAGTATAATGAATAGAACACGGGTCTATTCAATTCAGTATATGCTACGAATTCTATAACAGGGCACCAATGAATAGGGAAGCTTGGCTATTCGATTCTGTTTTCAATAGCTTGCACCTGCAATTTTTGAATAGTTACGTAACAAACTACTCAGCTCTTTCTGACATGGCATCAATAATATTAGTGAATTGAAAACAAACCTGACCCTCCCTTCATTGAGTGACTTTTGTTTGGTCAAATGCGAGGATTACCAAAGAGGAGGTAATAATAGCATTCCTGACATTGCAACAATGACCGCGTTATTTTGATGCATTGTCCCTAAACCTACCGAAGAGGCTCTTTGTCCTTGTCTGGGAGGACAAGCACTTTAGACTGGGGCTGTAGTCTGATTTCAAGAAAGGAAAACAATTTCGGGACAGTTCAAAATAATGCTTGGAAATGGAAATTCAAATGATACCGTTTTAAAAACCAGAAAGATATGGTTTGAGGACAAGAAGCAGGATGTAATTCATTGCTCGGCAATCTTGACTGTATTTAAAACAGAGCATCCAATATACCTGATATTTAATAGTACTGTACAATGTCAATTAAATAAAATAACTAAATAAACAAACAAATAATGGACCTCTTTAGCCAAGACTGTGGATTTTTATTGTTGAGCACTAAATGATTCTGCTCGGTCATACAGGCTAGGTGGGGGAATGCTTTCAATAGACTTAAATTTGAAAGGCCCTTTGTATCACTTCGTGCAAAATGACATAGGGCACTTGTAATAAATTTATACGAGAAGTAAAACCCTGTTCATCATTGTTTTCGTGTTGCAAAGTTGTTTACAGACTGAAAAAGGGATAGTACGGGACTGTAGAGAGTGAATAAAACTAGGAAATTATAATTGCAAATGTAAAACAACGTTGTAAACCTAGCAATAAGAGGCTCTTGAATGCAGTTTTTAAATGGACATGGCTTTGGGGCTACCCGCTAGCTGTCGATTGCCAGCTAGCTGTCGATTGCCAGCTAGCTGTCGATTGCCAGCTAGCAAAATATGCCGATTTACTGATTTCACGCTTTCGGGAGGCATATTTATTATTATTTTTGTAGTCCGATGTTGTCAAGATTGCCCCTAATTTTTTTCTTTCAGTTACTGATATATTAGGGAGGTTTTATGTTATTTTCATTTATTCTGCAAACTACTGACTTTAACTTAAAGTGATATGACAATAGGTTACTGCCCTGACATTGCATAATGAATAGAACACGGGTCTATTCAATTTAGTATACGCTACGAATTCTATAACAGGGCACCAATGAATAAAGGAAGCTTGGCTTTTCAATAGCTTGCACCTGCAATTTTTGAATAGTTACGTAACAAACTACTCAGCTCTTTCAGACATGGCATTAATTAATGAATTGAAGAAAACAAATCCGACCCTCCCTTCATTGAGCGAATACTTTTGGCAAATACGTGGATTACCAAAGAGGTAATAATAGCATTCCTGACATTGCAACAATGACAGCATTATTTTAAAGTATTGTCTCTAAAGGTAGCATAGTGAATAAGCTATTTATCCTTGTCTGGGAGGACAAGGCCTTTCAATATCCCCATGCATAAGAAAAGAATAGGCTGGGGCTGTAGTCTGATTTCAAGAAAGGAAAACAATTTCGGGACAGTTCAAAATAATGCTTGGAAATGGAAATTCAAATGATACCGTTTTAAAAACCATCAATTATATATGATTTTAGGACAAGAATCAGAAGATTCGTAAATATTCATAATTGAATGACACACGCCCTTAAAACTAAAACAACAACAACAACAACATGATTTTTCCGTAGAGATCAGTGGGTTGTATTTAATACTATAGGAGCAGCAGCAGCTACAGTACCGTACCCTGCCCGGTATCCGCCCGATAGGCAGTTTTTCTTAGATAACTTTTCTGAAAATGAATTATACAGGCGCTAATGTATATCAATTTGTAGCCGAAATTCTAGCGAATCCAACCATGCCATTCTTATGCCTGAAATCGTAAGCAATTGTCCGTAGTGCGCCGTCTGCGTGAGGCATTTTCCTTGCCTATTTCCGCCTAGACCTGCCCTAATTCGTCCCGATGGTGGACGCGCATCAAAAGTATAGAAAAGGGAGACATCTCGGGTAAACGTTAGGCCAAATAAAATTGCTTCCCAGTAGAATTTGATCTACATGATATTTTGATAATTGATATTTCTTTCTTTATTTCTTCTTTTGCCTCTGTAGGCTTACTAATAATGTCTGTTCACTGTTATTCACCACTTTCTGATCTGGGAAAATTCTGTAACTGCCTTTCCGGGAAAATCCTGTGACTTGTCTTTAATGTTTTAATAATGGTAATCAGACAAATCTGACTAAAGTCACTTAACATATCGCTAATCATTTTTAAATTAACCACTAGGGTGAAAGAATTTAATTTTAAAAAAAAACTATAACCACTATCAAAGTGAACATATTGTAAAAGAAAGTAATGGTGCTTCATTTTTATTTATTTTTAAATGCAAACTATTCTCGACATCTCTCAAATCTTGATTCAAAAATAAATTAGCGTATATTTTTAGGCATAATAATTGGTTGGAAAAAGCATCTAGCAATATTGTCATTAGAATTATCATCATCGCCGACATCGTCTAAATCATCATCATTACAATTTTAGGGTATATAGGTCTATAACGCAAATGTGGTTTCCTTTTTGATTATTTGTTTAAGACTTCAAGTTGTTGTGTTTTTTGTTTTCCACTTGTTCTAAATTATGCAGTATTATATTTTGATAATGCATTCAATAATAATTATAGCCAACTTGAAAGACAAAACTTTCCGAAATTATCTTAAAAACGAAGTTGTCGATTCACTTCCATAGAAAGTCAGTGTTTTTTTTTGCAAAATAATGTAGTATAATAATTAATGCAAAAGGAGTGGTGGTAGGGGGGGGGGGTCACCAGTCACGTTTTTGCCACTTCAACATCCAAAGAGGGTTGAAAGCTATTGTATAAGTATTTTGTTGACATTACCGAGAACAACTCAAATCATGTCCTGCAATGTATTGCCCTTCTCTAAATTTGGCACTATACCCCCTCCCCCACATCTTCTACATAATTCATCTATTTATTTATTCATTCAATATTCATTCATTTTATTGCCGAGAGATATTAATGTGATGGATAGAGATAAAAAAATGTTCACCTTTTATTCGCCATAAAACTTTAGCAAACTAACAACGTATATAAGAATTACCCTAGCCATTTGAAAGGCTGACAGGCGTATAGGCCCTTGTGAAATGTATCATTTATAGTTTTATACTACTCTTTCGATAGCCATTCATATAGGTTTATTTCACATAAAACAACATTTATTTTATTCACAGTCAGCTGACGGAAATTTGATAGCAGCGAAAATGTCATGGTCCGTGTTGGCAAAAATATATAACACACAAACATTTGAAAAAAAGATATTATAGCCTAATGTATAGAAGCACTAAGAAAAAGGATGTAAAAGTGAAGAGGGAGACTAAAAGAAAAGTCGGGGAAAGGAGGGGTGTAATCGAAGAAAATTGAGGGAATAAATTAAACTAAATTAATTAAAACAAAAACTAATACATCAATCCTCTGCCTGCATCCTGTATCGTATCAGAAACAAGCACTCTTTTCGCTACAAAGCCACGACGCTGGATTGAAAGGCGACACAAGCTTCAGCGACATAGAACATAAATACAAACTTTTTGCAAATCTACCAAACCTGTCAACTTTTTTAAAAGCCGGACTTAGTTGTCATCGGGATCACTTTTGGAGAACCGAACTTCAAGCATTTTTTGCAACATTAATCAATCATATATAATTTTGTCACAAAATTTAACTGCATGATTATCACATTACCACATCGTTACCAGAAATTGTCGGTTGCTCGATCGAACGAACGGCCAAACATCATTGCAACATTCTTCGGGGGGGGGGGGGGTTCAATCTCAGCCTCCCACCTTATTCGCCTACCATTACCCCCCGGAAAACTACCCCCAAAGATAATTACCCCTAAGGACAATTACCGTGCCTCGACGAGCTACCCCCGGAAAAGAGTCCCCCCCCCCCCACCCCCTGAAACTTAACCCCTATATAGGACAATGCCCCCCTGGGACAACCAAGGACAACCGCCCCGAGGACTACCCCCTGTTCAGTATGAACAGGGGGAAGTCAACCTCGATAATTAGTTGGGTAATTTTTAGGGGGAGATCATTAATTTCAGGGGGTGGTAATTGTCCTCTGGGGGTTTAATTGTCCACGGGGGGGGGGGGTAATAATTGTCCTAGAGGGTAATTTTTCGGGGGGGAGTAACTTCCTCGGGGTGGTTGTCCTCGGGGGGGGGGGGGTAATCGTCCTTGGGGTAATTATTGTACCGCTAATTGGCCGGGGGTGACATGCCCAAGGGGTAATTGACCTAGAACCTTCAAAGGGCAATAAATAAACAGCTACTCAATTTACACTGAATCTTATTTTCTGGTTGTAAACTCAACAAAAAATGAATGGCCAACTCTAAATGATTATTTTGTAGACCATGCAAGTGAGCCTGCAAAATGTTAAGTTTAGTAGCACGGTTATGATTGCTCATCAAAAAGTGAAACAACATTCCGTCTGGCAGATTTTGACAACTGCATGGCTGTAATCCCAGTAAAGAGTTTTATGCCTGGTGACCATGTTATCTCATTTATGATCTTTCTTTTATTTGCAAAATGTAGGTCAACATATACGGGGGGGGGGTGAATTCCCAATTTACAAACTGTTTATAGGTCGAATGTAGTTTTATAGTATTTGTGTATTCTTCACCTTCTTCATACTCTCGAGTTGCGATTTTATGGAGTAAACCGAGTGTTTTATCATGGAAAAAAGACAATGAAGTGTGCACTTTCAAAAAACCAACCGCAGACCTAAAAACACACAAATAGACTAAAAAACCACGGGCAGATAACCATTTCTCTGTTAGAGCATAAACAACGCACGGTACATACACTGAACTAGCGCGTGTGTTTGAGTGGGCGGAAATAGGGCAGGGGCATCACAGGGCGACATGGCCGAGTTCAAGCCTCGATAACTTTTTTATAAATAATAATTTTCGCAAGAAATTTGCTCAGGTAAAACATCAGGAATTTAAACTTCCATATCTCTTTAAACAAAAGTAAAATTTCCACCATATTTTTTTTCTGATCGTTTTGAATAGGAACTTGATGTTTTTTAAAAAGGTTGATTCACACCTAAATAAGCGCATAGCTGACTGCTGCACAGTGACGTCATTCGCGTATCTCCGTTAAATGGGCGATCGACAGTGTACCATATTTCGTGCACATGTTCCTTACAACGTGTATGCTGCTATAGGCAAGTTAGTCGCACGCCTTCATTGCGCACCGTAGAAACTCGGGCGATGGAAGACGGCCGTTGTGTCTAATAAGCCACTGGTAACAGGGGGGCGGTAACTGGGCAGGGTACGGTACGTCCTTAAGTCATAACTGACAGTAATGAGGAATAATGCCTCATAAAAGGGCACTAATAAAGCATATCGACACGGTTTTGATCTTGGGGGCTCACAGTAACGAGGCCATTGCTTAGCCACTGAATTATGACTGTACGCAACGGGGGCTAGGATACGTCGCCGCCCCCACAAATACACAAAAACAAAGAAAATGCAATAATTTTTCAATAATTCATTGCATTTTGCCCCGACCCCTAAGATAAAAAAAAAAATCCTATATGTGGGCATGCTTTGACCCATAATGCATTGCCCTACAGAGGAATTTGTTATGTTGGGGACCAGGGGAAAATGCAATGAATTATTGAAAATCTATTGCATTTTCTTTGTGTTTTTTGTATTTTTCGGGGCGGCGACGTACCCTAGCCCCTGCTGCGTACAGTCATGATTCAGTGGCTAAGCAATGGCCCCGTTACTGTGAGCCCCCAGGATCAAAACCGTGTCGATATGCTTTATTAGTGCCCTTTCATGAGGCATTATTCCTCATTACTGTCAGTTATGACTTAAGGACATAGGTCCCCTAGTAGATTAGCATAGTATTATACACACGCTTTAGCAGACACGCAAAACAAACACTCACAGGTTATTATTCAATAACATCTGAGAATGTCATAATGTATTGATATCAATATTCAAGCATTACACATTATACAAACTACTAATGATATAGGCGAAGTTATGAAGGAAAAAAAATACTTATATGAAAAATTGTACGAATTAAAAAAAAAAAATTACTCTAGGTAGTAGCTACTCTAAGGAAAAGGTTATAACATTTCAACCAGACTATATTAACAAAGGAGAACCATTATAAGAAGCAAAAGCAAAAGGAGAAAGAGGGAGAAGAGGATTGAGAAGTAAGGATAAGGGTGAGATGAAGAAAGGAGATGGGAAAGTAGAAGTGGAAGAGGAAGAGGAGACAACTGTAACATTGGCCATGGAAGATAATTTCAGTCATTTAAACAATTACAAATAAATGGTTAAACACAGATTTTTAACTTCGGTACAGAAAATGTAGTGATGCTATTATACAGATACAAAGATTAGACTCCAGTATAAATATAAAATTGGTATATGAGTAACAATGTATAAAAAAACAAATTGCATACAAAATTGATTTCATACTTCGTGTGTATCAGTATAATTGAAACCATAGTTTGCCTTGTATTGCACTTACGGGATTACATACAACTATAATATTGGTAGTATTACATAAATAAAAGTAGATTTCTTGTTAACTAGAATTGTTAATGCGTACAAGTGATGGTATGGGGCTGTTTTTCACTCTGTTTGTTCGGCAACGTATGTCTAAGGACTCTTTTCTGAGTAATCTGGGGTAAGATGTTCTTTAATTGGTTCCTGGAAATACTTTTTCCAATGAAAGAGGTGCACAGCGAATGTCTCCTTTGCTCAAGTGTTTCCATATCAAAGCAGGTAAGAACATTCTGGTAAGTAGAATACCGAGCACCAACGATGATGCGGAGGGCTCGCTTTTGGAATTTTTCTAAGCTTTCGCATTGTTTCTTGGTGATGCCGCTATTCCAAACCGGTGTCCCATATTCGAGAATAGGCCGAACATTTCCATCATATATGGTTAACAAATCGCGAACTGGAAGGCAATGCCTTTTTAAGATACGTAGCATGTGAAGTTTTCCATTTTGATGATATCTGTAACATTTGATTCCCATTTCAGGTCACTTTGGATCAGAATGCCGAGAAGCTTTGTAGTATTGACGTATTGTAGTTATAGACCGTCAACGCGAATTGTGGGTAGGAGTAGGACAGTACGTAGGACTTCGTGAGAAATTGACTTCCATTGCGAAACACTTTGTGGCGTTCAGTTTCATGGTTTCATGTGGTTGGCCTCTGACCAGGAGGCGAGATCAGTGACGGCCATTGCTTTGTCACTGAACCATGTCACTGGACCATGACTGTACGCAGCGGGGGCTAGGGTAGGGGGCAGTTTCCTATAATACTGATTTGGTGATGATTTCTAGGTCACTTTCTAGCAAGTTGGTAGTTGTAGATTTCCCTTTCCTAAAACCATGCTGGGTATCCTGTATCAGACCATGTTTATCTCCGTTTATTCAGGTGATCAGTTATGTTTAGCTGTAATGTCATACGCTATACTCAAACTTTTTAAAGTTATTTAAATCTAGCTCTAGGCCTATACTCCTGTCACCCGAGACGTGCATAATTTTCTTTTTCTCCTTTTTGATTGGACGTTTTGCAGACACTATCTCCTTATTATTGGTCGCCAGTTTCAAGGAACAGAACGTGGGCAGGTTCATATGTTCTCTTTGGCTGCTTCATTTGCAAACTTTCGGTAATTTCATTTATTAATCACCGTCTACACATATTTGTTGTTGTCAATTTAAAAAATCTGCCCTTTCTCTTTAGTGTAATGATTATCATGATCTTGGCTTAGATCTACCTCAACAGATTTTCTATGTGCATGTTGCTTTGTTTAGTCCCTTCAATTCATCTTTATGCAGGATAAACTGACTGTTCACCATTAATTATGTGACCTAGCCTTGCACCTTGCATAATAGATCTTCTAGAGAGTTATAGACAGAAATAACCGTCTGATTTGGGTCATTTCTTTAATAAAGCTGACATTTGTTGACATTCCCCAATACAGACGGTACTAGATCTAGATCTACTAGAGCTCCAGAGATCTCGTACCGTGGGGGTAATTTAGACTGGACTAGAGAGCCAGCGATGAACATCTTTTCCTTCACGACATTTTCTCCCCAATTTTCTTTATTTAGATCTAGAGTCTAGATCTAATTTTCTGATTTCTAAATCAGATGTAAATTAGGTTGGTATGTCTATCTCCTAATTACAGTTATCAAAATTCGATAACTTATTATTAAATGCGAAATTTACGGACTTACTTAGATCTAGACTAGTGTAGGCACATTCATGGGGCACTAGAGGGTGCTTCGCTCGCGTACGACAATCTGAATGGCCTTGCTGCGGTGGGTCGGCAATAATCAGCCCAAAAGTTGGATATGGGAGGTTGGAAGGATATATCTTTTTTATAATGTTATCCGGTCTTACCCTTAACCATCCTATGTTTAATCTATGTAGAAATAACATGCGAGTGTGATAAGAGAAACATCGGGCCCATCACTGAAGTAACTTTTTAAATATAAGCCTAGAAATGACCACCAAACTGAAAAAATTGACATTTTTTCCCGACAAATCTTCATAAAATCTGAGTTATAAACAAGTCACATCTAGGTACACTAATACAAATACGATTTTCTGAAAATTCAGGTATGATTTATTAAGTTTCTTTCAAGTATATTTCTGCGCATTGCAGCGCCAATATTCTACACTGCTTCAAAATCACACTTGAATTTTTTTTTTGCAATGAATTTGATACGAGGTCCGCGAGTGTTCCCCGTTCCTTGCGTGTTGAAAGTTTGGTAATACATAGTTTGCATTGACTCGCGCACGAAAAAATGGTCGAAAACAAAATGTCAAATGAAGAAATAAACAAGCTTTTGTATAGTTATGTAGCGGCTCTTACATTCGCCCTACTTTCACCGTACATGCATGTCTCCAGTATTTTTCCATCACGCTACTTATTTATATTCATTATTCGGACCACGTGTGTTCATTCCTCCAATCTAGCATCGTGGTTCCGCACTGTTCACCCCGCGTATTTTCAACTCCACGAGGTTTTTCTCCACTCCCGCTTTCACCTTGGTCGAGTCACGACGTCTCCATAATTTCCTCTCCAGGCTTCATTCTACAACTCTTTTTCTGCCGTGTTCATCGGGCTGCAGTCTCCCAGTGGAACGTTATAGTCAGCACCGACATGGCGCCTGACTCTCCGCTGGGAGCTGCCAGCTTCTTCGTTCCGGTAGCTCTTTCCACTCACGAGCTCATCATTTCACCGCAGCTCATCTAAACATTTCTTCATCAAAGTCCGGCGCATCAAACGAGCAACTATTACTACTCAGCACCAGTGCCTGCTTTGGATGTCTACGTTTCTACTCTTTGCCTCTGACATCAAGCGATTCACTGCTTCGTCGTCGAGCGCCACATCTCTTCTCTTCTCTTCTCTTCTCGCCTGAGAGCTTCAACCACATCTTTATCACGAGCGTCAGCGTCGAGATCCTTCACCGCTCTTCAGCCACGAATACGAAGCTGCATCTCCGCCTTCAAGCCTCCGCACATCATCGCGTGAGCCCCTTCCTTCGTTCTTCTCAACTCTCTTCATCTTCATTGGACTTTCGACGCCATTTCTATTCTGTCGTAAGCTTTCATTCATTATGTACATCGCATTTATTCATGTTCATTCTCACCCTTAATCATTATGTAATCTTCGTGCAATATTCACATTTTCAAGTCTGCTACTTTTGCTTGACTGCACTTTGCAAGTGCATTGTCAGCTTTGTTCAGTACCCAATAAATTAACGAAAAGGGAACATTTTCTTTCTTGTATTTTATTGTCAGTGCAACCTTGTTTCCTCGTAGCTAAAATAAAAATAAGAGTTATGTTGTGTGACGAGTGAACACGCTCTCAAATATCCATTCACAATACCTCACACTCATATCTCTAAAGTGGTGACCCCGCGTTTACTTGGAAGCTTGGTTGTACGATTTTATTATTCACAGACTTTTTGGACTTAGCAATGTTTTATAAAATGTATTCATTCTGGATTATGTATTGAATGTTTTTTATGCTCTTGCATTTATACACGTTTATTCGACGCATACCATGTCAATACTCACTGTTCTATTTTTGGCAACTAAACAGCCGTTCGCATACCATGCTTGTTGTATTACATTCTTTCAACATGCCATGCTTGTACATTTCTTAGGCTGTTGTAAATTACTGCATACACTATATTATACAATACATGCACTTTTACATTTTTATCAGCCATTGATTCTTGTGACATTTTGTACTTTGCTCATTTATATCTTTATCGCCTTTTATCTGTGTATTGCATACACAGCTTCAATTCTGGCAGGGGAGTAATGTAGCGGCTCTTACATTCGCCCTACTTTCACCGTACATGCATGTCTCCAGTATTTTTCCATCACGCTACTTATTTATATTCATTATTCGGACCACGTGTGTTCATTCCTCCAATCGAGCATCGTGGTTCCGCACTGTTCACCCCGCGTATTTTCAACTCCACGAGGTTTTTCTCCACTCCCGCTTTCACCTTGGTCGAGTCACGACGTCTCCATAATTTCCTCTCCAGGCTTCATTCTACAACTCTTTTTCTGCCGTGTTCATCGGGCTGCAGTCTCCCAGTGGAACGTTATAGTCAGCACCGACATGGCGCCTGACTCTCCGCTGGGAGCTGCCAGCTTCTTCGTTCCGGTAGCTCTTTCCACTCACGAGCTCATCATTTCACCGCAGCTCATCTAAACATTTCTTCATCAAAGTCCGGCGCATCAAACGAGCAACTATTACTACTCAGCACCAGTGCCGGCTTTGGATGTCTACGTTTCTACTCTTTGCCTCTGACATCAAGCGATTCACTGCTTCGTCGTCGAGCGCCACATCTCTTCTCTTCTCTTCTCTTCTCGCCTGAGAGCTTCAACCACATCTTTATCACGAGCGTCAGCGTCGAGATCCTTCACCGCTCTTCAGCCACGAATACGAAGCTGCATCTCCGCCTTCAAGCCTCCGCACATCATCGCGTGAGCCCCTTCCTTCGTTCTTCTCAACTCTCTTCATCTTCATTGGACTTTCGACGCCATTTCTATTCTGTCGTAAGCTTTCATTCATTATGTACATCGCATTTATTCATGTTCATTCTCACCCTTAATCATTATGTAATCTTCGTGCAATATTCACATTTTCAAGTCTGCTACTTTTGCTTGACTGCACTTTGCAAGTGCATTGTCAGCTTTGTTCAGTACCCAATAAATTAACGAAAAGGGAACATTTTCTTTCTTGTATTTTATTGTCAGTGCAACCTTGTTTCCTCGTAGCTAAAATAAAAATAAGAGTTATGTTGTGTGACGAGTGAACACGCTCTCAAATATCCATTCACAATACCTCACACTCATATCTCTAAAGTTATAAGAGTTCTACCGAGGTTTCTTTGTCGATTCAATTGATTATATAGTCTCAATTAGAATTCAGAATTATCTCACTGAAAAGTTAAGAAACCGACGATGTTCTCGATCTTAAGTTATTTTCATTTTGCCAGCAGCCGATCTAGCGTTGTTTGGGCAAAAAGCTAGGCCGCTGCCTTCCCACGCGAACCCTTCCGAGTCCCGCTAAAATGGCGCTCTGCGGAGCTCCGAAGCTGCGTTGGTATCGCTGCAAACTCTCAGCCGGCTAGCTCCCCACGAAGCACCATTCGCGGTATGGCGAGAGTGTGTGTGTGAAGTATGATTTTGGATTCGAGAACGCACGTAATGCAACCGTGCGCGTCATTTTCAGCTGTCGAATGTATACGACCAATTTTACATGTACGATTTTTAGTACAGATACTTGCCTTGGTCAGTTTTCTTCTTATATCTTTGGTTTTACAACATTTAAAAATATAATTTCTTCAAATTTGCTCCTGACTCGGTTCAGACTAATTGTCTGATGTGTTTTCAAGTCAATTTTTTTAATATATTTTTTTGCATGAATTTGCCTAACTAGTGTTAGGGTGTCTGATCACGCACCCGATGTTGTGTGCTAAAATTCTTCCCATAGAGATTACACGCATCCCTATGCAGCCTACGTGCATTGCGCGACCATGCAAAAAAAATTGTTTTTTTCAATTCGAGATTCAAACCTTTATCTGTTGTGATCCTGAAGGTGATACTCAATAAATGAGGTGTCATATGAAAGAGCAGGTGAATTCCAATATTTCCAAAGGGGCGTAGCCCCCGGAATTTCTAAAAATATCTTATTCAAAACAGCAATTTAAACATTGTGTCCTGGCTAACTCTGAGGTTTGTCACTTTTGAGATATGACGCCCCGATCGATAAGTAGTCCCAGTCCTAAGGAACAATTCTATGTGCTTATATTTTCGCTAGCCCCCAGGGATCACAACTGATAACAGTTTAAAAATACCCTTCTCGCTATTTGGTGGATCAGCTAATTAGAAGGGCGTGCGCTCCGCTCAGTCCAAACCATGGTTACATCGCGTAACTTCTCCGCGTACGAATGAAACCGAAAGCATAGTGAATGAAAGTATGGCTAGCCGTTCACGCAATAAAACCCGGAAGTGAATACACGTTATAGTCAATGGCAATATCGCGGAGACAACGTGGCTCAAGCTGCAAGTCACGCATTCAGTTTAGCAACATGGGTACGATATACATACGATTGCATATCGCGCAATACAGCTGTTTGGCTCAATTTAGCAAAACAACATAACTCTGCGTGTACGTCTGTTTCGTCAATTCTGACCAAAATGATATGAATATTGCAGCGTTTGGGAGGGGCTGTATCTTTTGATAGAAACATCGTTGAGACTTGAAATTTGAAATGTATTATTCTGATTACATTTTTTATTCAAATATCAAACAAAAATGGTGAAAAACGATCCCAAATTGGAAATTGAAAAATCGTTCTGACACCCTACCAATATGGATGACAACGAATCTTGTCTACTACAGGTTTTTTCCAGACTAATCATTAATTTAGGATCTAAATGAGCAGGCTATCCTAAGTCAAATAAGCTCTATATATGTTATTTTTGATTTTTTAATAATATCGGCCATGTTATTGTAATTTTGCATCATTCATGAGGATGTAAAGAGTGAAAATCTTGTTGCATATCTCATTCATCGCGGTCCGGCCAAACCGAACCATTTGTTCCGTACAGTCCCCATAGGACGAAGTTCAGTCTCTATAATCGGAGGTCTAGTGGAGCCAGACGTAGTCTCAGTGGAACAACCGACGATATAGAGAGACTGAAGCTTTTGGTCTAAGAGAGTCAATGATAATGCGTATTGACCTCTAGCACTGCATACTTGCTGTTAGGCAGGTATTATTAAACCTATACTGGCTATACACAAATATACACACCACACAATATTGCATAGACTGCACACAATGATGCCGATGCGGCTGCAAGCAAAGTTTGACAGTACTAGTAGACTTACAATTTGAATTGTTAAATTATTCTTTTTAACATCAGTAAGTTGAAACAAATTTATTTTACTGCTATTTAGGTGTCATCGATTGTCACTAAAGTACTGATTTTGAGTAAAATCAGTTGAGTTTTGTACAGTGGTGTTTGAAATGTTGAGAATCAAAAGCACAGCTTTTACTACACAGCCAGGATAGTGATGTTCCTATGTGTGCTTGCATCATCAGGCCACACATATGACATGGCAGCGCAGAATTAATACTATCATGGCTGTGTATAAGCCGGTCAACACTGTACTGCAGTATATTCATGCAATATTTTGTAAAACCTGCTGCATCACAATAAACTTTCAAATGATATGATGATAAACAATTAATGAATCAATCATTTGTTCAATCAAATCAATATTGATCTAGATCTAGAAAGTCTAGATCTAGACTTTCTAGATCTATTATTACGAATGGAAATTACAATACGAGTTTCATTGGTGAAAATTCCTTGATTTTACAGATATTTGAGCCTACTTTTACTGATTGGGCCTAGATTTAGCCATGTTCCGCCATTTTCTAATTTTATGATGATTTTTCAAAATGAAGGGAGACGTCAATGCACGTAGATCTAGAACTAAGTTTAGCTTACATTTAGTGCTTTAAGCTACAGTCCCATATACGTCCCGGACCATCCCGGACCCCATCCGGGGTGATCCGGGATTCGGTCCGTGTTGACACCGTGTTGGCACCGGGGTGGTCCTGGATGGTCCTGGATGGTCCTGGATGGTCCTGGATGGTCCTGGGCGGTCCGGGAGTCGACCCCGGATGTTTTTGACGGTCAAAAACTGCCGGGGTGGTCCGGGACGGTCCGGGACAATAGTTTGATCCGGGGTGATCCGTGTAGCCACCGTGCTGGGTCCGGGGTCATCCGTAGTGGCGCCGGGGCGGTCCGTGTTGATCCGTGGCAGTCCGGGAGTGAGTTATTGACCGCCCAGGACCATCCAGGACCATCCAGGACCATCCAGGACCACCCCGGTGCCAACATGGTGTCAACACGGACCGAATCCCGGATCACCCCGGATGGGGTCCGGGATGGTCCGGGACGGTCCGGGACATATATGGGACTGTAGCTTAAAAGCATCACACTTTTTTTGAACAAAACATCCCGGACCATCCCGGATCACCCCAGACCATGGTCCGGGATGGTCCGGAGTGGTCCGTGCTCGTCCGTGCTGGTCCGGCTTTATATGGGACTGGGGCTTAAGCAAATCGTTCGTCCGATCTTGGCAAATCGCAGTCTCATTTTACTAAATTGGCGCCGACAAGGGCCCTTCTTATTGGCTATCGCTGTTTTCCATTCACTCAATGCTATAAGATATTTGTGCAACGAGCAAGCTCGCAATTTTTTTTTTTTTTTTTTTTTTTTATACCGAAATTATGATATTTCAGTCAAAACCTCTATTTGTTATGATTTTTTCACTAGTCTTCCATAACTATTTTTAAAGTTTGAACAATTCTCATGTACAAACTGGGAATTTATTCTGAGATTTTCGTTGATTTTTCTATTGTATGTGTGTGCTATGCCGTGTGTCCGTCAGTTATGTGTGAAGTGCGTCACCTGTTTAAAGCAGAACATGTCAAAATCTCTGTGGTGTGACGTAATATTACGTATTGGCTTTGCCATTGAACTTAAGTTAAGTAGGCCCTCTCTCACTTAAATTTGAAGCCACTCAAGCGGATCGGCCAATGAGAGCGCATAAACTCATTGAACTGCGCTCAATGCGCTAAGTTCGGCGCTTGTTGAGAAACCTATCCAAAATTTGACCCGTAACTCCCAAAATGAAGTAAATATTCATTAAATGACCAAATAAAGATCATGAGATAAAAGTAGTTATGTTTATTACCTGTTTCGTGTCAAATTTCTTGTTATTTTTGGAGTATTTTTCAGATAAACGTTGATATTAGTATACACTTTTTCGCAGGTTTCACGGCAAATCGCTGCACAATACATGTACATACCGACGGTGGGTTGCGGGCGGGCGGGTGCATGTGTGAAGTTATCTACCGTATGTCCTCATTACGGTAGAAAACTTAATGCAATATCAGCCATTTTTGTGTACACTGCATTCATTTAGATGTAGTCATCTGTTCAGAGTCAGAGGGGCATTAACTCTGTCTTAAAGTATAAACAGACAAATTATAAAATATTTTTGGATTTTAAAAATAATTTTCCCATTTTCTTTCTTCTTTTTTCTGTGTAGGTCTTCAACATTTTCTGACAATTAATAACAGCCAAAGAAGTATACAAGAACTTGATTTCAAATGGTTTGAAAGGAAAATTACCCAGTGAATATTTCTGTGCGAGAGATTCCCAGTAAACGTGTTGATTCTGTGAGGTTCAGCACATACAGCAGTCAGGATCTAAAGCAGCTGAGTGTGAAGGAGTTAACTAACCCCAGGTCGTTTGATGACCTTGGACACCCGACCTTAGGAGGGCTCTATGATCCTGCACTAGGTAGGTCTATGGACTAGACTTGTATTCTCAATAAGGCCTAACAAATTGCCAAAATATGGGTCGGTCTGTCAGAAATTTTTTTTTTCTTTAAACTTTGTTTACTCCCTCTTTTGGCTGATATTTCTCAGTTTTGAATGCTTTAATACATTTTTTTCTTCTAGAAAACGGTTAAAAAAAACTTTTTAAAATGCTGACCGTAGATTTCAAGATTTGGGGTCAGTCGCAAAGGGCAATACAACATCTTTTTGTTAAAGGCTTAACACAATACCTGAATTACCTATGGTGATGCCCAGTAAGTCTAACGACTTGTAAAGGGCCATTCAACAGGTCTGTTCCTGATCATATAATTTATTAAGCTCATCAAATAAATCCGCACACAAGGTCAAAATTTATTTCAAACAATTAGGGTCAAACTTAATACACTTCTGTTTCCAATGGTCATTGATTTTGGACTTCGATACATTGACATTGTCAGCAGAAAGGTAATTCCAAGATGAACTGCATTCAGGTCAATTGGGACTGATTTGGAGTTGGTCCACTTAGGGATAGTTCTAAGCAGCTGGCTTTACCCTCTCCATTGTGTCATATACCTCAGATTGCTGTCAGTATTTTATAAACATTTATATTGTCATAGAAATAATTCCTCATATTACTTCTAAATTTCTAATGCGGGGGATGAAATGAAGAACTTCAATGTAGGAGCTTCAGACGAGTATTCACAAAGTATTTATATTTTTAGTTTGTACGCAGGGATTGTGGAAAGAGAGACATCTTCTTTTCCTTGGTGAAACTCTAACCTAGTGTTTATTTTGTTTGTTTTGACTGAATAGAAGTAGTGTTGCATGCTACTTTGTGTATTTATAATATTTTTAAATATACCATTAGAGTGGCCTGTTTTCAGCCAGAATCAATGAATCAGATGAATATTTCCAAGGATATTCTTTTTTTAAAGAGCTACATACAGTTTATCATCATGTAATATTATTTTTACAAGGTTTTTTACCAATTTTGGTGCAGTTTGCCTATTCTCTGTAAATCTGTTAATCTCATTGTAGGTCCAAGTGACAGAGATGAGCTTTGTGGAACATGCAGCTTGGGTCAATTTCACTGTCCAGGTCACATGGGTCATGTGACCTTGCCACTTCCTGTCTTCAATCCACTTTTCTTCCCGCTTGTCCGCCAGGTAGGCTTACTTTTTAACCTATTAAATACCATTATATATTAATAATAATAATAGGCATTTATATAGCGCCGTCTATCTAGACAATGCTATTCCGAGGCGCACAAGAATAATAGAAAAAATGAGAAAGTTTGGACAAGAAAGTTTGGACGAGTGTCATAGTGCCAAGTACAGGTATTGTTTAAAAAGATAAGATTTCAGCTTGGATTTAAAGGTCTCTAAGGAAGTTATGATCCTCAAATTTAATGGTAAATTA
Organism: Strongylocentrotus purpuratus; assembly: GCF_000002235.5. NCBI lineage: Eukaryota > Metazoa > Echinodermata > Echinoidea > Camarodonta > Strongylocentrotidae > Strongylocentrotus > Strongylocentrotus purpuratus. The sequence goes on from NW_022145609.1 coordinate 22,715, forward strand.
TTCCAAAGTCAAGGTGCTGCAGATGAAAAAGCCCTTTCACCACAGGCTACTCGTGTCTTTGGGATCTTAAAAAGATGCTGGTGTGATGATCTTAGACTACGAGCTGGTGTATAAGGCATATCACAGATTTGTCATACTTTCACAAACATTCACCATGTTAAATAAACTGCAATGTCTTTAGGATCCTACCAGGTATCCATTTAATACCTGGGTGGATAGAAGCAGGCAATTTACATACAATATATATGTTGCTTATTGACATACAGGTGGTACCTTGGGTGAAACCCACAACCTTCACATTTTCAGATAAATGTTGAAAACCAAAAGACTATGACACTATGCAGAAAGTACATAAGAGGCAGTACATGAAGTAGTGAACAGGAAGATTTTTAAAAAATGTTTGGAAGAGATAGTCTCTGAGCGAACACTTAATCTCCTTCTAAACTCGATATTACCAAATCCAGTCGTAGAAACTCCATCCATATCTCAAATTACTATTATGAATAGGAGAGTTCCTTCATTCAATTGACTGTAATTACTGACTTTTACAATGACACTTTCTCCCTTTCTCTCTCCCTTTCTCCCTCTCTCTCTGTCTCTCCCTTTCTCCGTCTCTTTCTCTCTCTCTCTCTCTCTCTCCCCCCTCTCTCTGTCTCTCTGTCTATCTCCTTCTCTCTTTCTCTTCCTCTCTCCCTCTCTCTCTCTCTCTCTGTCTATCTCCCTTTTTCTCTCTCTCTCTTTCTTTCTCCCTCTCTCTTTCTATATATCTCTCTCTCTCTCTCTCTCTCTCTAGCTCCTACATGGTAGCTGTTTAGAGTGTAACCACCTCCTAGCCCCCAGATGGACCCTGCGTCTGGTGGTACAGCAGCTGCGATGCTTGGATCATGGTCTACTTGGTAGCGTAGGAGACCTTGCTGAGCTTGCTAGTACGGTCATATCAGAGTCAGATGATGGGGAAGGTCTGGCGGATCAGATGGAGACCACTCTCAAGGAATATGTGGATGAAATATTGTCTAGTAAGTTACTCTCAAATGCTAGCCTGGATGATTAGTGTACAGGAGTATGAATCTATGAAATATGTTCTATATATGGGCCCTGTTGCACAAAACTTACAATTGATGGTAACTTTGCTGTCAATAGTAATTACCATGGAAACCTTGATTTTGATTGGCTGTTGAGCCTTGTTGCCATGGTAGTTGTCATCAACGGTAAGTTTTATGCAACAGGCCATGATCTTTTATTATATCCCCTGAATGAAAATTGATCTAAACACTGGCTACTGTTTCTCACTAGTATTGCTGAACATCGGCCCAATAAATAAATTGTCTTTGAGTATAGGGACAGTGAATAGGCTATTCACGTTGTCAAAGTATCCTGTTTATTGTGCATGGAATTACCTTAAACAGTGATATGATAACGATGATAGATTCATAAAGCACAATCATATTTTAAAATACATATATGATCCTTAACAATATTGAGTTTCATTTAGGTGCCTCCCGTTCAGTTGGTTTTCAACTTCTAAAGAAGCAAGGCCAGGGTCTCAGAGAAAATTGCTCTCTTAATTTAAGAATGACCCAAACATTCATACAAATTATTCAACTAAGACATACAGACATACAGGATAGCCCTATTTTTACATCCATTATTCTTCACATTTTAAATCTAAAAAATAAATGTACCAATTCTTGTTGTTTGTAATTAATAATTTTCATGTATCAGGCATAAATGTTCCTTTCTATTGCTCCCTATTTCTATTTCCTTCTTTTCTGAGAGCATAGGGACTTTCTTTGTGTTAGTGATATGCACGCTGCTATACAAATAACGTTCATTATTATTATTATTCTAAAATGATCCTTTGCATTCCTACCCCTCAGAGCATGTGAAAGAGCAGCCTTCCGAGGCACGTCATATTGAGGAGTGTAGGCGTCATGTGATCCAATCCTTTATACGTCAGCACGTAGCATCAAGAGGTAGGAAGTGTCCTCTATGTAAGAAGCCTGTACGTGAGATCCGTCCTCATCATAACAGTGTGATCCTCACCAAGGTGATCAGTGCGTCCGGTCAGGGCCTGCAGATGGTCTATCTTTCTCCACATGAGGCTAGGAAACATCTCAGGAACCTGATGGCAAATGATGGTAAGTATACTGTCAAATCTTTTCTTATCGTTGTGTCATCCAACCTGTCAATCAATGATTATAGAAGTTCTATGCTCATGTGTCGAGGTCAAGTGTTCTAAAGACTGTAGATGCGAAGGTTGCGGATTTGAATCCCAACACGGCACTAATATCCTTTTTCAAGATATTTACCTGCACTTGCTACTCTTCACTCGGATGCGACCATCATTGGTGGTCTAACAGATTTTGAGCGTCAAACTAACGCCTGGCTGGAATGCTCCCCAGGGAGTGGAGATTGTGCACACAGTGTATTGCAAGTATTGAATCAAATGACCGGGGTAATAGTATATCTGTAAAGTGCTTAGAGACATAGATGTATTAAGCGCTATATAAAAGCGTAATTATTATTATGCATCTTGTATCACTCTCTGTCAAACATATTATTCCCTATAACCCATTCATGTATTTGGTGCATACACAAAACCATTTGCTTGCTCTTTCTGTTTAATAGCCCTGGGTGAAATGAAGAAAATTTCAGATAAATCTGGCAGTGGAAGTGCAGGATGACAGGCCTGAATTTGACACTGTGTCACTATTTTTTTGTTTTACAGTTTTGTAATGTTTTTTGTTTCAATTTTATTGTAGATCATTTAAGTAGGTAATTGAATTAGTTTTATTATACAACGCCTACTAAGATTCTTGCAACCTCATTGGTCAATTCTTGATCACATGACATGCACTAAAAGTACCATTGAACAGCATCATTCTCTAGCCGTGCAATCCCGTTTGATCCTTTCGCACCATTGCACTCTGACGTCACTAACGATGTACAAAGTATATGGTGAGCTAAGTGACGTCAGAGTGCAATGGTGCGAAAGGATAAAAAAAAATTGCACTCCGCGTCACATTAAACATAAAGGTTGGTACGCGCGTGGTTTGCTGCCTGCTTAATGGTGCGCGTTCACTATCAGCAATTTCATCAATTGAAAAATGAAACAAAAAATCGCAGAGATTTAGGCCTAGGAAAACTGTTTTAAGCCGTTAACGTCCGAGGTGTTGTATTAAACAAATAGTGAATGGTCTTCATTCGTGCAATGAAACAATATTTTGCATTCGGTGAAAGATGAGACGCTCCATTCATCTCGGCTGCGCCTCGTTGAATATAGCGTCTCTTATCTTTCACCTCGTGCAAAATATTGTACCATTGCACTCATGGCCATTCACTATTTGTATATCAGTGTTGCTGCCTTGTAGCAACAGAAAATGATTATGATTGTTTTACAAACTAGGTACCTTGTAGGGGAGTGATATTTGTCCTTTTGTTAGATGTGTTTTGTTAGATGCATAACACAATATAGTCTGTACACATTCAGAGCTTGACTATGGGCATTTAAACGACGGGACGATGAGCCACTTTATCATATTGTATGCACTCTTTCTTCATATTTGTACTCTTTTAGTTACGAATGAAACAAAATGTCCTTGTGTTTTCCTAACAGGTGTAGGTCTACGTCATATATTTGGAGTGCTTGATCTACCCAGTAAGCGGGGTGAAGACTCAACCATAGATCAATTCTTCTTAGAAGCGCTACCAGTCATCCCTTCCAAATTCAGACCAGTAAGATTTTTATCTTCTTTGTTCATAACAGACCATTTTAATTGTGTGTTTGAATCAGTGGATGCTGTTGCTTTCCTAACCCAGGAACTAAGTTACTTTATTTTAATCTGGTGATCCAAATTTTGGATTTCTCTGAACAGGTACATGTTACATGGAGATCAGTGGTTAGTGACAAGTGTTGTCATATACATTCATCATCTATGACACTAGTGTGAAATTTAAAAGCTCTTTGCATACATGTAACCATTGTTAGCTTTATTGCTTAATGACAATAACTAACAACACAATCTATCAAAGATTTAACTGTATCCTACATTATTACAAAAATATTATTTTATTGTAGGGAAATAAATTTCTGAAATGAAAGAATTCTAGGAAAGGATCAGACTGAGCATGAGAAATTATCTGCCTTATACACCTGTCTACTGAAAAGATTGAGTTTTATTGCATTCCTAGAGTTAACTCTCAATTTCCAGAAGAATGGGAGCAAGTAAGTTCCTTTTGGACCTCCTTCCAATCTATGAGGGTTTGAGAGGAGGGTGAATCGTAATGTAGGTGGTATGTTTCAATACAATTCCATTCAATTTTATTGTATTTGTCCACGTTAAAAATGTTAGATGGGATATTTTACAACCAATACAAATACATATATAAACAACAAAAACAGTAATAATCGGAATACATACCGGTAAGTGATAAATATAATTTGATGTTGACATCTTAGGCATTAATAAGTAAGTGACCATAAATATCTTTTGTTTCTAGATATCCACAGCAGGAGAAAAGACCTTTGAGAATCCACAGACTGGTAACCTATCTAAGGTACTAAAAGATTGCCATGTATTGCATCTCCTATTACGAGTTATGAGGCAATCTACCAGTCAACAAGGGTCCCAAGATGTAGAGAATGGTGTCATGGAGATTGATGTTAAACTGACAGTTAAAGATAAGGAGAATGTTGATCAGGTAATTCTTTCTTCAACTTATCTTATTATTTTATCAATGATATTGGCATTCCGCATCTCCTTTCAATGATAATATGCCATATTTTAGGATGGAACTTGATTTCATAAATATTTCCAGTTACAACTTGGGGTAATTTTCAATAACTATATTACACCAAGAAGTAAACAAGGAGCAAGTTTTCTTGATATACTAATATAGAATGTTTTTGTTTTTAGTTTATTCTTGTATCAGTAATATTGTGATTAAAAGAGTCCAAAATGGTGGGTGTGTTTTTCCTTTAGCATTCATTAAGGACAAATCGTGTGTTTATTAGAGCATAATGGAAAGGCTTTACAAGAGAAGCATCAAAATGCTCTTACATCCTCCAAACACTTGTCATCTGTGTCCTTGACCTTGACTGTGTTCATAGTATTTGTCATTGAGCGATCTTGTACTGTATCAGTATCCTGTTTTGTTTTCTTTATTAGAGCATATTAAGTACCATCCCGGGAAAGACCTTACCAGAGAAGCTTCAGAATGCTCTAACCCAGCTACAAACTCATGTTAACTGTGTCATTGACAGTGACCTTGACAAGATATCTACTGACAAAGCACCAGGCATCAAACAGGTTAGTTTAAAGCTTTGAGCTAAATTTAATGACTTATGTCGTGTATGGTATAGATACTCTTGTTAATGTATGATCAACTGAATTCATAGATTCGTTGTTGTTTGATTACAGAGCTAGAATATTTCACATCCAAAAAAAATTAAAGATGAATAATTACTTAATATATTATAAATTGGTAAGTACACAATCAAATCCTTTGCACTTATTGCAAATCTTTAGTTTAAGCAATGACGGGGAAAAAAATTCTCACAGAATCAAACAAAACTTACACTGAAAACTGTAAACAAGTGTTATTTGATAAACAATTTGGAAGGAATTCTGTAATCGCTGAGTAATTGGCTACCAAACATGATGAAATTTAGCTCTTTGTGTTTTTCCAATTTTTGCTCCATCTGTCGTTATGATCAGCTTCTTGAGAGGAAAGAGGGTCTGTTCCGCAAGCACATGATGGGCAAACGTGTGAACTACGCGGCTCGTTCAGTCATCTCTCCCGATCCGTACATCAACACCGATGAGATAGGTATCCCACAAGTCATTGCCAAGCGTCTCACATACCCCCAACCTGTGACTGATTGGAATGCACAGGAGCTGAGACAGATGGTCATGAATGGACCTGATGTACATCCAGGGTAAGCATAGTTGATCATGTTCTGTCAAACCTGTATCGAAAGACCACCATAGGGAGGCTCAAAAAGTGACCTTTATTGGCAGATGGTTGTATATTCATATATTATACAAATAATTCATGTTTGCAAGTGCATTAATGAATATGCACCGCAGCAGGTTAAGCCACAATAGGATAGTGAATGAGACTTGTGGAGTTCATTGTACGTCTCATTGTGACCTAAAGAAAGAAGAGAGAAAAACAAGATTTAACAATACTTCCGTCATGAATTAACATTCAAGAGTCAAGATTTGAAGTTTAATAAACTGTTTCATTGTTATATTAGTCTCCTAATCTTCAATATGATTGTTTGTATTAAACCACTTGACAATAAAAGTCAAATCAAAATGATAATCACTGACTAAATTGTCTTGATTTTGATCAAGTGCTCGTCACACTGTATTTAAAGACAGTGAATTGCTAGATTGTCATGACGTACTAGGCAGTCTTTTAAACTCTTGGTGCCATTAATGATATATTGCCTTGGTTGTCTTGAGGAATGTTAACTGATTCATATAATGTTCTTTCATGTTTGTTTCAGTGCTTTACTGATAGAGAACGAGGATGGTTCTCAGGTCAGACTACGAGCGGACAACCAATCACAGAGAGAATCCGTTGCTAAGAGATTGCTTACACCTAGCAACATTAATAAACAGAACACTGGATCAAAGAAGGTATATTAGAATTATGAAGTATGTCGCAATGTCAGGGGCAAGAATATTATTATTTCATCAAAAAGTAAATCAAGAACTCTTGTGAAGAATAACTGAGAAAATAAAAGTTTATGAAATCTTCTGTACAGAGCAAATCAGGAAGGGGCTCGCATGATATGTTGTTGCAGTGTTCCCAAATTGTGTTTCACTAATGACAACTTCAAAAGTGTCCTATTTTTAATGAGATATTGCTCAAACTTTTGCTAATTTCTTTCTCTCATTTTTAATTTTTTTAATAAAATCCATCAATAATATCAAGGTGGACGTCCTCTTTTAATGTGATTCCAGCTCGAAAATACCTGTAGATTTATAGAGAGCTATCGAAGAGATTTTACAATTTGGACGAATCCCTACCCCATTTCTGTAGTCATGCTGGTCAGTTCTTTTCTCACAATACTTTCTTGTTTCTCACTAAAGGTTCATAGACATCTACAGACTGGTGATATAGTCTTGCTGAATCGTCAACCAACGCTTCATAAACCAGGCATCATGGCCCATAAGGTAATAATTCAAATTTTTATCTTGGCACAATAATTCAAATTCAAATAATTCATTAAAATCAAAGGGCTATGGAATGAGCTTGCCAGACGATTGCATGAACATTCCTCCCTCTTTATGAATGTCTGTTCCACCCAAGGTCAGAGGATTCTATTCTGTAGTTGGAAACTGAATCTCTCTAGATTGATACTAGCTAGGAAGCTGAACTATACTTCCAGTAACTGATTTAAAGTTTGCTATTAATTTCTACAATACATGATGAATCATAGTCTTGATGGAACTACTAGCTAGGAAGGTTCATAGTAAGGGGAGCCTTCCAAAGTTGCGACTGTGCCCGGACGCGTAGGGGCGTGATGAATAGAACAGTCGCGTCTCAAGAGACGCATTGAGGCGCAAAGGGGCGAGAAGGGGCGCAATAGTCACCCTCATCTGATTCTTGCATATGAAAAGAAACTGTCTATTGTTGGTATAAACCCGCTCTATTCTTCTTGCGCCCTTTTGCGCCCTACCAGGCGATGGAAGATTATCTTTCGCGTCATTGTTCTCGCTCGGGATGCGCGGTACAGCTTAAACTTGATATATAGCAAGTATTTGTCGGCCAAAGCCTGTCTTCCCCTCCTCCGGTTCTCGTTCTGATAAACATTCCATTGTTTGTAAAAACTTGATGTATTCTTCTCGCGTCGCGATCTATTCTTCTCGCGCCGTTTTGCGTCGTAACGGGCGGGGTATTATCTTTCCAATCATTGTGGAAGCTTTGCGATGTACATTGCTACAGCACAGCATGAACTTGTCTGGTGGGAGCGTCTTTGTTTCGGGGGGCAATCAACACACATTTTATTTTTGTTGGGTTTAATACGCCTCCTTTTAATTTTTTGACGACTGTATGAAATGTGAAATAAAGATGACTATGTACCATTAATGGCTGTTTAATTGCGAGCTTGATTGTCCCCAACAACAAAAAAATAAAAGGCGAATGATGTGAATGAATACATGTATGCGGTTATAGTCGGCAAATTGATTACTGTTTAGGACGCTTGTTATGTTTGTAATTTGAATGATTATCAACATATTTGTATAATTCCCACATCGCGATATTATTCTAGCGTCCTAATAATGGACAAAGGAATTATCTTTCTCTCCCGTCATTCATATTCACGCTACGCGTTGCCACAGCCTGAGCTTGGAAGAATATATATTTTGTCAGTCAAATCCTCTTTTTTTCTTCTTCTCCTCCCTTGACTTGGTTCTAATAAACTGAAGGTTTGCTTATTAGGGATAAGGAGGATAACATCAAACAAAAGATCTACTCAAGATGACGCTCTTTTCATTTCACCTCGCTGTTTGATAAAGTAGAGTTCTGTATGGAACGAATACAAAAGAAAAGTTCGCTCTAAAGGAAAAAAACATAAAATGCTGTGGCAGGATATCACGCCAGAGATTTGCCTTCGAAAATTGCCCGTCCATAATGCGTTTTAAATCATAATAATTCCGTAGCTCTTTTTAAAAGTGGAATGAATAGAAAAAAAGAGTCTAGGAACTATATCGAGATTATAAAACATGTGTGTCATGAAGATGTAAACAAAAAGCGTAGCTTGATGGCGATAAAGTTGAGCAGCAAATGGAAATGCCATACAAAACATTAAGCAGTTCATGGTGATAATTTATCATTCGACTTCTACTTTGCGCTATATGTACTAAATGATCGCAAAACGGGCAGGGACACAAATACAAACATCGATTTCTGCTCTAACATTCGAATCATTTATTCGTAGATTTGTATAATTAAGTGGCGAAAGTGAAATTTTGAAATCATACTGCACAGATACAAAAACATACCAAACATGTTTTGATTCTTAATCAAAAAAAAAAAAAAAACGCAAATTTTAAAAGATCTTTTTAAAAGGAGGGAGGCGCTTTAGCCCAGTGGTAGAGCAGAGCAGCTCGTAACCGGGAGCTCCCTGGTTAGAAACCAAGTCGATATGCTAGTGCCCTTTGGTAAGGCAAAACTCAACATTACATTTCGTTCGGAGAGGTCTTAAAGCAGCCGGTCCCCTGTTTGCCTAATTCAGAGCATATGCTTCATGTAGCAGTCAGGTAAAAAAAAAAAAAGCAAACGGTACAGGAAGCTACTTTTTATGGATAGGCCTAAATTGAGGTTTGACTTAACTAGGGAGAAGAAGGATAACATCAAACAAAGATCTACTCATGATGACGCTCTTTTCATTTCACCTAGCTTTAAGATAAAGTAGAGTTCTATGGAACGAATACAAAAGAAAAGTTCGAATGCTGTGGCAGGATTTCACGCGGCCGAGCAAGGCTATTGTTTGATCGCTATAATTGTCCGACTTGCTATAGATTCTTGTACACTATTAAGGCTGCGTATTGTGTGTGTGTGTGTGTGTGTGTGTGTAAGGGAGGGGGCGGCGAAGTGAACGGCCGGACGTAAATGGCAGAGGCCCATCAGGAGGGCTCCGCTCGCTAGTTATAAGGACCGCTATTCATTGGACAACTATTCATGAAGACCGCTATTTGTAATTTTAGAACATGGTCATTATGCATAAGGGTCATGAATTCGTAATACGATATCCCCCTCCCCAAAACTAAATAAATAAATAGAAAAAAAATGATGCAATAACAAATAATGCCCGGTAATTGGTGATAGCCGCCTATGAGCGGAACAATGGGCGCACCAACTATTAGCTGCTCAAAGAGCTGTCTTTTGTCATTGCGTTGCAATAACAATGTCCTTGTAAAAGTTACATGTACTATAATATCCGTATGCTATATAACACCCAATGTAAACATGACGTGTTCAGGCCTTATAACTAAATACAGTGCACCAATGCAGTGCACGTTAAAACAAAAGACTTTACTAGCGCTAGCTAACAAATATGAAACGTCAAAACCTCACGAGCAATTGATGACAACAAATTGTTACGTCAAATGCCACCACCAATACAGTTTCTTCGCGAAGAAATATTCAATCAAATTTCATGTTTGGAACATATATAGGCGATTTCGAATGGTTCGAGGTGAAAATAACGAATATCGTGTCCGATAAACACTCCTTCTTTCTTCAAGGTCCCATACGATTCAAACATAATTTACAATGTTTATTTGCAAATAATAATCTCTCTGGGAGTATATCGATTTCCCCGATAATGCAGATATTCGTTTTTTTTTCGTAAAATTAGTTTTATAATTTTGCAGGGAGACAGTGTTCCTTATGATTCGAGCAGAATTTTGGTGAGTGCATTTCGAAAAAGAGCGTCTTCCATCTACCGAAACGTTTTGATAATGCAGGCTCCCGACAATACGATTATCATTTCTGTAATATCTTTAATTTGCAGATGTTTGTTCGTTTCGTATGACATATTTATAAACGCCCTATAATCTTATTTCAAGCAGAATCTTACAGTGTCTTTGATTATAAGTATCATTTTGAAATCACGGTGTTAAAATACAATAGCTGATTTTGCGAAGATTTAGAGAACCTACGTTTCTATTCTTTAAATCGATCTTGCATGAGAAAGAACAGATTGATGATATAGATATATGACCTATTTCGATCGGATGACAGAACAAAATAATGCAATATGAAACAATAATGTGCCAAAACATACAGAAAGAATACAATTATACATATCGTTTCTGTTTTGTTCGTGAACAAATTAATATAATTGAAGTATTGAACACATTGATGAACAGAAATGAACAATCATGCCAACGTCAATGCCTAAAACACTTCGATGTTGGGAGGGAAATTAACAATCAGAAATAGAATCTAAATCAATGTCATGTACGGAAAATAATAATGAAACAAATCAGTAGCCAAAGTGAAAATTTTAGAGTCAAATCTTTCAAGACGAGAGCGGACACACACGCGGGGATTACATGAATAACTAATGCGTTGGAACGGGCGCGAAAGCTTTTCAAAGTTAAGCTCCCATTCACAAATTCACAATTCACAAAGAGCGCTTCGCCGTTAAGCGCACCGCCCCCCCCCCCCCCCCACTGAGTGTTATGTAGGGTACGCATATGCATGTTCCCTCCTTTTGAAAACAGCCCCCTAAGTCCGGTGTGTAAAGTCAATACGGGCCGGACTTTTGTGTACTAGACGAGCCGGACTTTGGTGCGTGAAAAGTACCCCTTTATAACAATAAGTCTCCAAACAATAGCCAGATTTGAAATTCATATTGTGAGCATGTGCTTAAATCCTTCAGACTTCAGACTTCAATGGGAACGGACGTGTAATTTTTACTCTCTCCAGCCACCGCCCTTTTATTCACCCAACGAACCCTTACTCGAGCTTAAGCATTTCTGCTTCAAGGATTTTACTGGACTATAGAGGATATTCATATCTTAGAATCTCATTCCACACTAGAAGCAGGGTAAAGTATCGCGAATTTTGAAGGAAATGGCTAATTCCAGGGCTTTACGTTCATCTGTAAGCACAAACGGACCCGCCCAATCTCCAGACCCGCAAGGTGCATATACTACGAGAGGTGCCAGCAAGCCAGGCCCAAGTGAGCCGCTACTTCGCCCGCAAGCGGAACCCGAATTGACGCTCGCCGACATCCAGCGTTCGATAACCGCTAGCTCAGCTGCAGTATGCGAGAAACTGGACCTACTCACAGCAGAGGTGGCCTCCATCAAGCGCAGGCAAACCGAACTCGAGGATTCTGTTAGCATGAATTCCGATTTGGTTGCCAACCTTCAGCATGTAAAGCTACCCGCGATTGAAAAGAAAATGGCGGAAAAAATCGCCGACCTCGAAGAGAAGATTGTCATAATGGAAATCTACAATCGGCGCGCCAATCTTCTTTTTTACGGCGTTAATGAAACCCCCGACGAAAAAGTACGCGACGTCTTGCAAAAGGTCTTCATACACCTCGGCATCAATGAAAGGGAAGCTAACGACATCGCGATCGCAAACGCACACCGCCTACCAAGACGCAACAACGGAGCTACCGCCTCATCGACCCGCCCACAAGCCCCGAATGCAATCATCGCGAAGTTCGTTTACATGGAGGATCGTAACCGCCTGCTCGCCGCTTTCGAAAACGGTCAGCGCCAAAGGATCCCCCAAGATCGCGCCACGGCGTCAGTGAGAATCACAGTGCGCACAGACCTCCCCCCAGCCCTCAAAGCCAGGAGGGGAATGCTTGCCAAGATCGCTTACGACCTCCGGAAGCAAAAGGGAGTCTCCACTAAGATAATCGTTGTCGGAGCTTCAGTTGAACTCAAATGGAAGGAAAAAAACACCTCCAAGTGGAATAACCAGCAGGAGTAAGGTAAATCACCTCAGCATTGAACACAAATCACGATAATTATTCTCTACCTTCTCTGGAATGTGCTCTGTTTACTGTGTGATACATGTACATCTATTTTACCGTTTCAACTTAAATGCATTTTAAATTCTGATTAACTTTTGATTAACATGTAAACATACATGTAACCCGATACCGTAAGAAGGGTATCTCCCCCCCCCCCACTTCCCCCTACTTTCTCCCCCCCCCCCCCCCTTCTCTCTCTTGCTTTTGCCTGAATTTTCTAAATTTCTTCTACGTGCGGTGGCTGAAAGGAGCCCATGAGTTTCTTGTACGTGTTCTAGTACAAGTGCTAAGTAATGAATTTTCTTGTTTTTATTTCTTATCTGTGTTTTGTCTCGATCTTATTTCCAATGAATGTATACGTATGTACAATTGATTCAGTTAACTTCCTGATTGATGCTACCTGTACTAAATCGGTTATCACATTCTATTGTGAACCATCTCTAATTCTACTATACAACAAATGTCATATTATAAACCACGCCTTTTGTGTATTTACACCACCTGAACGTTCTTCTTTCCTATTCATATATATATACATGTCATTCCAGTTCATCTACTGGAATAAATAATTCATGATTTCTATTGTTCGGCTTTTGTAAACGTTCAGGTGGTGCAAACATGTATGGTGCATACTCTGCTATTTATTGGCTCGTTACTACTCTTCGGTTTAATGTATTTCTTTTTCTTTCTTTTCTCTGTATTGTATTGTATTGAACTCGCAAACAACTATTTGTCAAACTACTACAGTCTTAATTTTAATTGTGTACCTCTCTCTACTGTAAACATTTTCTGTCCCTGTTATTTTTCAAGTCGCCCAGGAACCTATTCTTTACAAGCTCTGCTTTTCTATAGGTTCCTGCACATTTCACAGTTTGTACTTTTATCTGGGTTTCCTTTAAATGATATTAGTTGTCAAACAAATGTGATGATTACCTTGTCAATTAATATAATCATTTTGTTATATTATGAAACAATATGTCTTTTATGTATATTTTGTTATCTGTATTATTTCTGCATGTGAAATGTGAAATCAATAAACTCAACAATAAACTCAACTCAAATAGTTATATCGGGATTTCCTGGTTATATTGAAGACGTGGGCTAATATTGTGTACATGTGTGCCCAGTATTTCTCCCTGATTGTTCGACCAACATTAAATTGCTATTGTCCAGCTGACTTTTCTATAGGCTTTTCTACCCTCGGCGCTGAAGGGCAGTGGCGGATCCATGGGGGGGGGGTTATTTTTTTCCTTTTCTGGGGTTTGCCCCCCCCCCCTGGCGCTCAAGGGGGGGGGGGTGCAAATTTTAAAATTTTCGAGGGCCAACAAAAAAAATGTGCACACTATCCCCCCCTCCCCCCCCCCCCCCCCCCCACTGAGCGACTTTTCGGCCGGCGCGATTTTCAAATTTTCGGGAGCAAAAAAAAAAAAAATTGTGCTCTCTACCCCCCTCCCCCCCCCCCCCCCCCAAACTAAGCGACTTTTCGGCCAGCGCGATTTTCACATTTTCAAGAGCAAAAAAAAAATTGGGCGCCCTCCCCTAAGAAATCCTGGATCCGCGCCTGCTAAAGGGATTGCGGAAAATTTAAACACTATTTGTGTTTCGTGATGACCCAGTAGAAGAAGAATAAGGGCTAGCCCCCCCCCCCCACCCCTAAAGAAAAAATGGCCCAAAACAACGCAATCATTATAAATTCCGTCTACTACTTGATACCAACACGCGCATGATGGATCATTATTTAGACAGCTAGTGAGACAGTTCTGTTACGAGAAGCAATTGAACGAATTGCCATGGCTTGTATTATTTGTTTTAGAACGCACTACGCTCTTTCGATACCACGTGGCCCCAATTAAGCACAATATATACGTATTTCAGTTCTTCTCAACAATGACCTAGATCTAAAACTGGCCGCGGCTGTAACCCCCCCCCCCCCCCCCCCCCTTCTTCGTAAAGAAATATTCGTTAAAATTCTTTGGAACAGAATGATAAACTAATTTCTTCCTGAGATAATATCTCAAGAAGAAATTAGAAATCAAGAAGAAAATTTCACCTCGAACATATTATGTTCGAGGTGAAATTTAAAACATTATTTCCTGGTAACGCTCTTCTTTTTTGATGCATGTTCTATTCTTACGATTTAGGCATAATTTACTATGTTGATTTGCAATTGATAATCTCCCTGGGAGTTTTGCGATATCCCCGATGATACAGGTACAGTGTATTTAATTTTGTTCGTAACATTAGTGTTTTGCAAAGAAAGAACATTCTGAAAATGAGCGTCTTCCTTCTAACGAAACATATTGATGATGTTCCCGACAATACGGATATCATATGCATAAACAAAAATCGTAATACAGATAAAACGCTTTTTAAATCAAATTCAAGGAGAAACTACGACATTCTTGATTAAGTATCATTTTCAACATCAAGGATTTAAAAATACGTTATCTAATTTTAAGAAGATTCAAAGGATCTATGTATTGAAATAACAGACTGATGATATAATTATATGATTTATAATGATCATACGACAGAACTGTTTACAAGATTCAACGAAAATTAAAGAAAACAAAACATGCGATAACATCGCTAGAGGAAATATACACAATTTTAAAGTAATATGAATCAAATAAAGTGTCAAAACATGCACGAGGAAAACAATGTCAGAGAGAGTGGGGTAAGTATAAAATAAAGTTGTTTTTGTCGTGAACAAATCAATTTGTATTAAAATTAATATACTGAACACAATCATGAACAGAACAGGAGGAGATGAATAATGAACAATCATGCCAACGTTAACGCCTACAGAACTCCGATGTTGAGAGGAAAATAAACAATCAGAACAAACATTGTAACCAATGTCATGTACGTAAAATAATATTAAAACAAATCAGTAGCCAAAGTAATGCTTTTCAGAGTCAAATCTCGCAAGACGAGAGCGACACACAAGCAGGCACTTTACATGAATAACTAATGCGCCGGACCGGGCGCGAAAGGGCGCGAAAGCTATTCAAAGTTTAAGCTCCCATTCACAAGTGTCAAGTGCTTCACCGGGGCGCGCCCCGGCGGTGTAATTTCGTAACAATGAGACTCCAAACAATAGCCAGATTTTAATGAGCTGGGAACCATCTGAAGTCCTCTCGTATCCGACGCAAAAAGGCGCAAATGGGCGCAATAAGGCGCCTCCTTTGTTCTCATATCCTGCTCTGCGCCCCGACGCGTCGCGGCACAGTCGCAACTTTGGAAGGCTCCCCTAAGGTTGTGAATAACAATTTAGTTGGTAACCTGACAGATGATACATTTAGTGATCACAATGGACTAACCTATCAGACTGAAACACTCTACTTTCATTTATTCCACACATGTCAACTACCTCAGAAGGTACACAAGAGCAGTTTCTGAGACATTTAGTTTAGTTCCCAACCAACTAAGTTACTTTAGTTCCCAACTAGCTAAGTTAGTTGGCCTCTCTATTGTTGGCAAGTGGGGATATTAGTTTCCTACTAGATCCTAGATTACAGTACATGTATCTAAAGGTTTGGTGAACATGGCCCAGCTATTTTGTCTGACCTGATCAACTCCTTTGATTATTGAATGGTGTGCATTTGTTCCTTACACTATTACATTCCACAATGATCCATGCATCATGCGTTACGTACACAGGTCAGAGTTCTACCCGGTGAGAAGACACTACGCTTACACTACTCAGCATGTAAGACATACAACGCTGACTTTGATGGAGATGAGATGAACGTGCATTTCCCCCAGAATGAACTGGGTCGAGCAGAGGCACTCACTATAGGTACGACTCGTTTGAATATACAAAGCTTTTGTGAATAGACGATATATGTTTAGTTCAGATGGTCATCGTTATCATCATTCCAATCATCACTTTGAAACCATCATCAATCATTTCCATGGACATAATCATTATCAACAATACCATTACCATCATCATCATCATCATCTTCACCACCACTACCACCATCACTATTTCCGTAATCATGATAATAATGATAATAATAGTGGCTTCTTGTACAGCGCTCACATACGTCACGTCATGACGCTCCAGATCATCATCGTCACTTTCATCATCGTAATCATCCTTAGCTCTGTTGCAATTATTTTCATTTTGACCATGTTCTGAACTGATTACCAGACAGTTACATGTACCTTACTAAGACCACTTAATAAATACAGCACCATCTTTTTTCTCTATGTTTATTCCAGCTAGTACCAATCATCAGTACCTGGTTCCTAAGGATGGTACCCCTCTGGGTGGTCTCATCCAGGATCACATTATATCAGGGGTGAGGATGACAGTCAGAGGAAGGTTCTTCACAAGGTAAACACACTATTCACTCATATAAATTCCATTATATCAATCTCTGCTATTCAAATGAACACCCCTCTTCAAACATAAGGGGCTCTTTTTTTTACCCCTTCTTCCCCTGTTCAAACATTCATCATGATGCCTCATGAGTGCTCTAAGTGGCGTCACCTTTTATGATTTCTTTTGTCTGCTGTTTTGTTCAAAGTTATATGTGATAAAGCTCATACAAGAAGCATATTGTAACTGAATATGTGCCAGAATTGCAAATATATTTGGCTTTAAATTCAATTTTTGGTAGTAAGTTTTTGTAGGATATCAGTGATATTGATTCAGCATAGATTCATTAAAAGTTTGGAGAGATAAGACTTATACAAGATACATATTTCATTTAGCAATAGAGTTCATGATTTGCATCTCATAAAGTGAATATGTGCGAGAATTGCCAATCTATTTGGATTTAAATCCAATTTTTGGCAGTGATATGAGTGATATTGATTCAGCATTGATTTTTCTCATTGTCTTGCTCACTTTCCATCAAGGCTTGAATACCAACAGCTTGTCTACTGTTCACTGACTGACAAAGAGGGCCCGGTCAAATGTCTCCCTCCGTGTATCAGGAAGCCTGCCCTCTTGTGGTCCGGGAAGCAGCTGATTTCGACTATCATCATCAATACCATACCCGAGGGATGTAAGCCGCTTGACTTCATTGGAAAGTCAAAGATCAATAATAAGGTATGAATCAATCAAATCAAAGTATCAATACACTCTTACCCATAAAGTTAAACTAGTTATTTTCATTTCTCTTTGGTCCATTTTCTACTAAAATTTAAGAGAAGGTTGAGTTCTGGGGAGAGGTGAAATATAATTTGTGAGTGTTATCGTTGTTATTATGCAAGAGTGGAAGAACATCAGAGGAAAAAATGTTCCCTGAAAAGCATGGCTCTTCAAATGCCTTCATATTCTAAATATGACAAGTAACAGCTTAAAAATGAGGCCCACATTTTTATGCCACATGTTTGTGTAGTCCCATATACATCTTTCTATGTATAGTGCTTGTTACTTTACAGAGACTGGGCCAAATTTCTTAGCATTTTGATGATTCCAGAACCTTACAATACACACCAATACTTATTTGCTACATGATCAACTTTTTCTGATCGATTCCACACCGTTTCTTTCGCAATGCAATCGCCTGACCAGAACTCAACTTTATCTTTAAAGCCCACTGTCCTACTTGTAGCTTCTTGCTCCCTCTTTATAGAAAACTTCCCCAATCGGTGCCTGTTGGTTCCCCATGATCCTCTATTTCTTATGTTATTTGAGAGCTGAGTTGATGAGATAGCCACCTGTCAGTGACCTTGCTGTGTGGTCTAATCCCTCCTAGCCACACTAGTGTTGATAAGCTTTAAGTGAAGATCAATTCCTATTACTCACATTGTTCCTTGGATTAAAGACTCACTACCTATAATGTCTGTATTGCAGTCCTGGTGTAAAGCAGAGCCTAGGCCACCTAAAGCAGGTGGTGGCGCCCTCGTTGGTACGGACATGTGTGAGTCTGAGGTGATCATAAGAGAAGGAGAGCTGCTGAGTGGTGTGTTAGACAAGGGCAACTATGGACCTACACCCTATGGATTAGTGCACTGTATTTATGAGGTAGGTCACTAATCAGGCTACCACCTGAGATTTGTTTTACATTTTAAAACTGATTATTCCTCTCCACCTTGGCATTGTTCTTGGTTTCATTCCTTCTCGCGCCACCAAGTTTTCACATATATAATACAAATAAGATATGATGAAAGATATTTTTAACCACTGTCTCATTTTTCTATAACTTCATTGTGATATAAGGACTTGTTTTATGATATCCAACTGCACGCATTTTGGTTTAAAGGAAACACAAGCATTTCTTTCTCAAAATATTGTGATTATTAACAAAATTGGGGAGGGGGAGTAAATAATAATAATAATAATAATAATAGCCTAATAGTCCACTCCAAATTTTATTAAACCGAAAATGTCCTATGGTACTGAAAAAAGAAGTGGTAACAAAGATACTTCCAGTTCCAAAACCTCTACCCTATCAGCATCATGCTTCTCCACAGGGTAAACTAGGTTTCAAAAGGTATGATAAAAATTTACTCTAGTCTTTTTCTCTAGCTATGATTGCTCTGGGCTTTATTCCGTCAAACATGTAGGGTTAGGGTTAGAGTTGCAGTTGGGTTTTATGTTGGGTTTAGGTTAAGGTCTAGGGTTGTGTTAAGTATTTGGTCTAGGGGTGAAGATCAGGGTTAGGGGTAAGGCTAGGGTCGAGTTGAGAATCATGTTAGTGTGGAATGCTGACCACAGAACACATGTTATACAACCATTGTTAAGTTGGGAGTATTAATGCCATGGTATTGTTGTGTCCTGTACAGCTATATGGTGGTCATATAGCTGGTAAACTGCTGAGCCACTTTGGACGTCTCTTCACGACCTTCCTGCAGCAGCACACTGGCTTCACGCTAGGACCAGAGGACATCATTGTCTTAGACAAGGTACCCCCTTTTGCCTCACTAAAATATGAACATCCAAAATAATGATTTTATTATACTATAATAGGAGTAATATAAAGTAATGTTGAGGTGTCGTCTAGTGGATACGTGACCCGACCGTGAATCACATGGTTCATGGTTCGAGTCCTGCTTTAGCGACCACCTGTTTACAAATACCACCTGTTTATGAAACTATAAATTCTGTTTCGTTCGAATAACGTTTCTGTTTGCAATATCTACTGAGAGAACCTGTGCATATTTAGATCACCTGCGTGTAAAGAAATGTTTTCTTGTCATCTTTGAGTTGCCCTTTATAAACAAGTTTCATTTAATGTGATATGTACATTGTAGATTATGTTCCTAGATATCTTTGTATAATAGACTTTGTCACTGTTTCAAGCCTACAGGTCACAGATTAATAATAATGATTATGATAATGAGTATTTATCAAGCGCTGTATCCATTCCACACAATGTTTGTTGCTTAGAGATCTTTGCTTCATGAGACTATCTTATTCCCTTATAACAGGCTGATGAGAAGCGTCTAGATATCTTGGAGGAGTCTAAGGACTGTGGATCAGAGGCTGTTGCTCAGGCGTTGGGTGTAGAGGAGTTCACTGGTTTCCATGCCAGCACCCTCACAAAGAGATATGAAATTGCCCATAGGTATTTCCATCTTTCTCATTGTAATCATCGGTAGTGTATTTCTACATCAAGCATCTTTTATGTTCTCTTTGTTTAAATGTATGGCCAGTCCTCTTAAAGTGAGTATTGAGGCAAAAGTCAGAAATCTAAACGAATTCATGTATGATGACTTTGAAAATTTAATTTAAAATTGGTCTATATTTTGTGTCTTTGATGCATAAAGGTACTCTATTTGTATTCTATCTATTTATATTGAGATTGAAATTATTGTAATTTGCATGTATGAGTAATTTATATGATTATAAGGCTTTTACATCATTTCATTTCTGCTAATGATTTTGCAGGAATATCATATCAGATATCCAGAAATTAGACTGTGATGTAATAGAAAATTGTTTTCTCTATATCTAACTGGAAAATTCATGTTGGAGTTTGTTTTGTCATATTCCAGAAAGCCTGATGGGAGTGATATGAAGGAGATTGATCTACAGATGAAGACTAAGACGGATCTTTATAGTAACCAAGTTAGCTCTACCTGTCTGGGCTCTGGACTACTTAAACAGTTCCCTGAGAACAACCTACAGCTAGTTGTCTTATCTGGTGCTAAGGGATCTATGGTAAGTAGATGGGCTTGACTCTCTTTGTAATAGACTAAATCTGACCAGTCCTAAGTCAGCTCTACATAGCTTGGGTCTGGACTACTTAAACAGTTCCCTGAGAACAACCTACACCTAGTTGTCCTGTCTGGTGCTAAGGGATCTATGGTAAGTACATCTAAGAAGTAATCAATACGTTATAACCAGTCCTGAGGAGAATGTGTGCTATTGATTAATCATGATTCCATCTTATCCTTTCAGGTGAACTGTCTTCAGATCTCCTGTCTGCTTGGTCAGATAGAGTTGGAAGGACGTCGTCCACCCCTGATGGTCAGCGGTCGGTCACTCCCGTCCTTCCCACCCTATGAGACTAGTCCTAGGTCTGGGGGATACGTGGCTGGTAGGTTCCTGACTGGAATCAAACCTCAGGAATACTTCTTTCATTGTATGGCTGGTAGAGAAGTGAGTTTTTATCTTCCCTTTTCTTTTTTGTGTAGATAACAGTGTTTTGATTCAAAACACTGTGTAAGGGAAAGGTAGAAATAAGCCAGAATTTTGCTGGGCTTTCTGTATTTGTCTGTTTGGAGCCAGAAGGGCGTTAAATCATATCATTTTTACATAGAGTTACTACCTTTCTGGCTTCAAAAAGATATTATTTTTCCTTTTAAACTCTGTCCTATAAGCTTGCTGGCATTGTCAGGATGCAGCTTATTCTTTAGTCATTCTTTGTTTTGGCTTTTATGAAAATATGTAATGGAGTCTTTCTTAAAATCCATTTTTAGCACTAATCGCAAAAGTGATCAAACATGCAAAAAGTAGAAGTAAAGTAGGAAGGAGTTACATGTTTATATTAATCTCAGAATCAATCGTCAGTAGCCTTTTCATTCATTTCACATGACATACAAAAAAATTAAGTTTCTGGCCTTATGCTCGTGGATGCTGAAAACTGTAAGGCTTGGATAAGGTCCATGAAGGAACTGAAAGGTCCAACCCCATGGCATGAGAAAACGACATTAGACGATGATGACGATGATGGTCATCATGATTATGAATATTGATGATCATCATCATCATGATTATATAATGTCTCATTTTTATTTTGTAGGGTCTGGTGGACACAGCAGTGAAGACAAGTCGCAGTGGTTACCTCCAGAGATGTATCATCAAACATCTAGAGGGATTGGTAGTCAACTATGATCAAACAGTAAGTTACATCTAGAGGGATTGGTAGTCAACTACGATCAAACAGTAAGTTACATCTAGAGGGATTGGTAGTCAACTATGATCAAACAGTAAGTTACATCTAGAGGGATTGGTAGTCAACTACGATCAAACAGTAAGTTACATCTAGAGGGATTGGTAGTCAACTATGATCAAACAGTAAGTTACATCCTATAATCTCAAAATAATAGACACATTTAGCTATCAGTCATGTTTCACAAAATAATTGCAAATTTTTTCAAAATTGTATTTTTTGGAAAGATTTCATCCAGACTTTACTGCCATGGTTTTCTTCCATCCCGTAGCATTTTTTACTCATCTTTGTACATTGTTCTTTTCATACCTTTGCATTTTTTGTACTTTTCAAGTAAAATTAACATCTCATGTATCTTTTACTTCTTCTATTATGGATTATCTTGTTATTTCTATTGCCTATTTCATTCTATATTTTCTTATTTCATTTTCCCTGTACAGGTTAGGGATAGTGATGGCAGTATAGTCCAGTTCCAGTATGGTGAAGATGGTCTAGATATCCTCAGGACTCCGTTCCTACACAAAGAACAGTTCCAATTCCTGATAGAGAACGCCAATGCTCATCTGCCATCACAGTCCAAGTATCGTGGACCGGTCAATGACCCCAGTCAGGCAGAGAAACTATTCAGGAAGGTATATGTGCTTCATATCCACTTTATATTGAATTTGTGTTTTTAAAGGTATAGACCAGTTTTGGAAACGCCCCCCTATAAAAATAATGAAATGGAAGCTCTTATTACCAATCATGTGAAAGAATATGTTTGACTAATACGTGATGATACAAATTTTGTCAGGAAACCGCCTACTAATTGATATATTTGGTAAATTATTATATCTATCTAGACCGGATAGATATCGCGCACGTTTCGCGTAGTCCCATATACATCTTTCTGTGTACAGTGCTTGTAACTTTACCAAGACTGGGCCAAATGTCTTATCATTTTGATTATTCCAGAACCTTGCAGTACATACCAATACTTATATGCTAGATGATCAGCCTTTTCTGATCGATTCCTTAACGTTTCTTTCACAATGCAATCGCATGACCATAACTGGTCTTTATCTTCAACGGTTCATAGTTATTCTAAAGTGACTACTTTATTGTTTCTCTGTCAGATGTATAAAGTGCAATATGGTTTATAGGTGTCAGATATTTCATCATTTGTAGATAATCATTGCATCCGTTTAACTAGGTATCAAATAATCACATAAGTGTTAACACAGAAATTTGAAATAATTCCTCGGTGTTTAAGGCTAAATAAAATGCTCTTATTGAAGTAATTGGGCAGATTCATGCATTGAAAATGAAGTGTTCAAATATTGAACATTTCTCCCGTGATGCCGGGATGTTAATAACTTATGATGCAAGTGAATGGCAAGTAAACTAATTGAATATGTTCAATGATTATATGTTATCTCTGCCCACTCACCACTGAATAGGCTTCAATCTGTTTTGATTTCTATATTGTTTGATCAGATCAAGAGATGGAAAGAGAAACATTCTGATAGCTCCAGATCAGAACGAAGGTCTCCATTCCTAGAGTTCTGTCATAAAGAGTATCCATCCATCTTAGAGAATGCTCAATCTGATGAAGATAACGTAAGGAAGGCTTATAACAAGGCAAAGAAGAGGATCATTAGGAGATGGAGAGAAGTCACAGATAGGCATAGGTAAGTCAGTCATTGGTTATTTGGTTGAAACAAATTATCATCAGTAGACTTGTTTAAAACTTTATGTGCCTTTTTCACTGTTGTTGTGATTGAAACGTGTATGAAACGATGTCCCTGACTTAACAATTCATATATATATATATTCACAGGCATTTAGGTTCAGGAGAGCAACTTCTGTCTAAGAAATATATCTAAACTTTGAATTCATAATAGTGTTATAAAAGTGTTTGAGGAAACAGTCTAGACCTGTGTCTCTCATTTTGTTTGATTTTCAAGGCTTTAATTCAGTTCTGATGTAGACTTTGATGACTGCGGATATAGGTAGAAAAGTCTGCAATGAAATTCAACAAATGATGCAAATGCTTGCCCTCCGACTCCAATATGTGGTTTGTATGTAAGAGTAAATCTCTCTTGACTTATGGCTTTGTGTTGATTGTCAGGTATGAGAAGAAGACGGCTCCCTGTCCAGACCCTGTCAGCTGCCAGATGAGACCTGATAGACATCTTGGAGCTATCTCAGAGAAACTAGAATCTCTCCTACAAGACTATCTAGACTCAAGATTACCAACATCAGATGATGCAGATGGGACTAAGAGAGAAGATGAAGAGACTAAACTGAAGAATATGATGTATAGCAAGTATCAGAGAGCTTTGTGTGATCCGGGAGAAGCTGTAGGTCTTCTTGCAGCTCAGGTCAGTAGTATCAAGGGGTATAGGGTCTTTAGAATCCCAACATGAATTGATTAGAGTGGGACTATGAGAGAAGATGAAGAGACTAAACTGAAGAATCTGATGTATAGCAAGTATCAGAGAGTGAGATAGGTAGGGGAGGCTAGACTGAAGAGGGGTTCTTAAGGATACTTGAACTTTTATTGGGGATCCCAGAAAATAATGTGTGACGTGTTTGGAGACATGATAATACAGCAAGGAATAACACACTAGATGATATTATTTGTTCAGATTTACCAAGAAATCTTTATTTCTATAAATAGGTTTTTATTATTTAAAAACCTCAAGAAAGACTTTACGGGAATGGAAACTGCAATTGTAGTATGATTCCCTTGCCAATCATGTTAACTATATTTATTTGGAAGACATTAACTACTATGTCTATTTTTTAAATTCATCTGAATTTGTTTCTTGTTGCAGTCGATTGGAGAGCCTTCAACTCAGATGACATTGAATACGTTTCATTTTGCTGGTCGTGGTGACATGAACGTAACACTGGGTATCCCAAGACTCAGGTAGGCAAGGAGAAGGTGAAGAACTTGGGGGGGGGGGGGGGAGTGTGGAGGAGGGGTTCGGTTTGGTAGGGTATCAAAAGCCATCCGTGGTGTCTTTAGTTATTAACCTTGTGGTGTTTAGTGTAATATTACTCTTGTTGGATATTAAAATTGTGTTTGTGGGATGTGAAAATTTAGATTCAATGAATTATTGTTTGTAAATATTTGTGTGCACTATTTTCCAAACACCAGTATCCTTCTTTATAGTAGGTTATTAACAGAGACCTTTAACGGTAACCAGTTTTATGATTGGAATCACTTTTCTTTTCTTTTTAACAGGGAGATTCTTATGGTAGCCAGTGCTAATATAAAGAATGTTATCCCATCTCTTGTTTTACAGGGAGATTCTGATGGTAGCCAGTGCCAATATAAAGACCCCTAGTATGACGATACCATTCCTCAATCCTGATATCTCGGCTAAGAAGATTGGCAGGATATGCAGGCAGCTCAGTAGAGTCCACCTGTCACAGGTATGATGTGTATACCTATTATTCATTTCTTATTTTCTCATTGTAATTTGTTGCTGATATCAGTGATTTTTAGTCAATGGTTTTGACCATATAATTATCATATTAACATAATCAACAACTTAATTTACATTTTCACTCATGTGTGCATGCTGAGTTTGTATGCCCTTTGGTTTATGTGTGCTGAACCCAAGGTAAATTTTAGATAAAACTCATTGGAAATAGTAAAATGTAAAGAAATATTGTCCAATGGTTGAAGTAGTGAGTGCATGCTGGGTGTAGGAGGGTATGATACTGTTATCTGATGGTGTGCCCAAATGAAAGCATATCATATATCAATCAATTGGTAGTTTTAATTGAGTCTTAATTTATTTTCTCACCATCCTTTTTTCCGTCCCCTTGCTTTCATTCATATACAGGTAATTGAAGATATAGATATCTGGGAATCCTATGACTTTCCTACGACACAGTGAGTAAAACATTGAATTTCACTCTCATAGAATACTGAGCTATCTCCTCTTAAATCTCCTCTTCTTGTAGATCTTATTTAAGATGGAATATACTTGTTTACTACAAAAATATCCAAATGAAAAATATTGATTTACAAAGATGGAAAGCAATGCATTGATCTGATTCGTGCCCTCTCTGGACAGTACAAGAAGATCCCCAAACAGGAGACTTTCCTCTCATTAAACAGACATGAATGTCAGTTATATAATGTATGTATTTGGGTATTTGTTGTTCCTGTAAACAATATGGTATGTAACAGAAATATGTGTCATGATTAGATGACCCACCCTACTTGTACGGGGCCATTTATCTGTTTCAAACATTCAAAGGCGCCCGCTCCTCCATTAGTCATGGACCAAACATTTGCTTGAATAGATCGGTTTTGAGGCCTGCCTTAAAGCTTTATGATGCAGAGATAACTCTATTGTCCTGTTTTCCTCATGCAGTGATCACTATCGTGTATACAAGATCAGACTCAACTTCTTGCCTCATGAAGAATACAAGGTAGGTTGAACGTAGTAAAGCTCTTCGTATTAATAATTATAACAGCATCAATGCATAGCACTCATCTATGGTACAGATCAAGGTACAATTCATGAGGTTTTTTAATGTTATACCTTTCTGTTTCAAGTTAGAAATTCTGAAACTCAGTGCAATTATGGTCCTGATTCTAATCTGATCTTCTTGCTTTTTCACTATAACTTACAATTTGTTCAACCTCTGTGAGATTTCTCCTTACGCAGTTGTAACGTTACAAGTTTTCAGTCTGTTTTCTGCATTTTTACCACTTTGTACCGGTATTATCTATTCAGGTTATGATGTATAATTTATTAACTATCTAACATAATTGATTTAATTTGTAAGTGGTCATTTCAATTTGGACATAGTGATGGATACATGTAAAAATTCTGAATTTGTATGCTGATATTTATGCATTTCATGATGTAAATTAGACAATTTTAGCACGGTGGGTGCATGCTCAGTGTATATTTCTTGTACAAGAAAATAATATGATTTGCAATTTCAATATTTTTATATTTGTTTAGGATGAGCTGAATGCCACTCCAGCTAGTATCCTGTCTTACATTGAAGTGACTTTCCTCAAGCAGTTCTTAGAGATTGTCAAGAGAAAGATGAAAGATCTCAAGAAAGCAAAGTAAGTATTAAAGGTAATACCACAAAATTTTGAAAATTGGGTGGATAGTGATTCTTTACAATTTGGATATATTTGGATGCCCTGTGGATGTATTATAAGCACTAGAAAATTTAGCCTCTAAAACTCTTCTGCTTTCGAGAAAAATTTAATATATCAATTGACCGGTGCTCCCGGTAGATTTTGATAAATTTCAAATAGCGCCTAGGGCCGTAAAATGGTAGCTGCGACCATAAAAATCTGTGATATATAGTTGTGATATATAATTTCCAAATGGGAATAGCTAATCAGTCGATTTTAGTCCAGAATCCTTGTTTTATAGCTTAATTAATATCTTGACCTTGAGAGGGAACTATACAACATAGAGAGTTTATTATTTACAATTTCATAACTTTAGACTCGATTTCAACCGCGACAACGATCACTGAATATTGTAGGATCGCATATGCTTCCAATATGTTCATTTGAACCAAATTCATGACCCCATACCAGAACTTTGTATTACCTTTAAGCAAGGAATCTCATTGCCGTACATTACCTATTGCACTGTGACAAAGGGAACAAATATTATAGATGTTCCTTTACAGAACTTTGTATATGTCTTTGGAGCAATTATTAATGAGTGAATTGAAGCTCTGAACATGCTGTAATTGGGAAGGACGTTACATTGAATGTATTGTCTGTTGAGAGCCAGAAGGGCATTGAGTCTGTGTTAAAGCATGTGAGTAACACCTTTGTGGCCTCAGACAGGTGATATCATTTGACATCATTAGATAATTCATCAGTTTGAATTGAAGATGGCATCACTCCCATCATGTGTAAAACATTTAAAACATACAAATACAGGATGGAATGATTAAAGAACAAGATAGTGATAACAATTACAATTTATTTGTACTTTTTAGCTTTGCATCATCCAGAAAATCCAAGTTGGACGTGATTGGTGATGGTGGCAATGCTGCCCCTACCCAAGATAAAAATGGAACAGACCCAGCCATGCAAGAAGATGAACCAGCCTCTGTGTCAAGGAACAGAGATTCCATTTCATCAGAGGGGAGTGGTGATGAGGAGGGTGATGGTACAGCATCTAAATACAAGAAGAAACATGATGAAGAGAAGGAGTATGAGGATGATGGAGGAGAGGAAGCAGAGGAGGAGATGGAAGGAGAATGGGAAGAAATCATTGATACAGGTTGGTAGACTTCGAACTTAACCATTGCTGAATGAAATGCCTCATAGTCATCGTTTTTGTTTAGATGTCATTTCATAATAATGCATCTGTTAACAGAATACATTACAATTTGGAACTAGAATATTATATCAGGAATTATTAATAAGAACATCTGATCTGTAGATTAGTAACATTTTCAGCACTATAAAATTACAAGAAAATGTACATGTTCTATGTTCATGATACTAAATTCTTGATGATGTCAATGAAAGTCAATGTTATGTCAGAGCTTCTGAAGAAATATATATAGGTGAAATTCATGACCTAAGGACTTGTGCCATGCTGAGGCTTGAACCTATAACCTCATCCTCTGAACCACTGGATTACTCAGGCCCATCTATTTTGTAAAAGAGCATTGATTGTTAGGTTTTTATTGGCTACAACTGGTCTTTTTCAATTGCTTTTTTATCATTGTTTAAAGAGAAGGTTTAGTTCTGGTGAGAGGTGAACAATAATTTGTGAGCCCCTTCATTGTTATTATGCAAGTGTTGAAGAACATCAGATAAAAGATGTTCTGTGAAAAGCATGGCTCTTCAAATGCCTTCATATTCTACATATGACAAGTAACAGCTTAAAAATGAGGCCCACATTTTTATGCCACATGTTTGTGTAGTTTCGTATACATCTTTCTATGTACAGTGCTTGTTACTTTACCTGGGCCACATTTGTTAGCATTTTGATGACTCCAGAACCTTGCAGTACACACCAATACTTATATGCTACATGATCAAATTTATCTGATCGATTCCACATCGTTTCTTTCACAATGCAATGCAATAGCATGACCAGAACTCCACTTTATCTTTAAGCAGCCCTTCTACTACATTGTGGAGCAAATTGTGAAGCATCTTGTATTAAACTGCGATGAATCAAACACTGTACTTAATGCTCTGTAGATTGGATTGGTCTACAATACCCCTTTGTCTTTATGTTTTCGTAATGTACAGGTAAGTGGGTTCCTTGTCTAACTCAAATTTCCTCCTTTTTTTTTTCTTTTTTTTTTCTTTTTTTTTTCTTGTTTGTATAAGGTGGTGATGGAGAAAATGGAAAAGCAGATAGCCCTGGTACTCCTGATGAAGATGATGGTGGTGATGCTGATGATGAAGCGATGGAAGAAGATCTACTCTCATCCCAGCTGGACGAGAGTCAATCATCATCTAGGAAGAAGAAGAAGAGACAGGTGGCCATCAGTGATAAGGAGAAAGATCAGAGAATACTGGTCAGTCAAATCACCTTGAAACACTCAATACTAAGCTTTGAGATCAACTTGGAATTAAATGCATGGTGAAAGACAATCAGATAGTTATCAACAGCTTGACCTCTTGAAAAAATGTTGCCCAAGATACTCAGGCTGGAGTCAAATTGTGTGGTATATCAAAATCAATCGTAATCCAACCAACTATTTTGTTTATGAAGCATCATACTGAAGGATTAGAAATGCTCATGTAGGGAAAGGCTTTCACCTCTACTGTAGCAAAGCGAATATCCTGGCACTTCAAGATGCTCCGAGAATGCAAGTGAATCAAAAATTGTAATCTGACCTACTATGACAATAGTTTTATTATGATCTGACTTCCATGTATAAACAATTCCTCTCTTTGAATACTTTGTTTGCAGGCCACAGTGAACCTGAGTCCATTGATGGTGATGTATGACTTTGATGCTGAAGATCAGCTATGGTGTGAGTTCAAATTCAAGGTAAGAAAAGAGACCACACAGAAATACAGGAAGACAAGTAGTTCATTTCTGTTCTGCAAATAACGTATAATATAAGAAGGAAATATACTTCATTACAGGTTTCAGGAGTAGATATTGTTTATTATATCCCTTATCGTAAGATTGTTGCATTAGGTGTGTACACAACAAGAAAAAGAATAGTTTGACTGTAAAAGACGTTTCCTGCCGACGAGATCGAAATAGTACATTTTTATTGATGACGTCACGCATAGTACCTTTTTTTCCCTAGGGAAAAAAGGTACTATGCGTGACGTCACAATACAAAAACGCATATTCTTGAACTATGCGTTTTCCAAGCGAGCGCGTACATGATTTCAAATGCCTCTGCGCGGTCAACCCCCGCGGTGTCACGGCGCTAGCTCAAGCCATATGCAATTTACGCTGTGCGATAACTGCAATACACTAGCGCCAGCTAAACATTTTTACATCCTTCAATGTTTCATTTGAGCCGTGCAATTTTCTTTATTTCTTTTCGATCTGAATGTTGGTGTGATCGAATGTGAGTATAAGGTTCATGTTATTACAGAAATGTACAAGGAATAATACAGATGGAAGGGATATAAAACAAATATAAAATGACTCATTCTCGGAACAAGCTGAAACTATTCGCATCGAAGGAACATCAACTAGTACTATTCTCCCGAGGGCCATCCCTCGAGTGTCATTGTATATTTGTATATAATGTGATAATGTAGGGAACAACGTTGACTCACTGCAAAAAGGATACTAACTACATGTATTGTCGTTTTAGCGGTAAGGCGATAAATAATACAGTCAGAATAAATCAGTTGTTGTGGAAATCACTTCCATCCTCGATTAGTTTTTCCTTTGATTTCATTTTCAATATACCAAGTGATATCCTTTATGTTCTTAAGATTCAAATCATTGACTGTACTTGTATTTTAGTATATCCTTGTACTCAATCTACTAGAAGTGTTTGTAAGAAATACAGCTCATATGAAGTAATCCCACTTTGTGCCTTTGCAGTTGTGCTACATGGATCTTATATGAAGCATATAACATATTTTCTTAGACAATCAACTGCCCATTATTATGTATCTCATTTATAATATCATGTTGTATACGTTGATACCTAGGTGGATTTGACTGATAATAAGCTGGACATGGCTTCACTGGTAGAGCTAGTCTCTAAACAAGCCACCGTTCATCATGTACCTGGAATCTCTCGCTGTCTTGTGTCGGGTCAGGGGTCTGGTGAGACTAAACTACTCACTGAAGGAGTCAATCTACATGTGAGTATCTATATCTTTGTATTGTAGGAAAGTCAGAAATAAGACAATGATAGAAAGCTCATCCAGATGCTGTATCTGGTAAACATGGTATGAATTGTTTGATAGCTGAGTAAAAAAATAAGTCTTTGAATATTAACAAACATATACACCAGGTAGAGATTAAATCTTCATACGTCAGTCATACCAATGAGACCAACACCAGACCTACAACAGACCTAACATTACAATACATTACCCCCTACCACTCAAATTCAAAACAGGTCAGTTTCGGGATGGGGTGGGGTCGGTTTGATTGGTTATCAGCAGATTTGTCACTGATTTTTGTCATTTGTCATTAAAAAAAGGGTTTGTGAAACGGTCCCAGGTCGAGATTCCATCCTCATGCCTCAGTCATACCAAGGAGACTAACACCAAAACCAACAACAAACTAAACATCATGATACATTATCCCCTACAGCCAAGCATCAGGGGGATTTGAATTGGATTCGGTTTGCCCGTGTGACTGAGTTATTCACTATTTGATTGAGAGTCAAGTGAATGAAGTACTATACCATGTTGGTCCTGTGTAATGACATATCATCATTCATTACTTTCTTATTTCTACAGGAGCTGTACAAGCATGACAAGCTACTAGACCTGAACAAGGCATACACCAATGATATTCATTCCATGGCCAATGCATATGGTATAGAGGCAGCATCCAAAGCTATCATCAAGGTAACATCTTATTCATTTTACATAGAGAGAGAGAGAGAGAGAGAGAGAGAGAAATGTGTATAAATGTTCTTTTAATTATTGTTATGCCTACGCCACTGAAGGTGGTGCTGGAGGCGTTATGTTTTCAGGTTGTCCATCCATTCTTCCCTCCCTTCTTCCTTCTTTCTCTTTAACACGATATCTCAATAACTTTTGAGATATGAACTTCAAACTTAATGATAGTATGACTTATATTAACGTGGGAAAATAATCTGATTAGATTTTGGAGTACCTAGGTCAAAAGTTACAGAGGTCAACTTATGAAATTCCAGGTAGCCTCGTTATCGCGATATCTCAAGAACCGCTAGAGATATGCATATATGAGATATGCAAATCAACATAAACTTTTCCTTTCTAGATGTTCATCATTTTTCTTTCAGATATTTTTTGTTAATATACTAAAAATCCAGTAAGGATCCTTCACTTTTTATATATCTGGGCTTACATCGTTTTTTTCTTCTTTTCTGTTGAACAGTATTTTATCTATCGTATACAATTTTTAGTTGCATAGTGTATTCTTAACCCATTAACACAGAGTTCTCTAATCCCTGTAGGCTTAATACATGATCTACCTACTTCCTGTAGGCAATAGATTAATATTTTTCTAGGAAGTATATGATGTGGTTTGGGGCAAGTCATTTGGTACTTTGCTGTCCAGTACATCACAAAGTATTGTAGAGTTCTGAACATTATATTGACATCAAATCTGTCTTTTCTTTTCATATTTTAGTCTGATAAAAGCTCAAGTATGGCTACTAACCTGACACAACCATCAGGTGAACACTGAAATCTTAGATGTGGTTTGTGATGTATGGTACACAAGCTTGGACTTCCTCTTTCAGTGTTCACCAGGGGTGATAGTGAGCACTAAAAAAAAAAATAGGTTTTTTGTTTTCCCCTCAACCACGCCCCCCCCCCCCCCCCCCCCCCCCCCTTGAGTAAAAAAAAAAAGAGGATTCGCAGGGAAAAAATGGCATCTAACAACATTTCCCCCCTTTCGAATAAGAAAATTGGGGGAAAAATAGGGCAAAATAGGGAAGAATAGAGAAAATAAGAGGGAAATCTGGAAAATCTGGAAAATCAGGATAAAATAGGGAAGAAAAAAAAATTGGTAAAAAAAAAAAAAAAAAAAAAAAATCTGGATTTTTTTTTTTTTTTTTTTTTTTTTAAATCGGGAAGAAAAAATCGGGAAAAAATCGGGAAAAATAAAAAAAATCGGGAAACCGATTTAAATCGGGTTTTTATCAGGCCTGGTTCACTAATCATTTCTAGCCCTTGTATTCTTGTCGTCTTTATAGGAGGTACGTGATGTATTCTCTGTGTACGGCATCACGGTAGACCCTCGTCATCTCTCATTGGTTTCCGACTATATGACCTTTGAGGGTGTGTATCGACCTTTCAACCGGATCGGTCTGGAGTCCAATGCCTCTCCGATACAGAAGATGACGTTTGAGAGCTGCATGAGGTTCCTTAGGGAAGCTACTATACAAGGTGGGTACAGGCTGGGCAGTGGAAGAAATACAAAGCTCAAAAAGGCTACTTTGAAAATGAAAATATAGAACTTAAAGAGGGCTGCAGTGCTCACAAAGCTGTCCTTTTGTTGGGAACATGCCTGTCACATGGGAATTTACATTTGAGTCCCTGATGTGATTTATTTTTCACCTTTCATTTGTTTTTTATTTCACTTATTGAGGAAGAACTTAAAAGCTAGAAAATGTTAATTTCTTGCTATAAAAGAAATCTGAAGAAAAATATTGTTGGCCCTTTTCAAAACTAGGTGTTAATTCAAAAGTTGTACAGGAAAGAGCATGAACAAATATTTGTGTTTAATTATTATTTCAATTTTTTGGTCTTGATTTTTTTTAACATAACACCTTATTTGTGGTATTTCCAGACCATTAATTTAACGATGCATAGTCGTGGGCTCTCAAGAGGAATTTGGTACTATTTGAGTGTTTACCCAATAAGAGGTGTTGTCAATCACCAGGATTAGCCTTCAGTTCTATGACCAACAGACCTTATGTAATGCCCAGCATTTTCCACCAATTGCCCTGTAGGAAAATATTATCTTACATTCCCTCATCCAAAGAGTCTCTGAGAGACTGGGGGGTATTTCTTGATGGGACCACAGGTTTGCTGTGTGCGAGACTTGTTCACCCATTAATGGTATTTCCACCAAGTCTGGTGTCAGTAAATTATGGCCACCTGCACATGGAAACTGATGACCATTGGTTTATGATATATTTTGTGTTATTATCTTTTTTCAGGTGCTAAAGATAACCTGCAGTCTCCCTCTGCACGGCTTGTAGTAGGCAGAGTAGTCAATGGTGGAACAGGATGCTTTGATCTCATACAACCTCTCAAGTAGTACTCTCTCTCATCTTCCAAACATCAACTGAAACGAGTCAACATTCAAATCTGGACAACTCTGATCACGCAGCTTCCTCTTCTATTGCATGGCTACCAACATTTGAAATTGTCAATAAGAAAGTGACATGACAGTTAGGTGTTTTACGAATATCCAACCGCCACCTGACGAGTACGCTATAACGCAATGTATTGTGTGTACATTACTCAATACGCTTGGTTTGTACGCATCTGGATAGCCACAGGACAAGGTGATCTTAGCATGCAAGACTGTGTGTACGTACTGATGTACACATGCTTGTAGTGCAAATAGCCAACCACATTCATATGAGTTAGCCATTGCGCCATGTATTCTTTGCACATTATTCTATGCGTGCATGCTATATTTGCACCCATAATCGTAATTCATGAAGGTGCATTTGTAATTTCGTACAGAAGGTCTGAAATTTGTAATAATTACACATTTCCCTAATTGTTGGCAGCTGTGCTATGATATGTGTTCTTCAGTTCAATGAATGACAGACTTTCTGAAGTTTTTCACAGTATTTGGGCTACCGATATGCTTTTTTTGTGCTCGTTCATGTATGAAGGTTTTTTTTTTAAATGTTAGCGTAAATGTTATACGCTTCACATCATTATAACAGAGAGAGAGCTCAGGATCTTGACACATACAAAAATCTGCTGCATGGTTTTATTCTTCAGCGTTTTACCGTGTATATCTGAGCCTTTAGACTTTCGCTGTCTTTTATTTATACTGTTTCACTACACAGTTTGAATTATTTTACCATGAATTGATAAATTTTGTTTTCTTTCAGTAGATGTCCTTAAAGTGTTCTTTCTTGATCAGTAGTCATGTGAATGGCTACCTTTACATGAATCAAATGATTTCAATATGAATATAACCTTTTGCTATGGCCAATATGATGTCTTCTTGGTGAAACATACGAGATAAAGGAGAGATTGTTCATTTTATTAGTAGATACAACTGTAGTTAAAATGTGTAAAGTAAAACTACACATCCGATATATACCATGGTTAATTGTACATCTGTATCATGCATTTAATAAGTTGTTTTAATTTTTTATTCTTCTAAACATTGACTAAAAGAATAAATTTTGTGTTTCCTTAATGAATATTAAAAATAATTTGACACACTAGTGTTTTCTTTGCTGCATTTCATGAATTCATTCAGTATTTAATAATGCAGAGAATATGTCATCTGATTGGAGTCAGAAGGGTGTTAACTCATATACTTTCACACAGACCTTCTAGCTCCAAATGATGTGGTGTTAGATGCAAAATGTCATCCAAATACGAGATGTAGATGGCCCTTAAACCCATTAGTTAGGCCTTTAAAAAAAAATGTTGTACTGCCTTTTGCGGCCGGCCCGGAAATCTTAAAATCTATGGTCGGCTTTTTATTTCATTTTATTTTTTTGACCGTTTTTTTAGAAAAAAATATGTATTAAAGCATTCAAAACTGAAAATTATCAGCCCAAAGAGGGAAAAAGAGAAAGAAAAGAAGAAAAAAACAATAAGGACCGACCGACCCAGGGTAATACAACATCTTTTTTTTAGGCCTTATTCATGTTACAGGGAAAACCCAATCATGAACTTAAATTTGTTTCTATAAGTAGATATTTTATCCGTAACGTAGAAAGCATAATAATTTCTTCATGTACTGCATCCATTTTTGTTTCATGAATAAATTGCGTTTGATCCCAGGAATTTTAAAAATGAAAATAAGCTGTGAAATCCTTAAATTGGCAACACCTTACAAGATTTGAAATCATCGATGAAAATTGACAAATTTTTAAACAACATTCTTGCACTTATATGTTGTTTTTCTGAGACATTATTTTCTATCAATAATGAATAGTATAAGGAAAAAAATATAAGAAAGATATTTTGTTGCCAATTTGAAGCTAAAGCTAGGGTAATGATTTCCAAAGCTCTTAGGAAGCGCATAAAGAGATGTTATTTTATAACATATTATGCGCTATGTACAAGAACTGAATATTATTATTATTTGATTAATTTAGCCCTAAAAGATATATCCTGTAATGGCCCTATATGACCTTTGAATGAACTTGTGTCCCATACACTCTGTATTAGTGCCCTGTATCTTTTACGAGTTCATCTCATCAACACCAATCACTTTGAGAGGTTATTGTGAGGTGAAGGTCATATCAACATCAAACACTAATCATGGATTACAAACAAATACCAGGTTTGTTGACAACTAGGGTGACGGACCTATGGACATGCAGGTCATTTAATACAAAGTACTCTCATTATTGATATTTCCAGTGAGTCTATAATGGTCTTAAAATTAGGTTAAATGAACATATTTTGGCCCATATGTATGCATTACATGCACGATGTTTTGAATGAGTTAAATGTGGACCTTAATCCATTCTTTTGTTTAATCTGATTTTAGAGCAGTTTTGTATTTTAATTTAACTGATGTATCCCATTTAATGTTTCCCACTTGCAATCCCTGAGTAGTACGCATTTTATGTGTGACAAAGACTTCCCTTTCTTTAGCATGTGTAATGTTGATGAGATGTCATCTGTATTTAATCAAAGCGGTGTAAATGTTTGAGTGGGCAAATTAGTCAAATATTACTAATAGTAAGCAAATAACTAACGTTGGTGAAGGTGATGGGACAAACTATTACTTCCGAGGCGATCTGGATGTTAGCTATCTTTCCGAAGCAAAGCTGAGGAAAGATAGCGTATACATTCTGATCGACGAGGAAGTGATAGTTTGCCATCGCCTGAAACCAAAAGGTGATTATATTTTGCTTTATATTCCACATCTAAAACAATTTAACTACAAAAAGAAAAGGACGTGTATGCATCTACATGAAAGACACCAGGCCCGAATTCACACCTTTAATTCACACCTCACAGCTTTAATTGCGCTCATTGGTAATGCGCGCTTAATTACGCCTGTTTTAGTGCACTTTTGGATAATCTTCAGTGAAAGTGTGTTGCCCTGTGTAGATAGTACCTCTATCTTCAGTGAAAGTGCGTTGCACTGTGTAGAAACACAGTGTAACAAACTTTTTGCTTCTCCCATAAATAATGGGCGAACTATCTTTTATCACGTGATTTACTTTTGACCAATCGTAGAGCAAGATTCTTGTGGAATATAATGCCTTATATCATGTAAGATAGATTTTTCTGTAAGTTCTCCGCTTGCTTCAGATTTCTCTGTACAGGCTTTATACTTGTGTTTACTTCAAGGAATTTGAGGTAGGCCTACTTGTATTTGAGAAACACAGATTTGGTTTGTTCACATTTTTCCGTAGTAATCTGAGATATTGATGAGACATATTGCATGTTCTTACAGTGAAAGATATATATGGAATATTATTCTATTAATAGATACACACAGTATAGAGCATCAATCAGGGTGACTTAACCAAGACTAATTGCTGAGATTAGGAAAGCCAATACTTTAATTCTATTCAAGATGTCTTTGAAATGATCCATTAGACATGATGCATGCCTTTCCTGTGGCATTTTGATTGAGGTAATTTTAGTGGAGCTCATCTAATTCATCATAGGGGATCAGTGTACAATTGGTGCACCCTATAATAGCACAGAATAGCAAGCCTGTGCCTAAATAGTCGTACAAAGCAAGTCTGGGATTCCCAGCAAATGTCTTCCAAGAAAATATGGATCAGAAATCAATTAGTTGTGTAGAAATGTAAAGGATTATAATTTCCTTTTGAGTAAGCTTTAAGGGAATACATGAAGTATTTGTATTGTCAGTTTTGTTTTAATATCATTTATAATGACAACAAATGACGGATGGATGTGATTTATTCAATTTTATTGACAGAATTATGTTCAAAATGAAAATAAATATTTCTGTATTTATAATACAAAGCAGCCCATATCTTATTAACACATTAGATTAGCTTTGGTTTTATATATATACAAGGTGCCTTCAATAAAAGGATTTACATAGTAGTGTGTGAGTTACTCAAGAAACGGGAGTGAGAAAAGCAGAATAAAGTAACTACCTTTAACCTATGTCATTGCGGTTCATACAAGACTTTTGTCTGAATTCATAAAGGTGGTTTAGCCATATATTACCAAATTACTATGGGTAGCCAAAAGAAAGAGAGAAAAAATATAACAAATGAGATCGTTTATGAAAAATAAATGCAAAAAAAATGTGTTTATTTTTGTTGCCTGAATTATGATCATTTCTTTTTGCGGTTATTTTAGAAATCCAAAATAAATTTGTGGTTCAGACCAAGGTTTATATTCAAACTATTTTTGTGAATTTGCAAATTATGGCACATTTCAATTTCAGTCTCTTCTAGAAGTTTAAGATACACTATCAAAATCAATTTACAAAACTCAAGGCAGTCTTACATGTACAGCATAACGGTGATATTTTGACCATAGAAAGAATAAATGACACACGGTCTATCCAAACTTTTCTCCAAAGTAATACTGGCTGCAAGATGATGAAACAGGTACTGCATGTCGTGCGATTCAGAGTTGAAAATGGCACATCTTACAATAAGTTTCTATACACATATATTTACCAAAGTCATGTTCATATTCCTACTTCAAACACCACAGACAAAATATGACCTGGCACAAACCTTTTTCCTATCTCACCAATGAATGTTTTGAAATACACTCTGCACTATTCAAACACACAGGTTAGTGTTGTGAATGAGATGTTTAGTGTCATATAATCCAAGTTTCAACACTAATTTAATGTTTTAAGAATAGTATAATTTTACTGGCATCTTCAAATTTCCAGGAGCTAACTAAAGGTGTTTTAAAACATCAACCTGTTTACCTATATCCAGGTGTATACAGATACAAGACATAGGATATGCAATGTATCAGTGCTCCATGTTTGGAATGAACAGGTGGAATTGGAGTGAATCTTTACTCATACACTGATCATTTGAAATCCTCTTACAATTATCCCACAGAAAATGATCCGCTAACATTCAGACTGTCCCTATTTTAAAAGTTTCATCTTCACTGTTCAAATGAGTCTCTTCATCTTCTCTCTGTCATCATCTCCTTGCTTCCCTCTGGTTGAATTTCAGCTGTACGGTTGGACCTCCGTTGACAGTGGGGGCGCTATGACTATCCACATTGTTCCTCTGTGTATAGTACTTGCTCATCTCTGAGCTAGCTCGTCTTTCACCTTTACCGCTCTCTCCTTTGCTTCCTTTAGCTGACTTCTCTCTTCTCTGAAATCATACAAAAATAATTTATTGAAATGATTATGTCACTTTTTTTACTTGAAGGCATTGTATACCATTTGTTCTTCATCAAAGACCCAAAATACAAAGCTCAGCAATTCAGTTTAGGATTGATTGATTGATCATATAATCAACTGTACGTGTCGTAACTCTGTGTTAAAGGACATAAGTTAGCACCCTTTCGGCTCCAAACTGACGATATGATCTACCGGTATTGCAAATTAACAATCAATCACCAACTCATCTTTATGTTACGAAGCCCTGTTTATACACATCAAAATTGTTTTGAGTAATTGATCTCCTTTAACCCATTGAGTCTGAGATTTTATTCCAATAGGCTTTGTAACAGGACAAACCCAGTTCCCGTAGGGTTAAGATATAACGTTAGTGTCTGTGAAATTTTGCTGATGACAGGAGCAAAACTATTTCTGTGAGATATCGTTTATGCAATGATTTACTCATGCTCCTCGCATTTTAGATGTTCATTACCAGCTCCATTTTGCATGCTGGTATATTCATAACCTAACAACAAATTGCAAACTTCATTAAAATAAAAACCCTTGTGAAAATGCTAGCTAGCTGATACAATGAATGGGAAATGTAGCTTAGTTTTCATACCCTGAATTGGTTGAGTGTTGATATATTAGCTGCTGGTTTAGGTGTGATCAAAGACGAGAGTTTGTAGTAATCTAGAAACGTCTTGACCAGGTTCCTTCCTAGCTTCATGTCTGAATCATATCGTCAAGGAAACAATGCACATTAATAGAAAACAATGTGAACAACATAATGTGAAAATCTTAAACCATGTCAGAAACACAGCTGTAATTAACAGTATCGTCAACAGCAATGTTGTTCTGATCATCTTTCCCAACTTTTTTCTATTGTGAAGAAATCTCTTCAAATGAGGGGAACCCCCCCCCCCCAAAAAAAAGAGCGAATAAAAATAATTAGAACAACAACTGCCACGATAACAATTTGCTCAAATTCAATCACATTCAATCACATTCAATTCAGCAGCTCACATCAATTATTGTCATTTGTTATCGACAACATCTTTGTTGGGTAATAATATGATTGCAAGGTCCTCAGGGAGAACAATATAAATACTAATAAGGCTACCCTGGGTTAACAACACACATTGTTGTTGTTGGTGGTGTTGTTGTTGTTGTTGTTATCATTCTTGATAAAGATGTTAAACAAACGCTCATAGAAAAAATAAATAAACTGAAACTTGCAGTATAGTGTATCTAAACAATTCAGTATTTTCCATAGGGGGAAATGTTGCACACAGTGTTTGGTGTCTCAGTTTTGTTGCTATATGCCACACGTTGAAATAGTTATATGTCATGGCGATATCTATATACATATAAATTTGTAATTGAATTACATACCATATCAATAGATAACACACAGTAAAGGCTGCCTTTCCAAATACAATATATGATCTATCCAAGTCCAATCTATTTTCTTTTTTCTACATTTTCCATTTCTCTACTGTCTCCCACTAAACACAAAAGAGTAGAAACACTTATATATGCTGCTTATATAATTATGTTGCTATTATTACTGGCTTGGTTGTATCATAATAGGATATTGATTGCATTTGTATTTACATAGCATGTAATTATGAGTGATAATTCATTGTGAAATTGACAAAGGGATTAAAACTGTATTCCATCTCTGAAATGGATTACAGTAATTACAGATGAATAATTAATTTTCATTTAAAATTGACTAGACACATGGGTATTGTATATCTTATCTTTTCTCTTTATTTCAACCTATCTTTCCAACTTTCTTTCTCTCCCTATCATTATCCATCTATCTGTTTGCTATCTCTCCATCTCTCTCTCTCTCTCTCTCTCTCTCTCTTTTCTCTCTCTCTCTTTCTCACAATCCTGATCCGTATCTCTTTCAAACTACCGGTACCTGTTTCCTTATCTCTCTATTGCTATCTTTCTCTCATTCATTGTCTCCCTCTCTATTTCTTTCTCTCTGTCTATCTATCTCTCTCTTGCCCTCTCTATTTCTTTGTCTCTCTCATACACTGAGATACACACAAACCACACATGCTCAAAAAATGCAAGAATAACTGACAAGTATCAATTACCTAATTGGACTTGCAAAAAACAATAGAGCTTGCTCAATATTGCATGTCCAGTTGTATGGAGCTACTTTATGAGTAATTTCATTGGGTAAATGATTCCTGAGTAATTGTTGTGTCTCATCATCATCATCATCTCTCGCTGTGGGTCGTCATCAAGGACACACTGCTATCTGTTAATATTTCTACCTATATAATAATGGCAGCATGACTGACGAGACAGCTAGCTCATGGGGAAAACTCTTTGTTTACATTATGTCTGGGTGAACGCACTTTTCACACCAGCCATCTATCTGTTTGTTTTGTTTTGCACAGATGGAGATGATATATACTGTAAAGTACAAGCATCATTGGTAGCCTGGGGGTTAATTCTCCTAAAAGACAAATTTTATAAAGAAAAAGATTACCTATTTTTCTTTCTGGAACTGGCAAGCAACACTGTTGTAATGGAGAAACAATTTGATTTTACATCTTCACAAATTTGATTTATTTTTACACATTTTTTCTATATATCTGTAAAGCGCTTAGGCACATCGTCGGATGGATGTATTGAGCGCTATATAAACACGGAATATTATTATTATTATTATTATTATGTATAATGCTCCGGTTGATATTAATCATGAATTAAGTTATGATTCATCCAAATCGTAACTTGATTTACTTAATCTATCATAAACTACATCCACATATCCACACTTTCGACAGCATTGGCAATGATATTAATGTACATAAGTTAAGTTGGAATCGACTTGAATCAATTGAAACTATTTAAAAGATAAAGCCCAGATCATAAAACAAAGTGAGAGACATAGTAAAAGGATACAACCATCTTCATCATATGGGACTACAGTAGATGATGAGTTGGGTGTGTAGCAGAAGAAGGACACTTCTAGAGTGTAGCACAGAGAATTCTCATCCAGGATTCCACCAAGGAAACGACGTCCGGTTCCTGCCTTCACGGAATCACGGTTGAATGATGTATTCATCTGAGAAAAAAAAGGTATTTTAATGAAACAAGAAAATGATTTAACATTCTAAATGTTAGGTATTCATAAAAGTGTGAATAAAGTCACGTCTATCTCAATAAAATATGCATGGATGCTGTTCACAATCTCATCAAAGGTCTAAAAGAATTTTTAAAATTATAGAATCATACAAAACATCAATATGAATTGAGGAAGTTATATTGGATCAAATATGAAATGAGGAAGTTATATTGGATCAAGAAAAAAAAGTTAATAATTAGGAAAATGTAAACAAAGAATGTAAACAAAGCATGAAAGAAACAGGGATGAAATATAGAGAGGAAAAATCAAAGAGATTTGCAAAGTAGATCAACGTTCTGGAGCTTTGGGAAGAAGATAAAATGCTATACTGTAATGTAGACTGAAAAAGTGTACTTAAATAGCCGAGTATACAGGGTGAGGTGAAACGATTCAAGATTGATATGATATATTTAAATATTACAGGACCTGGAAAACATAAAGAAAGATTCAAATATTGATTTTAAAAAAGGTAGAGGAAGAAACTCCATTACTCCATTAATGTCAAAGGGAACATAAAGGAGTTTCATCAAATCAATAGAGCATTCTAAGATGGTGAAAAGAAAAGACAGATGGGGAGGGGTGGATGGCAGGGTGAAAGAGGGTGGGAGAGAGGGAGAGAGGGAGAGAGGGAGAGAGAGAGAGAGAGAGAGGGAGAGAGAGAGAGAGAGAAAGAGAGGGAGAGAGAGGGAGAGAGAGAGGAGAGAGAGAGAGAGAGAGAGAGAGGGAGAGAGAGAGAGGGGGAGAGAGAGAGAGAGAGAGAGAGAGAAAGAGAGAGAGAAAGAGAGAGATTGAGAAGGGGAGATAGGGTAGGGAAGTGAAGATCAGAGTGGGAGGGAGAGATAGGGGTAGGGAAGTGAAGATCAGAGTGGAAGGGAGAGATAGGGGTAGGGAAGGTAGGAGAAGTAGGAAAGAGGAAAGGTAGGAGAGAGGAAGAAGTAGAGAAAGAGAGAGAT
Source organism: Strongylocentrotus purpuratus (assembly GCF_000002235.5). Taxonomy (NCBI): domain Eukaryota; kingdom Metazoa; phylum Echinodermata; class Echinoidea; order Camarodonta; family Strongylocentrotidae; genus Strongylocentrotus; species Strongylocentrotus purpuratus. The sequence goes on from NW_022145609.1 coordinate 66,379, forward strand.
ACAGATACAGAGGGAAAGATACAGGAGAGACAGAGACAGAGACAGAGACAGAGAGACAGAGAGAGAGAGAGAGAGAGAGATATTGAGGGTAGAGATCATAGAAGCAATGCCAGAATAAGGCAAGTAAAGGAGTGCTCCTCTGACCATGCATAGACAAGATGGACACAGAATCAGAACCTACGGCAGGTGAGACAAAACATCAACAGTTCCGACACACGCAAAATCAATGTTTGCCGGCAACCTGATAGCCCAGCCCACACTAAAATTGGGGCGCGTGAGGCCGGGAGGTGAATCCAAATTGGCATCACCTTACCGGCAATTAGCCCGCTACGCCTCCCAAAATACGACCAGGGAAGATGCGCTACCCTAGGCCAGGTTACTAGACATGAGTTTATGGTGGAAAGGAATTGAAGGAGTGTATCCCTACCAAAATAGGTATCATCCATCCATAGCGGTATCTATGATGCCTCGGTTTGATCTCATTTGGGTCCGTTAACCCTGTTAACCTAGAGCCATACCAGGGAGGAGGGGGGGGGGGGCAGAGAGGGCACATATAGACAAATATGTTGAGTGAGGGTGTATGTTTCACACCCCAGGGCTGGTAGAAGGGGTGCGTAGTATGATGAAGTAAGAGGGCTTGGATGCAAGTAGAGTGGGAGGCATAGTACTTTGACTAGGTCTCAATCGATGACCAACCATATTTGGTTTGAGATTCATGTTTCAATGAAAGTGAGGAATAATAGCAAGATATCAGCCTTTGGCATGAAAGATCCAGCTCTATACGTAATGCAGAAACGATATTGGACAATTTGAGACACAATGCTACTGCACTCTCCTCCTCTACCACATTAAATGCCATGAGATATTCAGCCAGATTTAACACACTCGCTCATTCCCTCTTTCAAAGCTTTAATCTGGTTTTTATTTCATTTCATTTCATTCTACTGATCAGAGGAATCTGGTTCAAAGGCTTAAAGAAATCCATTAATTAGTTTTGTTTAATTATTCTAGAGTTAATCATAGTTCAATCCGAGATCCATCTCAGATTAAGCTACATGTAAGAAAATCTCTCACATAATCTTAACATGCCCTCATTTGGATACCTAACATGCATTTCGAATGGAAGCCTTGATATGAAACCACTTCATAAATTTGTTTTAACAATCAAGAAATACATGAAATTACATGAATGCATTTACTTCACATGACCTGTACACTAACTATTTAAATACAAAATACAAGAATGTATGACTGTAACATTCATTACAAGGCAAACAATTATTTGAATTCATAATTAAGAGCTTTCAGTATAATGATAATGATAATAGCCTAATAGTCCACTCCAAATTTTATTAAACCGAAACGGAAATTCTTTTTGCCCAATTGATCGTGAGCCCGGCAGCCACTGAGCAGCGCCAGATCGACGTTGCTCTATCCTTTATTGTTGAACGCCAAACAAGGTAGCAACAACTCCCATCTTTTAACGTCTTTTGGTATGACGCGGCCGGGGTTCGAACCCACGACCTCCCGGTTGTGAGGCGGACGCTCTACTGACTGAGCCAACACTCCGGTACGAGCATGAGGTAGCAATTTGTAAAAAATCTGTAAGAACTGGTAAAATGTTGCAGAGTACTTGGAAGTAGTTCCAGTATAAACTGGTTTAAAACATCGCTAATTATCGCTATCGATACATTTTCAAATGGAATTTGTTTTTAAAGAGTTTACGGTGGATTACACAAACTGTAATAAGATCACAGTCAGAATCATTCAGCCCTTTCTCCCTCTCTTTCATCTAAAACAAATGGATAGATGTGAACCAATTTCAAGGCCTCTGCGTACTATTCTATCTTGCTGGAAATCACCCACACAACATGAAGCACTACAAAAGCAACAGGATTTCAGAAAGTCACCTTAAGAAAAGAAGAGATGAAAAGAGAAAGTTTGTTGAGAAAGAATGAGTCATGAAAGTAATGTGACGTTAATGAGTTTACTTCCATGCAACAGGGGGGTCTGGTGATTAATCCATGCGAGCCATCTCACCACTACGTTTTAATCAACAACATACGCGCCAACTTTTCTTCTAAGACAAACAAAAAGGAGAAGGAGAAAAAAATGTGAGAATCTAGATGAGATGGAGAGGTAGATTCTAGCATCGGCACTCACTTTAGGAAATTTACACCTCAGCGAACAAACCACCTTCTACTTGAATCTTATGAGTCATCATAAGGAAAGGTAAACTTTTCATGAATTATGCAATAAGATGGAAAAGCTTTGAAATGAGTGAGCACCATAGCTATCTGTCATCATCGTCATCTGAAGGGGGTACTTTGAAGGTAAGATCTTCACCTACCATCAATACTATGTAATACTTGGAATGCATCAAGGATTGCTAGACTCGCATGAGGTGTACATTTATGCTCGAATAGACACGACCTTAAACTTTTGGCTATGACTGTAAGAGGGACGGGAGCTATGACTGTGAGGGGGACGGGAGCTAACGCAACCAGACGTACAAATCACATCCAATGAGTCAAACTGATCTCAGCCGTGACGTCGATCAGTATGCCTCTCATGAATATTCATAAGGATCGACCGGTGGCGGCGGCCGGTGTGCCAGGCCGAGGATAGCCCTCAGGATGCATAGTGAAGGAAGCACTGAATCCTAATTAGCCATTGCTAAATGCGGCCCACGCAAGACCCCTCCATAACCTTGGACCCATCTCTTCATCCATACTCAAATCAAACTTCTATATCTCCATAAAGACCCTTTTTCTACTCTCTTCAATTTTTTTTCTCTACAATGGTTTTTAATTCTTGGTGTTGAAGTCTATATGTCTCATGACATCACTTTTCTCTCTTTCGTAGTCACTAGATTCACATAAGTATATTCTTTAAAGTAAACTGAATATTCTTCATTTCTTTTCCTCTTTACCTGTCTGTTAAAAAATCTTCTGTTCATGTGAGATGCCTTCTCCTGCATCAGACTGGGTCAAAGTATGTACTATTCAATCAAACTCTAAAATCAAACTTTTTCTCCATCACAATGTTTTTTGTTGTTACCTTGTTTTTTTCTTCCCTCTCTCTCTATATTTTCTTTTCCAGAATAGTACAAGCCCCTTCTTTCTCCCCCTCCCCTCGATGTGTCTCCTCTCTCTAACTCTCTCTCTCTCTCTCTCTCTCTCTTTCTTTCTCTCTCTCTCTCTCTCTCTCTCTCTTTCTTTCTCTCTCCCTCTCTCTCTCCCTCCATCCCTCCCCTCGCTGTCTCCTCTCTCTCTCTCTCTCTCTCTCTCTCTCCCTCCCTCCATCCCTCTCCCTCCTTCTCTCTCTCTCCCTACCCCCAATGATTCTATTCTCCCAATCTCCAATCTCTGTTGATTGTATCCACCTGACTGGTTCTTGTTCTATTCCTGTAATCTGATTTGTTTCTCTTAATCAACTCATGCCTTCATCATGCTCCCCACCGCCCCGCCGCCCAGCCAGCGCTGAGCGTACAAATGTCAAGGTCATATACTCACAAACTCTACAGGTGATTATTCCTTCACTACATCTTGAAATAAAACTTTCAAATCTCTTATTCTTATCTCACAGCTTAAGCATCCTTCTTCAACCCTTCCTGAGCTTCCATACTATAACACTACAGATTATCTTTGTAAGAATAAAATATATCAGAGGCATGTATGGCCACAATGGCAAAGGACTTTCAAAGAAACTTGATTCTTAGAGTGTTGCAAGGTTAGAAAAAACTTTCATAAAATTTGCCTTAAAAATCTTTTTATAAGACTTTGAAATGTTTATAGTAAAATAATTGTTTCAGGTATGCAAATCTGTACTCACCTCACCGAACATGCAACATGATTGAAACAATATCTGTTTTCAACAAGGTGTGTGGTTTTGTGTCATTTTGAAGCACACACAATTATGATGGAAAACTTCCATGAACATTTGAATATGCTTTCTGCTCTAAATACATCTCCCTCCACCCCCCCCCCCCCCCCCCCCCCCTCCCCCCCCCCCCCCCCCCCTTCCCCCTTCCTCCTCTTCCCTTCCTAACTACAGAATGAAAAGAAAGAAAAAATGCCTCAAATGCAAAAAAATATTATTGGTTTAGCATCAGAGTGAATTATAAGACAGGACACATTTTTTAAATCTGCTTTGTGCTTAAAAACATTCAAAACTGTGTGTGTTAATGGTGAAATAATGAGAAAAATTGAGAAAAACCCATAGGAAATGTACATAAAAGGAAAACATAATCATCTCCATCGAGTAAAGGGACCATTGCAAATGACTACAATTTCAAATCAAGCATACATTTGTATAGAGCTTACCATTGAAAAGTCGTCAGCGTTGGAGCACATTAGTTTAGGAAAGACGGCCTGTTTCTCGTATCTTACTGGATCATCATAAACATTGCCATACATAAAACCATTCATCAACGTAGAGTGAGCATGGATGTCAACGTAGAAATCAACCACTATATTCTGTATTGAAAGATAAAAACAGAGTACAAACGTCAGTACTATATATCCATTAAAAGAAAACATTTAATTGATCTTTGGATTAAGAATAGCATCTTTCTATAATAATAATATTGTAACGAAATCGTTATTTACATTACCTAGCCTTTAGAGGGCGTTAGTTATTGTAATTGTTTATTGTTATTGTAGATGTCGCTATGGTTACGTCGCGCACTGCGATGCGCGTACGTGGGGTTAATCTTGTGGGCAGTTTGTGTTGAGCTGCCGTAGAAGGAAGTTGTGCCTTAATTTGTTTGGAAGTTCAGATTATTAAAGTTCTTGGAAACATTACTTGATCTGTAAGTGCATATTATTTCCTGTGTTGGTAACTTAATTTAGTTAAGTGATTGTAAGCTGATCTGAGAGTGTCTGTTGCACAATATATTTTTGTGAGAACGTCGAGTACAGAGAAAGAGCGGGTTCTGACTGAAGAAGTGACGCTACCCAGAGAGTGAGAGACCCGTTTTCGTTACATTGGTGGCTAGCGGCGGGATTAAAACAGACACGAGACACGGTACTCGATCAGCATACGGCAGAGCTGATTATCAAAAATAAGGTTAATCGAGCATTAGCTCGACACGGCAACTCCTCACCGGCTTCAACACGGTGGTCTATAGCACCTCCCTGCTTCAACACACGTCTATATAGCACCTCACCGCTACAACACGGCGGTCTATAGCGCCTCACCGCTTCAACACAGCGTTCTATAGCACCTCACCGCTACAACATGTACACGGCAGTCTATAGCACCTCACTGCTTCAACACAGCGCTCTATAGCACCTCACCGCTACAACACGGCAGTCTATAGCACCTCACTGCTTCAACACAGCGCTCTATAGCACCTCACTGCTACAACACAGCGCTCTATAGCACCTCACCGCTACAACACGGCGGTCTATAGCGCCTCACCGCTTCAACACAGCGTTCTATAGCACCTCACCGCTACAACACGGCAGTCTATAGCACCTCACTGCTACAACACAGCGCTCTATAGCACCTCACCGCTACAACACGGCGGTCTATAGCACCTCACTGCTTCAACACGGTGGTCTATAGCGCCTCACCGCTACAACACATCGCTCTATAGCACCTCACTCCTACGACATAGGGCTGATAGCGCCTCATCGCTTCAACACATCACTCTGTGGCGCCTCCACACAACAACGACGCAGAAAGCATCAGTGTTTGGAAAAAACATTGTGGTATGGCTTCTCAGAGACTGACTATAGAGGACGAGGTAGAAGTCCTTGCAGCAGAAGTGCAGCGAGGCGACGAAGATCTACGTCGGTCCAAGACAGAGATTCAGTCACTATTAGAACAGAATCAGCTTCTCAGACTGCAGGTAAGAAGGCTGCATATCGATCAGTCTCCTGTAAGTTTCCCTAACCAGTCCCAGAGTGGAACACCACCCACTGCTGGTAGACGGGAACATGAGTCAACGGAGACTCATGCGACCACAATGAATGATAACTTGCTGGTCAATCCCAAGGGACCTGAATCACCAATGCATGGATGCCTAGAGGATCAAACGCAAGTGAAGGTGGCACACGAGCAGACTGCAGCTGCTGAGGCGAAGGGACTTCATGCTGCACAGTGGTCTCCAAGTAAAACATCAACAGCCGTTCGTCGGGCAGATGGGCTACGAACGGGCTTCTTACATAGGCAAGATTTGGATGCTTCAGATGTTCTTGCATCAATTCCTCACTACCAGCGACACAGGAGCGAAGTTCAAGGGGTACGGTCACCTGTTACACTGTCTAAGCCAAATGTTTCGCCCGACAAATTCGATGGGAGGACACCTTGGAGGGATTACCTCAGCCATTTTGAAGCCTGCAAGGTCGCCAATAACTGGGGTGATGACCAGGCAAAGGTTTTCCTAGCAGCAAGTCTGAGGGGATCAGCACTGAAGATCTTGGGCAGCAAGGCAGCTGACACTTCTCGGATCGCATACCAAGACCTGGTAGTTCTTCTAGAGAAGAGATTTGGCCCAGGCCAGTTGGCAGAGAACTTCCTCCTTGAACTGCGTTACAGACGCCAAGGGCCCAGAGAGACGCTCCAGGAACTCGGTCAGGCCATACGGGAGTTATCCATGTTGGCATACCCGGAACTTACTGAAGAAGCCCAGGATCAGTTGGCAAGGACACACTTTGCAGAGGCGATTGAGGACCAATCCATCAGGGAAGGGGTCTTTCGATCTAAGCCAACAACTATGGATGAAGCCATCCAGGCGGCCTTGGCAACTGATAATTTTTTCAGACTCGAAGAACAACGGTCTGGCAGGAGGCAGAAGCAGGCAAGGGCCGTTGACACTGATTCAGCAGCTACGATCAATGAAATCTGGAGAGAGCTGAAGAGAATAGATGAGAGAATCGCCAAACAGGAACGACCCATCAAGTCAGAAGAATTCAGACGGGAGAGACCCAATTCGTACAGGCGGAGAACACCAACAGCCACAGATGAATGCTATGAGTGTCATGAGAAGGGGCATTTTAGGCGTAACTGCCCTCACGCAAGAGAATACAGGAGGCCTTCGGGAAACGGGGCTCAGCCAACCCAGAGGCCCGAGGGGAGGCTGGACGGACACCAGGGCATGTAACTGACACACCTCCATCTCCTCGAGAATATCCTTCAAGGAATTACATATCTGATAAAGCACGACGTGGTCTATTTGCTGAAGTGGAGATAAGGGGAATCAAAGCAAGGTTGTTGGTAGATTCAGGTGCCACCGATACCATTTTATCTTCATCCGTGTACTATCGGATACATTCAACTAATAGGCCAGACTTGACAGAAGTGGGAGTTCGCAATGCAGATGGCAGTAGCATGGAAACGCTAGGTAGTGCATGGTTGGAGCTTGGTGTAGGAACATGCATCTTTCCACTAGAAGTAGTCTTCGGCAATACCGACCAGGTAGACGGGCTACTTGGGCTGGACTTTATGGAACCAAATGGGTGTATTATTGATCTGAAGACAAAGGAACTGCGGCTCAAGGGAGAGAGAATCAAATGTACGGATGCACGAGGAGTTTCATTTAGCTCCAGAGTATTGATAGGGGCAACTACAAGGGTGCCACCAGGTCATGAGGTTATTGTTCCAGGCTACACGACAGGGCTGCAAGATGGGACAGGTCTAGGTCTCATTGAACCTGCGGAGAGTAGCGAGCTCCTGAACAAAGGCATCATCGTTGCACGGGTAGTTGTAGAAAGGACGGAAACAACCCTCCCTGTTCGAGTCTTCAACCCAGGAAAGAAGGCATGCGTAATTCGCAGAGGTACACTTGCCGGCCATCTAACACCCATCAGCGGGGAGGACATTGAAGAAATTCCAGGCCAACCTTTACCAACAACCGATAATCATACAGTCCCAGACCATCTCGTAGATCTCTTTGAAAGAAGCAAGAGAGGGATAGACAAGGTCTTCCATGACAGAATTGCCAAGCTACTGTGCGAGAACCAAGACATTTTCGCAATTTCGGACTCAGACATTGGAAAGACTGGCCTTGTCAAACATCACATCAACACAGGGGATAGTCTTCCAATCAGACAAAGGCCCCGTAGGTTTCCACCCAAGGAGCAGGAAGAGATTGATCGTCAAATCCAAGACATGCTTGAACATGACAGAATAGAGCCCTCAGACAGCCCTTGGTCATCCAATGTTGTTCTCGTAAAGAAAAAAAACGGGTCAAAAAGGTTTTGCGTGGATTATCGTCGTCTGAATCACTTGACAATCAAGGACAGCTACCCAATACCTCGCATTGATGATTCACTGGACGCACTTGGAGGTGCAAAATGGTTTTCTACTTTGGACCTGGCCTCAGGATATTGGCAGGTCGAGCTAGATGAAGAAGCCAAAAAGAAATCAGCTTTCGCTGTTCGAGGAGGGCTATACAGCTGGAAAGTGATGCCCTTCGGGCTATGCAACGCCCCATCCACCTTTGAGAGGCTGATGGAGCAGGTCCTGTCCGGACTGCATTGGGAAGTACTCTTGGTTTACTTGGACGATGTCATTGTATTCGCCAAAACAATCGACGAAGAACTGACTAGACTGGGGATGGTCTTCCAACGTCTTCGGAACGCAGGATTGAAGCTCAAAGCAAAGAAATGTCACCTATTTCGGGAGAGTGTCTTGTATCTGGGACATGTAGTGTCCAGGGAAGGAGTGTCCACAGACCCAGAAAAGATAAGAGCTGTCAAGGAGTGGCCAACCCCTACTAGTGTAAAGGACGTCCAGAGTTTCTTAGGACTGGCCTCGTACTATAGGAGGTTTATTGAAGGATTTGCCAATATCGCCCGGCCACTACATCGGCTAACTGAGAAAGCCCACACCTTCGTATGGACTGAGGAATGTGTAGATGCCTTCCAGGAACTCAAGAAGCGGCTGTACCAATCGCCTATCTTAGCATACCCAGACCCAGAACAGGATTATATCCTGGATACGGATGCTAGTAATGAGGGGATAGGGGCTGTCCTATCTCAAGTGGTAGATGGAAAGGAACGAGTCATATCATATGCTAGCAGAGCTCTGAACAAAGCAGAGAAGAACTATTGCGTTACCAGAAAGGAGTTGCTCGCCGTCGTAGAATTTTTGAAGAAATTCCGACAGTACTTGTATGGGCAGAAGACTACGGTCAGGACGGACCACGGAGCATTGCGATGGCTTCTGAATTTCAAAGATCCGCAAGGGCAGATGGCCCGCTGGCTTCAAGTGATAGCTGAGTATGATATCGAAATCATACACCGAGCTGGTCGCTCGCATGCCAATGCAGATAGTTTGTCAAGACGGCCTTGTCCCCAGTGTAAACGGGATGTTGAGGAGTCTGCAGGCTTCGAAGTCCAAGCAGGACCTAGAAATGGCCGTGCAGAGGTAAATGCGGTTACCCTAGCACCAAGTATCACCAATGCACACCTGAACCAAGAACAAACTGAAGATTCATCAATCAAGTGGATCTTGAACGGCAAACAACAATCAAAAGACAGGCCTGAATGGTCTTCAATGGCATCAAAGTCTAGTGTCGAAAAGTCTTACTGGAGAATGTGGGATCAACTAGCTGTCAAGCAAGGAGTTCTTCACCGAAAGTGGGAATGTGATCAAGGTCAGAAGATCACTTGGCATGTTGTCCTCCCAACCAAACTTCGGTCAGAAGTCGTGAAAGAGTTGCATGGTGGGAAGTCCAGCGGACATCTAGGGATGAACAAAACCATAGCCAAAGTTCGCATGAGATTCTACTGGTACGGAATGGATGCAGACATACGGTCCGTAGTTCGACAGTGCAACGTCTGTGCCTCCAAGAAGTCACCAGCTAAGAAACGGAGGGCCCCCTTGCAACAAGATACGGTAGGAATGCCGATGGAGCGTGTCGCCATGGACGTAGTTGGACCGCTACCCGAGACGGAGAGAGGGAACAAGTACATTCTGGTTGTAGGGGACTATTTTAGCAAGTGGATGGAGGCCTACCCAATACCAGATCAAACCGCTGTAACGGTTGCAGACAAGTTTGTAAACGAGTTTGTTTGTAGGTTTGGTGTTCCTGAAGTATTGCATTCGGATCAGGGCCGGAATTTCGAGTCTCGCGTCTTTAAGGAAATGTGCGGCATCCTTGGCATTCACAAGACACGCACCACCCCATACAACCCAAAGTCCGATGGACTCATTGAACGGTTTAATGGCACTCTGCTCAACATGATCTCAATGATGATTGAACCCCATAAGCGACAACGAGATTGGGACGAGAAGTTGGCGATCGCAGTGTTTGCCTACCGTAGTGCTCCCCAAGACTCCACAAGGGAGACACCTAATATGCTGATGTTAGGGCGGGAAGTGCATTTGCCAATAGACCTGACCACAGAGGCTCTAGAGGACCCCGAGGAGCATGATGTTGAGACAGACTACGGATACACCTTGAGGCAACGCATGCGGGAAGCTCACGAAAGGGCCCGTAAGAACTGCACTGAAAGTGCTAGGCGGCAGAAAAAGGATTATGACTCCAAGGCAGGGGGTAGTCCTTTGGCAGTGGGCGACTTTGTGTGGCTCTACAACAAGGCAAAGACCAAAGGCTTGTCCCCGAAGCTCCAGAGGAGGTGGGAGGGCCCTTACTTGTTAATTCGGCAATTGTCAGATGTTACTTGCCGAATACAGGCGAAGAGAAATGGAAAGATGAAGGTGGTCCATGTTGACAGGTTGAAGCCGTACAAGGGGGAACCTCTTCAATCCTGGTTAGAAGCAAGTGAAAGCAGGGACGCTCACGGAAATGAGCAGGAGGCTCCTAGCCAACTGACACAGCATATGGACATCGAGGACTTGAACAGGGAAGATTCCCAGCCTGTCACACCCCCTGTTCCGGCACCACGAAAAGTTCCGGTCCCACCCCCTAGAAGAAATCCGTCAAGGAAAAGAAACGAGCCTATCCGCTACAGTTATTAATTAGATAGTTAACCCATTGCAACTATATTATCTGTGATGAATGATAATCCAGATGATCTCGATTTTGTGTTAACCTGATGTCCTCTGTGTCGATTCTCTTACAGTAAGCCAGTATGCGACATTCCAGGGGGAACGTGAAGTGCTATTCTTGCGGTCATTACTTCTCCCACAAGAGAAGTTTGGAGAGACACATTCAAGAGAGACATCGAAGAAGGGAGGAACACAAATGCAGAGGGTGCGACAAGTCTTTTTTTAGGAAGGACAACCTGACGAGGCACGTACAGAGTCGACACGAGGGGAAGACAACAGAAGACAAGCGGCAAGACGCGCCTGTGGTAACCCCTGTAGCAGCAAGTGAGCTGAGTATTCATGCTTCGAAGGAAACACTCTCTTCAGAGAACGGGAATGCATCGAGGCCGACCGGTAAAGATCTCAGCATGCTGTTAAAGGAGAGGGAAAGTGAGACCTCGTCGGTATCGTCAGAATCAGAAGCTGAGGTGGAGGACTGCCCAACCCCAACGTTTCGGAAGATCCAGATGGGAAGGCCAATGCAGGGGTTGGATCTGCGACGCACTCTTCCGGGCACCCCTCTGCAGGTAGAAGAGAGGTCTTCCTCAACACAGTTCTCGGGGGGCAAGAAGCTCTTTCAGGAGGAAAAGTTACGAGAGTACAGCGTGGTTTTCCTGCATGGGTGTGAAAAGGAAAGTTCGCCGGCGCCTACAAAGTTGCATCACCTCGCATCGGATCAGTCGCTAGGTTCTCCGATGTCCGTACAGGAGCTGGAAAGGGCCCTGGTCGGCCGGGTTAACAGCATTACTGAAGTCACCACAAGACGATCTTTTTGTGACGGGATTCTGGTAGTGGAGGAAGAGATCAGGACCAATTACAGTATTAACTTGAAGGCTGGAGCAATCTTACCAGAAGTTTAACTCATACATGTATATCAATTCAGCTATCATTAATATTGCAATTACTTGGAAACCTGTTTTCTTGTATGTATTTTATGCTGCAATTGAAGTTCATGGCGGAACTCATTTATATTCCTCTTATAGTGATTAAATTTTCCTTACATGTAACTATTGATGTTGTTGTTGTTTTTAGTTTTCACGGCGCTATCATTGAAAATATGAATATTTACGCCAGAATGAATTCCTATGATCTATTCCACCAAAGATGATAATGCGTGTGTATATATTACTTGTACATAATTCTTACCTCATGTTTAACTGCAGGCTTATTCGAGGATAGTGGTACTGCGTACATACTGATAGTACAGGTTGAAATAGTTTAAATTTGGAAAGGACTTGATCTTTTCCCACTCTTGTTCTTGTACAATTATATGTAATTATTGCTATACGTGAAAGTATTCCAGCGGATTTTTCGGCCTTTAATTGCAAAAATGTATTTATAGATGTTGTTCGCAGGACAGAATGATTAATTGAAATAAATGTATAAAAGTTTTATCTATGTAATTTTGCCTCATTCTTGCCAAAAGCATGTATTAAGACGATTTTGTGTTTTTGGTCAGAGGACTGCCCAGACTTGGGGCGGGGTAGTGTAACGAAATCGTTATTTACATTACCTAGCCTTTAGAGGGCGTTAGTTATTGTAATTGTTTATTGTTATTGTAGATGTCGCTATGGTTACGTCGCGCACTGCGATGCGCGTACGTGGGGTTAATCTTGTGGGCAGTTTGTGTTGAGCTGCCGTAGAAGGAAGTTGTGCCTTAATTTGTTTGGAAGTTCAGATTATTAAAGTTCTTGGAAACATTACTTGATCTGTAAGTGCATATTATTTCCTGTGTTGGTAACTTAATTTAGTTAAGTGATTGTAAGCTGATCTGAGAGTGTCTGTTGCACAATATATTTTTGTGAGAACGTCGAGTACAGAGAAAGAGCGGGTTCTGACTGAAGAAGTGACGCTACCCAGAGAGTGAGAGACCCGTTTTCGTTACAATATCTTTCTAGGCAATGGATGTCAACGTAGAAATCAACCACTATATTCTGTATTGAAAGATAAAAACAGAGTACAAACGTCAGTACTATATATCCATTAAAAGAAAACATTTAATTGATCTTTGGATTAAGAATAGCATCTTTCTATAATAATAATATCTTTCTAGGCAATATACATGTACATTAGATGCATTATCATAACACCTTTTCAGAATTAAAACTTGTCTTGATTTTTCACTTTAATCTGATGACTGTTGAATTCTCGAATTCATACAGGCTTAATACAGGAACTATCTGGCTCCCATATAGGCAATGTGTTCAGATTGTTAGTGACGCTATTATGACTTCATCATAAGTCATCATTTGGGTTGACTAGAAGTCTAAGAGAAGATTTTAAAACTATTAATTCTCCCAGAAGCCACGATATCAATGTACCAGAAAGCATACAAATAGCCGGAAGCATGAATGTTTATGCTGATAAATGGGTGATATTCATGCAAGATTTTTTGCAGGTTATATTGGATAGCTTTGTACTGGAATGTCCATGTAGAGAGCTGAAATGGAAAAGGCAATTAAACCTAAACAATTTTTCAGTAAGCAAGTGATAAGAATGCAAGTTTTTTGGAAGTTTAATATTTGATGGTTCTGTAAAGTATGTATATTTAGATGGCTAAACCATAACAAGCTAGTTAACATACCGGGTTAGCATTCATATCAACTAGGAGCTGTTAACAAACCGGGTTAGCATTCATATCAACTAGTAGTTGTTAACATACCGGGTTAGCATTCATATCAACTAGGAGTTGTTAACATACCGGGTTAGCATTCATATCAACTAGTAGTTGTTAACATACCGGGTTAGCATTCATATCAACTAGTAGTTGTTAACATACCGGGTTAGCATTCATATCAACTAGGAGTTGTTAACATACCGGGTTAGCATTCATATCAACTAGGAGTTGTTAACATACCGGGTTAGCATTCATATCAACTAGGAGTTGTTAACATACCGGGTTAGCATTCATATCAACTAGTAGTTGTTAACATACCGGGTTAGCATTCATATCAACTAGTAGTTGTTAACATACCGGGTTAGCATTCATATCAACTAGGAGTTGTTAACATACCGGGTTAGCATTCATATCAACTAGGAGTTGTTAACATACCGGGTTAGCATTCATATCAACTAGTAGTTGTTAACATACCGGGTTAGCATTCATATCAACTAGTAGTTGTTAACATACCGGGTTAGCATTCATATCAACTAGGAGTTGTTAACATACCGGGTTAGCATTCATATCAACTAGTAGTTGTTAACATACCGGGTTAGCATTCATATCAACTAGGAGTTGTTAACATACCGGGTTAGCATTCATATCAACTAGTAGTTGTTAACATACCGGGTTAGCATTCATATCAACTAGTAGTTGTTAACATACCGGGTTAGCATTCATATCAACTAGGAGTTGTTAACATACCGGGTTAGCATTCATATCAACTAGTAGTTGTTAACATACCGGGTTAGCATTCATATCAACTAGGAGTTGTTAACATACCGGGTTAGCATTCATATCAACTAGTAGTTGTTAACATACCGGGTTAGCATTCATATCAACTAGTAGTTGTTAACATACCGGGTTAGCATTCATATCAACTAGGAGTTGTTAACATACCGGGTTAGCATTCATATCAACTAGTAGTTGTTAACATACCGGGTTAGCATTCATATCAACTAGGAGTTGTTAACATACCGGGTTAGCATTCATATCAACTAGTAGTTGTTAACATACCGGGTTAGCATTCATATCAACTAGGAGTTGTTAACATACCGGGTTAGCATTCATATCAACTAAGAGTTGTTAACATACCGGGTTAGCATTCATATCAACTAAGAGTTGTTAACATACCGGGTTAGCATTCATATCAACTAGGAGCTGTTAACATACCGGGTTAGCATTCATATCAACTAGGAGTTGTTAACATACCGGGTTAGCATTCATATCAACTAGGAGTTGTTTGGTAGCATGTAGAGTAGGATGAGCCCATGGAGATGGTTCATTCCAATGTCTGTTCAGATCAAAGCCCATCAATGAACATCTACAAAATAAACACAAAAATAACAAATCTAGCAATTTTTATGCAATAAAAATATTACAGTAAAAAAGCCTAAGCTAAGCTCAATCCAAAACAAACAAAAACAAAACATACAATTAAACTTATTGTAAGTGTAAAAGTGGCTTCTTACAAAGCCTTTTTTCAATGACAAATGACAAAAATCATTTACAAATCTGCTGATAACCAATCAGAAGCAAGGATTTCAGTAGCTTATAACAAAAGCTGTCATTTGTCATTGATGACAAGTTTTGTGAAACACCCCCCAGGTCCGTCAGGCATGACGCTCATGGTGCTATACATACAAATAAATGCAAATGCAATTTTTGTGACAAAAATTTATCTATACAACATTTACATATTGAACCTAAAGCATTAAACTAAGAGCATAGAATTATAGATGTACCGTACATGTGTAGTGTGCAGGCACAGACTATCATTTGACACTTTATCACAATTCCCAAAACATAGAGCAGAGCCTAGCTCTGTCAGTCTCTGTCTGGAGCAGCTTAAGTACAGAGCCTATGCATTTAACCATCAGCCTCATCTCAAAGTGCAGACACTGTTATGCACAGCGACTACCAAGGGTATGTGGCATATTACATCATTAATAAAGAGAATGTATAGAATCAGACTACAGAGGTACAAGATGAACTAAATTAATAATTTTAATGGCATTTAATTAGTCTAAAGGGGAAGGAATGTTGAAAATGCAACATCAAAAGCGTTTAATATTCAAGATGATTTCAGCACTTCTTAGAAGTTCATCACAATTTATGCCTTATGTAGTCATCCCAAGTGCTTCATAAAAGTAATTGATTGTACTGGCTGAATGTGTCTGCACTTTTCAAACATTCTTTCTCTTTCTTCCAGTCTATCTACTATCAAACCAATCAATGAGTTTTAGTTGGCATCCAACCATGTTTTAAGTACACAGATCACATTCGGTTCTCTACATACATCACAGGGTGTGGGGATAGACTTACACACCTCAACAAACTCATCTCATGAATATTTCAACAAGTTTGTCTAGTCTATAGAATACTGTAAAAAGTACAACTCCTCTCATGACTAATGTTACATGAATGAGAAGAAAAAGATGTCTGCAAGAACTACAAATGGAAAGAGTTTTCACATTGTAAGAAACTGGTCTGGAAGAGGAGTGGGATTGTGTACCATTCTCATACAATAATGATGATGATGATGATGATGATGATGATGATGATGATGATGATAATAATAATAATAATTTGTTCTTATATAGCGCTTCTCAGGACCACAGGCCCTCTCAAAGTGCTTTACAGAAAAAGAAAAAAAACTCACATGAGTAGACACTTCTGTTTCATTACAAGTTTCATTAAAATTGTTTTTCATCAAATCAATTTGCTATAGTAGTTTCAGCTAAAGAAGTTTTAAAAACATCATGCAAATTTACATTTAACAAAAGCAACGAATACAGACAGCTTTTCAACCTGCACTCATCAGACTAAATTGCAAGAACAAAAGCCAAAATCAGACAGTATAAACAGAAGCTAAACGAACAAAGCATGAACAACATAATGGGCTGTGACTCGCTGCCAGAAAGTAGACGTTATGCAAGCCATGTAATGATAAGGGGTTATAGCAATGCTAGCCAGAATAAAAGGCGAGTCAGCACAAACTCTTTCTGTCGGCTTAGAAGAGGGTCAGTGAGCTGAAAGTTACATTTACATTTATAGTTCTTGCTGCTATCTTCTTCTTCGCATTCACGTAATTTGACTTTATATACATCGGAGGGGGAGGGGGAGGGGGAGGGGGGAGTGGGAGGGGGAGGGGAAATGGGGGGGGGGGGGGGAGGGGGAGAGGGAGAGGGAGGGGTCATACTAACCTGTAGTTCCCTAGGTAGACACCATCTGGATTGAGCATAGGAACCACTTTGAACACAATGTGATCACGCAATACCTTGGCTACAGGGTGCTGGCTTAACAAGAAATCTAGCAAACCTGAAAGAAAAATCACAATTATGAGGTAAATATATGGCATGATGACCACTCTACTGATATTTCTCAGACCAACTTTGAAACAATACTTGTAGTACATTCCACAATAACAGATATTCCATTCAATTTAATTCCTTCACTTTTCATTTTAAAACAAAGTGAACGCAATAAGTATATGTGTAACATAATGACAGCATGGCAAAATACTTGAGGGCAGGATCCCCCTGTCTTTCAAAAATCTGACTGCTTTCATAATTTAGTTTTTGTCTTTGAAGTTATTTAAAAGCTATAACAGATAGTAAAACAATAAACAGAAAGAACCCATACAGTATTTACAGGTTTTTTGATGTGTGTTTGAGATTTGTCATGTAGAGCAGTGAAAGTATTAAATCTTTCATTTCTCACTGTCTTATGATTGATAGCTTAACTCCATACTTGATGACTAAGTCTAATTGCTCAGACTTCCAATCACATCCGGTATCATAAAACAATCACACCAGCACAATATTCACACGTCATGTACTTTTTTTTATTATGAACTTCATAAAAAGTTCCTAAAGTCATCTAGCTATTAAAATGACTATTGAAGGTCTTATGAGGTGACTCATCATATTTTTGTATCCTATAATATAAATAGATAGTAGCTAATTAGAACAGATGATATGAGTCAGAGAATTGATACGTTGGAATAGCCCATCACCGGTGAAACGTTACACTAATGTTACTCCTAAAGCAGAAGGTCAAATGGCAATTAGATTTATGGATGAAATACGCTCAACTTCCCTTGTTTCATGTGGTCTTTCTAATTGATTTCTAACCCATGCCAATCACAGTATGACCCCTCTATATTTATATCATTTCTTCTCACATCTACCATTCTCATCATTATATATCCTCATCTCTTTCTCACTTACATGCACACATATATCCATCCTTGCCTCATAAAAATAATCTATCAAATAAAACTATCAACCAAGCACATATTTCTAGTGGTGAAAGTTAATGAGAAATTAATAAAATTCTTTATATTTCACAGATTGTGTTTCATATGCATGTACAAATTTGCAAAAGAGGAAGATATAGAGATTTTTTAATAGATTTGACGTATGAAGAGGAAATGAAAACAGAAATAGAATGCTGAAATCAATTAATACCAATGTCAACAATCTCTTTCATTGTTCCTTTTTCTCTTTCTCTCTCAATCCCCTTACGCCCTTCCCTCTGCATCACCTCATACATATCTCTTTCTCCCCACTTTTTGTTTCATGCATTTTTCTCTCTCTCTCTCTCTCTCTCTCTTTCTCTCTCTTTCTCTCTCCCACTCCCTCCCTCCCTCCCTCCCTCTCCCTCTCTGTATCATATTTGTCTTTGTCCCTCTTCTCTATTGATAAAGTGAATGATTTTGTTCATTAAACTTTCTTTTCCTTTCTCTTTTTTTATCCAACAATGTACTATTTGCCTTATTATGATTGACACGTGTAAAGCCCTAGCATGCGCTGGATAGATGAAGAGTTTCCCGCCTATGAGCATTCTCTCCACCACAGACAGCAATGAATAATTGATTAGAAGACAATACAAGTATTAATCCTCTCACACTCTCTAGTCATATCAGCTATGTTTGCCAGATCAAGGCCATTTATGATCATCAAGAATTAACAGAAAGTGACTGCAATATTTTCCACAAAGCTTCCATCCTGTTTTTTAACTGCATGCAAGCTTTGTGTTCACCCATAATAGTCTGATAACTAACTAATTTAACCTTCACATAGAGTCGGGATACATTCACAATGTTAATACATTCAAAAGGATAATACTAGAATTTCTTTATTTATTTTTGTGTTTTGATGTTATCTGAGCACATTATTCCTCTACAAAACAACCCTAACATAGACTTTCCCAAAAGTGCATGATACAAGGGAGGGGGAGGGGGGGTCTTTGTTTTATTATGATATGTGGGCACAGAAAGTCTATCAAATATTGTTACTATGCACAGATTTTAAAAATTAAAGAATTTACTTTTATGATCCTATGACACATTTTCAAATCAATTGACCTCTTGAAAATCAAAACTTCAACATTATTCATCTTACATGAAACTTTCCAATGGTTTTATCACTTCTTAAAAGCAAATTATAAGTGCAGCCAATGCTTTTTATGCATACTTTTCAAGTATATAACATTTAAAACAAGCAATTTAATTAATACCTTGACAGACGTATGAAGCTGGTGTTTCTCCTGGATGTACTCTAGCTGTGATAACTACCACTCTCTGTTTTACATCAGGGTCCAGATTCTCTGTAATGATAAAACACAAAGAGAGGGAAAAATGCTTGTTAAAGGTCTGTGTTCGCTGAAATACCAGAACTTGTTCATCTGCTGAGAGTCTGATAGGTAAAATATTACCTCTCTGGAAAATGATACAATTTAGTAAATTTCCAGCCATCTGACAACAGACAATATGGAGAAGAAAAATAAAAGTTAATGTGTTTCTTGATATAGGATATAAAAAGAAAGTCGGATTAGGTGATAATCATCGGATAATTCATGTGAGGATATCTGATCAAAGGTTAAAATAATCACCTCCGGTATCATTCGAGTGTCTATTCTCCAAATAAAAATAAATAAAAGCAGTTCACTGATATGAAGACTGAAGTATGGTTTGGAAAAAAACTGTAGCCAACTTTATATTCATATTTGTCAACCAGTAAAAGAAAGTATTAGCAATGATAAAGATGGGGTAATAATATCCAAAGTCCTTCAGAAGTGCACAGAGACGTTATATCATAATGTGATATACGCTATATAAGAACAGAATATTATTAGGTCATGGAGGAGAAAACATTAGGAAAATATGTGGGAGGGCCTGTACATGAATCATCAGATCAATAGAATAGAAATCATTAAAACAAATCTTGCTACTTCAACCTCGATAAATCTCTCTAGAGTCCAAAGAATGAGATGAACTTGAGTCAGCTTGTGTTTGACTTTTTACATATTCTGTCCATTGTTTATATTCCCAATTCAAACTCTCATATGACCCAGTATATGCATGGTGTACATGGTAAGAAGTGCTTTGGCTCATAGTCTGTCTCCTCTTCTCATCCAGACATAATGCTTCTTATTCTTCAATGCACAATCACCGTTTCTATTACCAGTGATGGGCAGACATATATGACAAGAGGTTCGGTCCAGTTAGGTATACAACCAGCTAATAAGATATGTTTTGGCACCCCAAACAAGAGATAAAATCTACCCTACTGATAATAATAATTTGTTTGAAGTTCTCTCTTGAGAAAGCACTGCTATTCCGTAAGTGTTGAACCAAGGTCGAAGGAGAGAAGGGTTTCAACCCGATCGAGGGTGTTCATCACTTCCTATGGTCCCATGTATAGGTAAAGGTGATGGTATACAGGAAGAGGTGCTAATGAGAAAGAAGACCAGGCAAGCGAGATGATTGAATAAGCAGCCTGAACTTGGAGCTACCTGCAACTTATTTGGAGGAGTAGCCAAGTGGAAAATACGAAGCAGCTTCCCAAATTGTTGGGCTCACGCGTCAGTGGAGTGCACTTTCTTCTTGGGTGATGAGCCGTGAAGAATAGTTTGATATATCTCTCTCTCTCTCCTACCCCAACCAAGCTAGGATGAGAGTGCTGGATGGGATTGCTCGACAGAGTGAAAGGAGGAGGAGGAGGGAGAGAGATGGATGCGAGGAAGATGTGAAAAAAGAATGAGGAAGGAAAGGAAAAACAGAAAATGGAGGATGGAGAATGCATGATAAGTAGAACAGAGAGGAAGAGGAGAAAGAACAGAGAAGATAAAGCATGAAAATAGTAAAATTAAAAGAAAAATGTGAAGAACAGAGAAGTCAAATGAAGATGGATGAGTTGAAAAGATATAAAGAAAGTATCTGATGATGTTTAGAAAAGTACAGAAAGAATAGATGAATGTGTAGAGACAGAAAAGATATTTTGGGAGCTTGGTTGAAGAATATAAAACAGACGAGGAGAACCAGATATTGAGAAAGATACAAAAGTTTATAAAGATATAAAAGAAGGAAGAAGCACCCATGTTTAAAAAACAGTGACAGAATAATGCAATGGACCATAATTAGTGGCATGACATGAACCTTTTTGTTTTTGTTTAAGAATATGCTTTTGAAGATTTAAGTGAGAAAGAAAATTATGTGAAGAATAAGAATAAAGGCTCATTATCTTTGCAGTGTAGTGATAATACAGGAAATGTATAGGTTTATCATGAAACATGATGAAGATAATAGGCATATTTCACTTCATTCATGCAAGGTACTGCTTTAGACACTAAAATCCTGTTGTTCACACTGGAAGTTGTAAATTTCCTTTAATATAAACACCATTCAACATGACAATAAATAGCAGATAGGGTCCAAAACAGTAGCAGCACACAATATGGGTCCCTATTAAGCATACTGTTCTGTGTGCTATCATGATATACCAAAATAGGAAGTGCATTACATTATGTTGTTTCATTTTAGCATGAAAGGTTTGTTTTCATAGACATTTTAGCCAGTGGTGTGTGAACAGGGTTTATGAAGTGCAATGAGGATGCAGGCAGAGTGTAGAGGTATGGAGAAGAATAAGATCATGTGCAAGACACCATCATGAAGAGAAGCCTGCCTGCCTGTATGGCTTTATATCAATCTTAACACCAGGTATACCCAAGGGTAACATTAGGCTGAAAAACAACACACTCCATGTCTCTCTAGCACATACCAGCATTCAACCTAGCTAGAGAGAGCTAGCTAGTCCAACGGGTCATGCACCAATTCAACTTGAAGGAGATGAATTATCAAACTTGTAACGGTAGTCATGCGTGGCATGCCTGTCTACATTACATGGCAGGGCAGTAGAGCTCCCTCTAGGGACCAAGCCCGGGACCTTCCGCATCGCATCCTCAAGTAGTGAGCAAACTTGGTGAGGAGTTAGAAGCCTCGTAGGTCACAATACAAGACTTATTTTATGTCCCTTTATGGTTTGACTTTATGTTTATTACATGAGAGACAAAAACAGCGAGCTTCTGAAGGTGTGTTTAGCATTCTACTGTGGAGCCTACAGGGAGACTCACCTGTGCAGAGAGTACTCTCAGAGGAACCAACGGGTCATCAAGTTAACTTTCACATCCCTGACACACGAGGGGGTTGGGGAAGAGTCTTAGAGTCATGGAGGTGTCAAGAGGAACCTGGAAACACATTCTGTTTCATGAACTGGGACAGGGTTGATCATCTCAGCAATGACGTGACAAAGATTTATCAGACTAGGACATTATCAGAAAATTTTCCTTATTTTGCTTTGCTTGTCTGTATAGTATAATTTAGAGTATGAAGACAGTGCAATGAATTTATAGTTTCCAACACATGCACAACACACAACCACTGATGTTAACAAGCCCTCTATGGTTATGAGGGATTATCTACAGTAGATATGAACATGGCATACATCACATACAGTTCTTTTCATAAAACTTTCAGGAAATTATTTCTGAAATTTAAGGACAACTAACCCTGGATTATATCACTCCATGTACAACAACCTTTAGATAGCTGCTCTATATAGGACAACCAAACACCCTGACCCCCCCCCCCCCCCCCCCCCCCCCCCCCCCCCCTCCCCTCCCACCCAAAACCAAAAGCTATCATATCATTTACATCGTAACGCAATGCAAGTGCAGTACCGGTAATCCTTTTTAAACAATTTATTTTTTATGTAACAAGCATTTTAGGTAGTACAGGGTTTGTCTCTCACTGAAGCAATTCAAGGAAAATAACAATTATAAATATAGCTACGTATTTAAACACATAGGAGCAAAGATTATGATAAAAAAATCATGTATCAAAGATCAATTTTCCAGGTATGTAAAGAACTTGATGCATGTATGTAATATTCAACATTAAGCTATAATGGTCCTAAAAGAGATTAATTGTTTATAGTTATAGATTGTTGTAAAAATACCCTTGCATACTTTATAATGTTATGATCAGTCTATATTGAATAAAACTGGGTGTTGATTTGTCAATAACATTTATTTGAATTCTATTTGTATTGCATTTAAATGACTGTAAAGTGATATATACTAGCACAATAATAACTAACAGAATAACTTCAACGGAAACCCTAACAAGTGTCATCATTCATACAACCTTGTTTCCAATAACCTTTTGGAGAAAATCGTCAACATGTTTTCCCAAATTTGAATAGTGATTGAAAGTTTGTAGGTCATAAGTTCAACCTCAACTTTCATGATTGCCACGGACATCAGCTGATAATAAACTGACCAATCTTTTCTATAAATATCAAATTCAAATCCAAATTAATCTTGACGTTGCATAAACATTCAAACTAGAGGTGTCCAATAATTTTAACTGCTGCATCACATCGCCACAATTCCTCTAAATATGAAAGATTCAGGCCTGTACATTTAAAAAAATCTTGACAATAAATCGCCGGTTGATTTCTATGGGAAACTACTTGACGTTACAAAAGGCATTTTTTTTCCAGCTAAATTAGTCTGGAGTAGTAATCTGACTTGATCCTCTGCCCTTTTCACCCTCTGGTAATGTAAGCAGGTTGATGGACTGTCTGGCTGGCTCGCTACACTTCTCAAATGGTCTCACATTTGGAGAGAAAAAAAATGTCCACAAAATCCCTGTTCAAACAAGCTGCATTAAACCATCTCCACAAGACTGTCACAGCAAAATTAAACCATCAATATGTAAATGAATGGCAAGTTGGGGTGAAATAAATTGGAACTATGCAAACTTTGTGATCTTTGTATATATACAGATTTTTGATGTGCACTACTCTACATTTTATTTTATTTCAACATGGCTTCGTTTGTTTGTTTTGTTTATAAAGTGTTTCCTGTTTCAAGTTGAACACAGCTGTACTCATATAAATGTTTTTAAAATACTGAAGCTCTCTCGATCAAATATCTAAAGTTTGTTAATGTGACTTGATGTGTACTTGCTCTCTCTCTCTCTCTCTCTCTCTCTCTCTCAAAGTTTGTTAAAGGGATCGTTTAACAATGTTAAATCTGAGATACACGGTCCTACATGTTATCAGTGTCTGTGATATGGTGTAACGTTGAAGCCCTAAAAAAATCGCGCTTCAAAATGATCAAGAAGTGCCTCAAAAAAGTAAAAATCTTTGAGTGACCGGTTATACCATACTCGTTTTCCCCAATAGACTGTAGTGTTATGAAAACCGTCAGGCGAACGGTTTTCAAAATTTGTAATTCCAATCATAAATATCTTGATAATCGGACAGGCGATCGGCTTGTAAAAGTCATGGGGTTCCTGACTGGCCTAAAGGTTTATAATTATCATTGCATCATGAGCTAAATCCAGAATTTTATTTCAGAATCTGAGACAAAGTTACCGGATCCCTTTAATGTGACTTGATGTGTACTTGCTCTCTCTCTCTCTCTCTCTCTTTCTCTCCCCCCCCCCCCCTCTCTCTCTCTCTCTCTCTCTCTCTCTCTCTCTCTCTTTCTCTCTCTCCCCCCCTCTCTCTCTCTCTCCCTCTTCTCATGAAAGGTTAGCAAATCAATGTTATTGTTCATGAGACTCGATTTGTATATATCCCCCTCCACTTTGACTTTGCATCCCCCTCTTTACACTTGCCTTCCCCCATCCTATTCCATCCCCCATGCACCTCTCTTAGTAAACTGACTACTGATATTCATCAAACATGATTCTCTCTCACCCCTGCTCTCCCTCTGCTTGCATGCCCCTCCTACACCTGTCTCCATCTCCCTTCTCCATCCCACCTTCCTCCTCTCTCTCACCCCCTCCTCCCTCCCGCCTTCATATTTTCTCTCTCTCTCTCTCTCTCTCTCTCTCTCTCTCTTTTCATCTCTTTTTCTTCTGAAAGGTTAAGTGATCAATGCTATTCATCAGACATGATTCTCATACCTGAACAAACAAACTAAAGACAGCATGAGATGCTCCTCATTTTTAAAGAAAAAAGAGAGACCTTGAATTTCCCTCATTCCCCCAAGAGTATGAGCGCATTCAAGCTTAGCAGCCTAGATAATTTCAAGGTCATATCATGCCTCATTCTCTCTTTAATGATTTCCTTCCTACACTTCTTCATAATGGCCAAAGTTTTCACATGATTTAAAAGTTTTCAGTTCAAACGGCTAAATCTATGACATAGTTCTGATTCAAAAGCATCAAATCTAAGCAAATCATTTCATTTCTATATAAAGTAGAAGGGAAAAAAGTGGGGAAATAATTGATGAAGGGAAGAAATCTCTTTCCTATTTCCCTTAAACGTTAATAAACTTAATTAGAGCTAACTTCTATTTCTTTCATTAAGAAGAGAGTTTTTTTATACAAGTTTCGTATTAGCTTTCTGTAGTTTGACCAGGCTATATACCGTATTCAACATTTAGAAGAGAAACAATGAGTGGGAGCAAGAAGAAGTAAACATCTTTGAATCAACAGATATCATGGCTGCTTAGAAATACAGAGACGGACCAGGGAGGACATTGTTGAGGTGTTGAGGAAAGAGAGAGAGAAAGTGAAGAAGAGAAATAGCAGAGACAGAGCAAAAAAGTAAACTTTTGAATTGTCTTTCATACTGCTTCATCGCACCTAAAAAGAGAAACAAATAAATCAAGATCTGTATATGAAGGTCACTTGTCTATATTAAGGTAAAGAAATCGTCCAAGGTCACACACTTTACATTTCTTTTAGCAAGCTTTTCTTTCCCTTAATGATAATCCCTTCATCTAAAGCATACCTGGAGTTTCTTGGATTTCTTGCCCTCTCTCCCTCTCCCTCTCCCCCCTCTCTCTCTCTCTCTCTCTCCCTCTCAATCTGGATCCCTCTCCAGCTATCTTACGCCGGGCTGCCTCTCTCTGAAGCTCTCATGGTCTATCTTCCCATCATTTCCCCAGTACATGGTTTTGATTTTCAGCTTGGCTGATCCCCAGACCCAGGCTGGTCAGAAAGAATCATTTCTACCTGACTAACCCCAGCGCATGAATCATTAACAGACTTCCTACAACCACCCCCTCCTCCTTTCCTCTTCTTCCGACCTTCGTCATTTTAACTCGTTTTCACTCTTTCCTCCAACAAACTTCATCAATCTTGACATTCATGGAGACATTCATACAACCCAATGCGTTATACCGGGAGGAAAGACCCTAGGATTACAGTGATTCAGATCAGTTAGCTCTTCCCCTTTCCAGGCACGTAGGCGACGCCAATTATCAATAATAATCATAATAATGAAGAATTAAAACAATATTGAAAACCATCGTTTGCAAAGTTTACATGAAAGCCATCTTTCATGTACTATACCCTATTTAACATGTATTTTATATCACTAATGAAACTACCGGTAGGCGTATTTTATTTCTGAAATTCATGATATTCTTAATAATATAACAAAATTACTACTTTCCATCAAAATAATCCCCCCCCCCCTCCTTAATCAGAAGATCTTTGTAATTACTGGAAACTCTCAATTTCATACAAATTAGGGGGAGGACAGATATATATAGAGAGAGAGAGAGAGAGAGAGAGAGAGAGGGGGGGGGGAGAGAGAGGGTGAGAGAAATGTGGGGGAGGAGTTCAATACAAGACTGGCAAAGGATAGAAACATGTATAGAGAGTACATTGGTATCAGAAGGGTTAACAAGACACAGAGAGTCAGGTATATACCTGCCTGCCTGCCTGCCTGCCATCCCAGACACAACGTAGAAGACAAGACGCTGCTATTTTCAGACAAGTTTTGTGGTCAATAGCGAAGCCAAGCATGCCTCAATATGATTAGACAAGGCTGGCTAACTCCTACAACCGCTTCATGTCTTCAAGTCTATGAGGGAGTATGCAAAACCTATTCAACATTGAAAATAAGGAATAAAATAAATGATTTATTCAAGGGGTAGAATTATTTACCTTTATTTGAAACTTAGTTTTTATCTTCACAGTCAGCGGGAAAATTCACGTTTTGGTAAGCTTTACTTTCATATTTACAAAAGTAGACCAATGTAGAAGAAGTAGTTCATTCTCTTACCTTTCAATCACACATTGTAAGCTTAAACCATGTAGCTATGTGTTTATTTCATCAGACAAGGAGAAGAAGGAAGAGGAAGAGATTTTCTGTTTAACCAGGGCAGAGGCATCAGCATAAATGCTGTTCTTCCTAAGGGCCCGGCAATAATTCTTAACTCAGTGAAGGCATTAACATCTGGGTAGAGAGTGGCATATATGGATTAATCTCTTGCTTAAGGATCTCAGATTGGGAGTCAAGTGAATAAAGCACTATATACCAAGCCATCTCCATAAATAAATTTCTAATTTTTTAAGATTTATATATGTTACTCAGCACACATCCTTAGAGTCCGAGAATACAAGTCTAGAAGTAGATTGAGGCCCTCCGTCAAAATCCCTTTCAAGCTGAAACTTATCTATGGTTATTCATAGATCCACGAGAAATACGCTTTATCTGTCTCATTTCTACCTGACTAATTCTTGAAAGCCAATACATTACAAGGTGACTCACTCCACTTTAACTCCAATTCTTTATAAATAGAGGCATTACAAATACAAGAGATCTCTGCAATTAATTTATCAACACTTTGATTTACTTTTAGGCTCTATTCTCTAAGTTCTTAGTCTTACTGCTACTCCTATACCATCTATGCCACGTCTCTCTTGTCTCTGTCTCCCTCACAAATAAACGCAAACATACACACTCTCTCTCACTCTCTCTTCCTCTCTCCTCCTCTCTCCTCCTCTCTCTCTCCCACTTTCTTCTTCTCTTTCTCTCTCTCTCTTTATACTCCTCCCCTTTTTCTCTATTCTCTATTCTTTCTCTTTCTCTACTATGTTTGTTGCTTTCTGTTTTCGAGGTTTTCATTTTTCTCTCTCTCTCCTGTTATCTCTCTTCCTGTCCCTCTCTGTATCTATCTCTCTCTATCATTTTCTTTCTCTCTCTCTCTCTCTCTCTCTCTCTCTCTCTCTCTCTCTCTCTCTCTCTCTCTCCTTTTCTATCTTTCTCTCTTCCATTACCATCCTGTCAGCATGTATCATAACTACCTGTACACGCCCTGATTGATACACTACCTTAATAGGTAATGTGACAGCTATCCATCATTACTTACCTGTGGGGCCTTGTTTAACAACTAAACTTTCTTTTACTTCGACTATAAGCTCCAGCCTAATTAATTCCCACCCATGTTGACAATATCGCTTTGAAACCGCATCAGTTAATCTCAACCTAAATAGATGAGGGTTCTCCTTTAACCCGAATGCAATGACATTCATTTGTATGGATGCATTGAACGGCATGGGGAAGAAGAAGCGAGAGGGAAGCGACCCGGGTGCAAATGACAGACACGATCAGATAGAATAATAGCTTTAGTGTGGGGGACGGAATGAGTGATAGAATGAACTTTTGATGTGACTCCCAATGATGAATGGGTATTATTACAAGGTACTATGTATAGTGGGTCTCACTGTTTATTCAATATTCAAGAACAAAGCTAAATCTTCTTCTTTAAAACACCATACCCAGGGTTCATCTTCTGGTGAATGTATTCATAAAGAAAGGGATTTGTACTTTCATCTACAATGCCATTTTTCAACGTTGAAAGCAAGAAGGACATTAGTTCTGTGCCAGAGGATATAAGTTCATTGCTTACTCCCCTTCTGGCCCAGAAAAGATGATCCCTTCCTATAGTACATTTCATGACCTTCACTGATTGGCATTTTGCACTTTCTGAAGTAAAATATATTGCTTTAAAGCCTATCTGCACTAGTTTGGCCGGGAGGGATTAGACTTCCCTGCATGGTCACTGACAGGTGGTTATCTCATCCAATCAGCTCTCAATTAACATAAGAAAAAGGGGACCACGGGGACCTATGGTTTGCTATATAGAGGGCGCAAGTAGCTATAAGTAGTACAGTGGGGCTTTAACTGAAGATTTAGGTCCATGTCAGCTTATGATGTAATATGTTATCACTGAACATAAAGTATCTTTAACAACCCAAATGAAGTGTAGCGACCATTTCACAGTAATCATAACAAGCATTGCAACCCTGTCCAGCTTGTACAGACAACTTATAAAACGAACATTTGATTAATTCAACAGCATCTAAAAAATAAAAATAAAGGGAAATAAAAGTTAATTTACATGGTAGACAAGTGCCATTAATTTGCTATTCACAAAGGCTACATCACACACGAATGCTTGTCTCATTTTAGAGTTTGTTGTGGACCCATGTAAGCTGGCTGAATGTCACATTAATTTCGTGGGAGTGGAACACAATTACTCATGCGATGAGATTAATACACTGGCCTTGATCCAGCCACATTCACATTCAATAACTCTCCAAGGACAACGCCAGATAAATAGAAATTTAATGAACATTTCAAACACCATATTCAAAGGTTATTAAATCAAAAGACCTTCAGAAATTACAAAAGGCAATTGTTATCCAATATAGGCTTAGAATATATATATATTCTATTGGTCTATACATTTTGATTGTAGTATCTACAACAGGTTTATCATTCTTCATATCATCTATAAATTTAATTCAGACTGCATTTAAATAGGAATTAATTAATTTCAAACCACTTTAAGTGATTTTTCAAACAAGTTTTAAAGACCAAAACACCAATGTTTGTTGAAATCATGGGGAAATGGTATTTGAGGGGAAGGGGTTTGAGGTGGGAGGGGTTTGAGGTGGGAGGGGTTTGAGGGGGAGGGGTTTGAGGGGGAAGGGGTTTGAGGGGGAAGGGGTTTGAGGGGGAAGGGGTTTGAGGGGGAAGGGGTTTGAGGGGGAAGGGTTTGAGGGGAGGGGTTTGAGGGGAGGGTTTTGAGGGGAGGGTTTTGAGGGGGAAGGGTTTGAGGGGCAGAAGGGGTTTGAGGGGCGGAAGGGGTTTGAGGGGGATGGGGTTTGAGGGGGAGGGGTTTGAGGGGGAGGGGTTTAAGGGGGAAGGGGTTTGAGGGGGAAGGGGTTGGAGGGGGAGGGGTTGGAGGGGAGGGGTTGGAGGGGAGGGGTTGGAGGGGAGGGGTTGGAGGGGGAGGGTTGGAGGGGAGGGGTTGGAGGAGCCTCTATAGACTCTCATTCACAAGTTCAAAGGTTCAAACCCTGGGCAAATGTCTATAATGTTATAACAAAGACCTTCCTTCTCCACTCTCTCACTCTCTCAATCAAGGTGCAGATAATAGGCCATTTTTGTCATGTAACCAAATTTATGCATATGCCTTTGTGAAGCGCCTTATACAAATTATTTCATGCACCTGTTACAAATAAATGTATTTCAATAGAATTCAGATTGCAACATTAGTTGTTGCTAGATAGGACAAACATTATGGCTTGCCCTACCTAACAAATACAATTATTTGTAACAGGTGAATGAAAGAATTTGTATCAAGCCCTATAAAGTATAAATTTGGTTACATTACCAAAATGGCCTAGTGTTGTAGATTCTGCATATGTACACATGCAAGGAAGACAGCCGATTTTAGGCTCTTTGGAATAGAGTTAATCCTTAATCCCTTTCACTCATGCTTTATTAGCCGAGCAGTAGGGAACAAACATAGATTTTTTCCAAAGTGTTCAGGATTAAAAAAAATATTTTTTAAGTTTTATAATGAAAAGAGAATAACCTAATACTGAAATCATCCCTTGTACATGCTGAAATAGAGATGCAGTCATGGAAAAGGTGATTAACAAAAATAATCTTTAAATGTGTATTTCTATAAACATATATCCACTCACCATGCATCCATTCAAACCCTTCCTCTTGACAACTTTGTCTTCGTGGATCTTTAATCTTTTGATTCATACTGCCATGGCATTGGATGTAAGCATGTGGGAGTTCCACTATCATTAATTAACTTACATTTTACAATCATACAACTGCTATTAACATGGAAACAAATTAAGCTTGATAAATGAATAGCCAAAGTGATCGTTTATGGACTCGGCTCAATTTCTTGCAAATTAAAATTGCAGTATTTCTTGGGGAAATCTTTTAATTCGTTTTTGGTCATTAGATGTTATATTTGTTTCCATGCAGTTTATTGTGCATTAAGTTGGAATAAATGATGAATTCATAGTCATTTGTGCCTTAATCACCACCATAAATCATCAGATATAAACTTAATGACTTGCAGGTTTATTTCCTTCTAATATGTTCAGTACACAGAGTGAAATGAAGAGCAGTAAGTCATTTAGGTGATTAGCTCAAAGTCCTATTCCATTCTTCATACAATTTACACACACTTTCAATCAAAATAAAAATATAACTCAATTTCATGAGTTTTGAAGATACTTTTGAAGCCACTCATTGAGTTATAACAACACTGTTCTGTTTGGAGCCAGAAGGGCATTAGAGTATATGAGTATATACCCATGTAGCTCTAAACAGACAAAATACCCAGCTATTTTAGAATTAGATCTAAACTGTATCTCCTGAATCTTTGAAATGTCTTCTTTTACCTCCCCTCTGTTGTTATTTCTACATTAATTGCTTTTAACACACAGTTCACATTGTACTTAGAATTGTTTCTGTTTGGGAAGATCAATTGGTATCTTTCCAACCCCATATTTTGATTGATATTTCTTATTTTTATCTATTTTCTGGTTTATATATATATATATATATATATGCGTGATCCTGTTTGTGGAAATGATATTAAACTGAGCCGATTGCCATATGAAATCTTCTTTCTTAATATATATATTTAAAGAAAAAATCAAGGACATGTAAATACTTCAAAATGTCAACTAATCAATTATGGAAATCATGCTGTCCTGGGGCTCATCACATACCAACTAAAGTATAATTCAAAACAATCTTAAGCAAAACAGGCGAACAAAATATTTGAATACATTAATTCACATGTGCAGAAAAAAAATCTAGTTATTTGAGCAATGCATCAATGCACTTAACAGCTTCACAAAGACAGAAATTTACCAGGCTAAGCTAATTGTTCACATATTCACCAGATTTTGCTGAATAGCCCAGTTTACTAACGTATTCAAATTTATGGATGTTTCTCTCCTGGGATCCTAGTGACAAGTTATTTCATTAACCTGTTATACATGAATGAACTACAATACTTGGGATCCAGTCTACATATATCACTTGTTGATATGTCAGGCCAGCCTTGGAAAAGCTACTGTTGTCAAGAACAACCTTCGGTTTAAAATTATGCATACATTAGGCGGTGTCACACAGAGGCCAAAAATCCGGACTTAAGTTATCCAGATTTTAGTTATCCTCTTAATTGCTGTCTGTCATCAATTATTCCATTAAAAATCCTCTAAAGAGGCAAGAAAATTCTCCCTTGAAAGGATTTTTCTGTGTGACACCACCTATTGTGCTACACCGAGGAATGTAACTTACTGAAGAGAACTGACACAAACAACTTCATCCCTGGCCTGCAAACCATTCCTAACATTGCAAAAGGACCATGTGACAGTCATGAAGATAGAACATATGTTTCTTTCTTCAATCTAATAAAAGATGAGGGAAACCAACATGATACAAAATGTATGTACCATAAAACTTAAAGCCAGGGTTTCAATGACAATGTGCCGGGTCTTTGATACATGAATTTAGAAATATTCCAACATCCTTACATTTGGCTTGATCTGGTTTAGCTGCACTCCTTCAGCTGCAATAGAAAGGTGACCACTTTAGGACCCCCCCCCCCCCCCCAATATCCATGCTTATAGTCTGTTAAGAGCCAGAAGGGTGTTAAGTCTGTGTTTAATGATGTAAGATAATGTCTTTATGGTCCTCAGCAGATGCTATAGGTTAATGCATATTCAATGGACATGAATACGATTGTAGAAAAAAACTGCCAAAAAATGATCAGTTTTACAAGAATTATATATGCATTGTGTATCCTGCATCCCGGACAGGCAATACCTAAATTATTCAGGAATCATTAGTAACTGTAATTTTTGAAAGCATATTCAGGGTGAGGTGAATTACAAACGGTATCAGAAGCATTGGCTAAATGCCAATAAAATGAAAGTAACATTGTTTCTTTGTCTGATAAGCAATCGGCGTTAGAAACAAAAGCATGACTTTATTGTTAATTTCCTTTCATAAATCACACCTCCAAATTGACATTTAATGCGTCTGGCTGAAAATGGCAGAATGATCCGCTGTCAGTCTGTGATATTTTAGAACGGACTAATGGGAAAGTACGGGGGTGAAGTCCACCGGGCTTATTAACAACTCTACCAAATCCATTGATAGTCAAGCAGTGAAAGATGGAAAGGCAAATGCCTGTTGCCAAGCTGCTAATTAAGCGTAATGGAGAGGGGAGGTAGGAAGGCAGTGGGAGGAAATGTACACTGTCATCTGGCATTAACTATCAACAATCATAAAAACACAGTTAGTCAAAACTGTATTGTATAGATGATAGAGGTAGAGAGCAGCACGGTTTCAGCAGAATATTTAATTATATTCCTCTGCAGGTGATTGTCACATTAACATTAGAACATTAAAACTGCAACATAGTTAAAACAATGAGGGCACTCTTAAACAGATAATAATACAACTAGTACATGAAAGTAAATCATGAAATGATAGAAAACCATCTGCTATACCTTATAAACATACAGTTATTGACACAAGGGAAACATTACTCATTGTGGATATTTAAGTTCTTTATTTTAACATTGTTAAGTATATAATTTGAATACAAAAATAAATTCTGAAATTTGTATACTATGACCAGAATGATTTCATTAAAGTG
This sequence comes from Strongylocentrotus purpuratus, assembly GCF_000002235.5. NCBI lineage: Eukaryota > Metazoa > Echinodermata > Echinoidea > Camarodonta > Strongylocentrotidae > Strongylocentrotus > Strongylocentrotus purpuratus. The sequence goes on from NW_022145609.1 coordinate 100,136, forward strand.
CCTAACAAAAGGGTGTTAGAACAAGATGTTCTAACAGGGTGTTTGCACACTTGGAATACACCCTCTCAATGACCTTCTGCCAGTCATATACAGTGTAGTTATACTTTAATAAATTAATTATCAAGAGATTTAGACAAGTTACAAGTGACTTACCAGGTGAGGTTATCGTTAGAAGATCCAGCCTTCTCTGTTGCTGTACATAAAAGAGAAAAATATTGAGAGGTAAATTACAACTTATACTTATACTACTGAAACTGAAGAAAAGCTCCTGTGTAGTGCATTAGACAATGTAGACAAAGTCCAGTATATCCATAAAATTCAAACTAGCATAGTGGTAAAAATGTGTAGTAAAGATCAAACAGTGTCCACTCAATCTTTAAACGGAATCCACAAACCATCAGATATATTTTCAGTCAGCTAATAAGAAACTTCTCAATAAAAGATCAGATTCAATTCAAGCGGAAATGCTGAATTAATTTGACTCACTCTATTGATTTACCTGAATGGGTTCATTCTAGTGAGACTATTATTCCATCCCTATACTTGGAGCTAGAAGGGCATTCATTTTATATAAAAGACTGCATATGATGTTAATCCCTTCTGTATTTCAGCAGACTTTTTATTCCATTTTCAGGCAATACCACTGTCAAATGCTTTGGGTATCAAATGTAGCCAGCCTTTTCTTCACTTATTCTAAAAGATTATGTTTTTTAAAAACATCTTTTGCACTTTGTTAAAAAAGAATCTCTTTACCAAGCCTCACTGACTTGTTTTTTTTATTTTTTCCTATCATATTGGTGATGAGCTATCTCTTTCAGGATAAACAAACATTGCTCAGATAAATGAACTATAAATATGTTTTTATTTCAACAGTTCAACCAGAGTAGTAACTCTGGGAAAAGGGGGGGGGGAAATATTGGAAGAAAAGAAAATATAAAATTATCTGAATTTCACTTGTCAAGTTATAATTGTGAGAGAGAAAACAGCTCAAGCAGAGATCATGCAGCAACAAACTGGAAAAGACACTCGACATCCCTTCCTTCTAGCCTGATTGCTGCCCATCTCTTGTTTATCAGATACAAAGATGACAAGGTGCGAGATATAAGACAATTCAAGCATGAGAACAAGAAAGCTAATTGGAGTAATAGTATCCAAGTATTAGGATTAAAAGTACTCTTGTTTTCTGTGACATTACATGATATGCTGCAATGCCAAGTGCTATTAACTTTCTATCATCAGGATTTTACAGAAATGTTTATGTTAATGGCCTGGCCTTCAAGGCTATCCTTTACACAGCAAATCACAATTTGGTGACCAGCTACTTAAGAAGTCCCATCTTTCCTCTGTATCTTCCGTCCGCTAGCACACGGTAGTGATAGCTACAGTGATAGGAGCTGACAGCCGTTGGTAGTGGCCTGGGTGCCTTTCACCCTCAGCTTGACTCAACCAACCATTAGGGAAATTACAGGCTGTGTAGCGCAGAGTTTCCGGGGGAATGCCGCATGGAGCTTCTCTCTGATGCGATTACACATGGCTTAAAGATGGGAGAAGTTTCTTATGATGCAGTTTCCTTACTATCTAAACTATTAGACATAATTAGACATCCATTAAAGGATGATGTGAACTAAATATCTTGGGACAACATCTTCACTCAACCCTATCAATTCACATTAACAAATTGAGGTTCAAATTCCCATCCTATAAACCATTACATAAGCTGCACCCCTGAGGATGTTTTAATGAAACCTTTTAGGGTTTACCTCTTCCATCCATCCAACACCCTCGGGGGGTCTTCATCTGCACGTTTGAGGTTCAGAAGGACACCTTTCATACAGATACAATTCCAGGTGAGATGCCACACTTACATGTGCATACATTGTGTGCGGGTAAGCCTGAATCCGATGACCGGGGTAATATTATATATATCTGTAAAGCGCTTTGAGAGGGCCTTCGGTCTTGAAAAGTGCTATATAAGAACTAGCTATTATTATTATTATTACAGTCCACTTGGGAGTATTCATTCAAACTGCTCATCCTTTCATGGGTGCTTGCATGCTGTTCAACAAACAATGATGTTCATAACCTACAAGGTTATACACCTGGGTAGAGGGAGGCGATGTTGATTAAGTCCCTTGAATATGAGATACAGTATAAGCCAGAGCTTAAACCCATGACCTCAAGTCAAGAGTTATAATTATATGTTCACAACCAGAAGCCTGTCTGGCTTTAAACAAAATTTAAATGTGCATATACATGTAAGGCTATATTTCCCAGATAAGTCAATGTTTAATGCATAAAGTAAACATGTAAGGCTATATTTCCCAGATAAGTCAATGTTTAATGCATAAAGTAAACATGCTTTTGGTTTTTACTGTTACTATCATTATATTTGATAACCCATTTTCTTGTGCCATTGAACAGCCACAGTTGCTTAAGAGCCATAGTCATACAAGTCATGAAAGTCAGACATGAAATCCATGTTTTTACTTCTTTTCAGGAGCATTCATTTTGCATCTATATTCTCCATGAACTATACCATAACAGTTTAATATGTTTGACCAAAATAAAACAAACAAAAAAAAACATGTGAGGCTGTTTTTCTGCTTCCGTTCAGAGACGTTGCATGTGAGTAAAAGTTAGGGGTAACATACTCGTGTACATTGAACTTGTGACTGTTCCATTATGACGCAATTGAGAAACAAACTTCCTGCTGCTACTTTACATTGAGTAGCCCAATTTGAGTTAGATGATGGATATGTATTGGACTGAAGCACTCCTCACTTATCTCACTAAAAGTAACCACAGAGTTTAAGAGCATGAATCACTGTCACAAACGTGCTTCAAATTACCTACCAATTACAGCACCGCACGGCCACTCACAAAGCAACATCTCAATCTACCAGGCTATACCCAGACTCTATCTAGACTTGGTAGTGATCGGGTTAATCAGTTCCTATATTGGGCAAGCTCCCCAAGATATATTGCTATCACCATCAAACTTTCAGAGAAGCCACTTAATGAATATATGCATTAATGTTCACTGAAAACAATTTTCTGCTATTTGATTTTTTTTTTTACTTATTTCTTTACAATTTTTTTTTTTTAAACTACCTAAAACTTTTGGAGTATGAGATGAAAACATTATAAAATAAATTACAAATGACTGTCTGACAAGGGGAATGAAATATATAGACACCCATGCTGTGTTTTGAGGCAGAGACAGGAAGTGAAGAGTAGAGACAGACAGACAGACAGACAGAGGGGAGAAGAAGAGACAAGAGAGACAGAGACAGACAGAGGGGGGGGGGAGAGAGAGAGAGAGAGAGAGAGACAGACAGACAGAGGGGAGAAAGAGAGAGAGAGAAAGAGAGAGAGAGAAGAGAGACAGAGACAGAGACAGACAGACAGACAGAGATATAGAGACAGACAGACAGAGACAGAGGGGGAGACGAAGAGACAAGAGAGACAGAAATAGGGACAGACAGACAGATAGCAATAGAACACTGGAGAGGGGAAAAGAAGAAAAGAGCAAAGATTAAGATAAGGAATTAGTGAAGACAGAAGATATATGAGATATCTAGAAATAAATATGAAGTAGTTAATAACAGAAAGAAAGAAAAAGGAAGATTTACATAACATGATAAGAGTGGAATCAAACAATGACTAAACAGAAAATAATACTTAAAAGTAGATAAGCGAGTGCATGAGAGAGGTTGCACAATCTAACTTGGATATGAATACAGTCACCAGCAGTGCAAAGTGTCTTGAGTCACAGATAGGATTATGGAAGGGCTCCCTCAATGGCTAAGAAAGGACATGCATTACAACTCAAGTGAAATGCTGTATCCATGTAGAATTCCCTAATTGGACGCTTTAGGATTCACCCTAAATCAATTTTCTTTACAGTATATATGAGCCAAGAATTAATCTGTATTTGTTATTAGCTTTAAAAGCAAATGTTTCACTCGATTAAACGACCCTGGAACTTTTACAAATGAACAGACAAAGGTGGAAGTAAAAATACATGTTATCAACTACAACAGGTTATACAGTAGACACATGTAGATACTACATACACATGTATCAGCATTAAATCAGGAGAGATGTATGGCACCTCCCCTCAAAATATGTTCATTAGTTCAATTCACTTAAATGTGTTGGTACAATCGATTCTGTTTTTTTTTTTATAATCACAAGGATAGTTGAATGATATTTTTGTTGTTTTATTGTAGCAGTAATGCAGTTGATGTTTTCTTAATGTTTTTTTGAGAAGGAAGAATCCAATGGTAAGATCTTTGCAATAACAAGAAAATTCATGAGCATATTTAAAATGAAACATTTATCATTGTTTTATACACCATTTATGACTATTTGCAATCATTATTTTGTGTACATTTCTAATGGTCTATGTATCCATCATGTCCCATAGCGTGGAGGCCGTCGCTGCGAAATGAAATGGACCTTGAGACACAGGTTCTCCTTAACTTTCTGTCTTCAGCTGTTCTAGTTAGCTACTTAAATGACATTCCCGTTGAATGCTTAATGTTATCAATCATTGGTCTTCCCCTCTTTCTTATCCAATCAGTACCTCCTTGCAAGATGGTGTTTGTCAAGCTATTCTCCCATCTAGTTACATGCCCAAACCACTGCAGCTGCCTTCCTTTCACAATTTTGATGAGGTGATCATGTTCCTTAATACATTTCTAATACAATATTGGGAAGGAAGGCCTCTGGGCCATGGTTATCTTGATATTTGACCTATTTTGTTAACTCATGTGTATGTTCTTTGTTGACATGTATTGAAAGTGCCAAATAAATAATGATAGCCCCTACTTATCATAATATATCATCTTTGGGTTGACATGAGAAGTAGAAACGATTGATTTACAAGTTAGCATCTCATGCATATGTCTTTACAAACCAACATCTGTTTTATTGCGTGAAATTGTCCTAATTAATATTTTTCCAAAAAAACAATTTGTATTTCAATAAAGAGGTTACTTTATTTTAAATGACTTTGTATGAAAAAAAAATCATGATTAAATCATTAAAGAACCTCTAGCCCTGTGTCCATGCTTATATCGACACACACACACACAACAGAAAAAAGAGGAACAAAACCTCCAGCTTTGTAATTACAATGCAAGATTAGTCTGACCTTAATTCATGGCCATACTAAAAAGCTTTCATCCTGTAGAGTTATAATAAAACACAGTACTGGATCTCCAGCAGACAGACAAAGCTAGCTCCCTCCATGCACACACTTTGTGAGTGCGTGTTCAAGGACACTCATAGAAAGGGAAAAAATATCCATTATCTAAAAACACCCGATGTGTCCCAAATAATAAGCTTAGCGCTGGTATACGAGAGATGTACAATGATGGGATGACTGATGTCATACTATAGACTAGACTAATATGCTTAATGCTATTGTAATTGATTGTTTTATAATGTACATGTTGTAGTCAAATAAAAACACAGCTATAGACTATACACATTGCCACTTACAGTCCATTTAGTATAGAGAGAGTCTTGAATCCTAATGATAAAAAGAACAAACCCATGGAAAATTTCACATGTAATGGCCCGGTCCCACTGGCCGATGGAAACAAAACGTATGCATAAAGGACACAGCGGACGAGCAAAATTTCGGGGATGGCTCCATCCGTTTTCATCCGCTCCAGAAATGGACAAAATTTGCGAAAATTTGATAAAAAACAGAACGGAAAATAACGGACATGGGTAGTATGTAGCAGGGATGTTAAAGGGATGTTCATCAGAAGCCTAGCGAATGAAAGCGGATGGAAGTGGATGACAGCTTTGAATACTTTATATAAGAGATGCATACGCATACATCCTTTCTATTTCCGTGCTACTAACGATGTATAGACGTTCCCTGTACCTTATCTTTCCGTTTTCAGCTGCAGCGGATGTGAGTTGCGAAGATGCCCAGAGGATGCAATGAGGATACAGCGGACGTTTAACGGATGATAACGGACATAGAACGTTTGTTGCTCGTATTTGTCGCGGATTTACATCATACACGGCGGAAATTCATCTGTTCTAAAAGTTTTGTGCAGCTCAAAACTTTTAGCGCGGATGAAATCACAGTGGATGGATGCTCGATGGAAAGAGCGTATGAAACACGTATGCAATGAGTACACAACGGATGCATAGCGTTTTCCAACGGATGGCAAGATTTTTTTTACGTTTTACATCCTCTTTTCATCCGTAAGTGCAGTGGGACCGGGCCTTTAAATGCCTACTAAGTGTCTTAAACGCTCAAACAGCACACATTCGTTAAAGTTGCATGAATTCGCTTGTGCTTAAAATGGGTTCCAATTAGAAGGAACATGCAGGTGATTTTGTGAAAACCTGTATTAAAAGGATGATCGAAACACACAAATATATGCTTAATAATGATAATAAAGGTTAAAAATTCCCCTACTCCACAAACATTGTCTGTCAGTCTGTTTGTCTCATCCACTCTCTTCTCTCTCCCTCTTTCCTTCCTCCTCTTTCTACCCTATCTGTAATTTGAATTCACACTACCCCTCTCAGTATCAATTCACTCTCTGTTCCCTCCTTTTCCTCTTCTTCCCCCCCCCCCCCCCCCTGGTCCTTCTCTCTCTCTCTCTCTCTCTCTCTCTCTCTCCCTCTCTCTCTCTCTCTCTCTCTCTCTCTCTCTCTCTCTCTCTCTCTCACTCTCTCTGGGATGACAAACAAACAAGTATAGACATCTATCTACCTGGCTTTCAGCCCCATTATAACACACCTGTAAGAAAAGAAAGAAAAGCCTTCACAAGAATGGGGGGAATCTAGAATACAGGTCAACTCCTGGAGCACCAAACAGTGTCAATTATGCGCATGATGAGAGGGACCTTTTAAAGTAGAAAGGGTGTCGACAGGTGAAAACATAACTTTGAGTTACCCGTGGTCCATTCTGGTGCATGGTCCTGCATTATAAATGTACCCTCAAATGATCTATACAATGAAATAATCAATAGTGTGTGCCAGCAAAGGTGAGGCGCCGGCCTGCCTGGTAGCATCCTGGACACGACCCTAAACATATGACATCAGGAGAGATGGACAGAAATATATACAGACTAAGAAAAAAAGAAAGAAAGGAAATCAAATGACAGATAGACAGAGGTAGACAGAAAGAATGAGAGAGAGACAGAGACAAAGAGAAAGAGACAAAGAGAGAGAGAGAGAGAGAGAAAGAGAGCAAGAATTTGCGGAAGCACCATCTTTGAATAAAAATAGCACAAAAATATATATCTTTTTATGGATGAGAGAAAGGTATAACTACTAAAATATCTGGCAAAATGTGCTGAATGACTCATTGAGTGCTGTACTACGCGAGCCACATTGGCAATATATACAATTTCATGCCTTTATACAAAGTGCCTTAATTCAATATTGTGATTCTTGTAATGAACTTGCATTTATTACAAGAGAAAATCGACTTAAAGTTATTCTGAATTAGTAATCATGCATCAAAAAAATTCAAGAAATCAAAGTTCACTGAAAACACCAACCCTAACCCTAATTCTAACCCGATCTATTTAAAATGTAACTGAACAAAGCAGATGGAATTACTAGAAACAGCTGATTGAAATAACTCTTGACTGATTATGGACTGATTATGGATCTCTATTGAAAAGAAACTATCGATACACCACTCTATGGAAACAATACACATTATAATCGCTATGGAAGAAATTCACTTCAAATTCAATAGTACTGCTATGTCAGACAAGTCTCAGACAATGTTTCGGATCAAGAAGAGCAAATTCTGTTTGGAAAATATGTATACAATAGGCTATTTGTGTAATGAATCACATTTAATGCATAAAGCTGTGTTAAGTGCCATGTTACAAATTATATCATTCATCTTTTACGAATAATTGTATTTCATTGGTCAGAATGCGAATTGCATACATTCCATGTTGTTAGACCCGAATTCACAAAGGAGGTTTGTCAACACACCTCCTTTGTGAATTCGGGCCATTATGTTTGACCTACCTAGAAACATGCTGACTATTGAAATACAGTTATTTGTAACAGGTGAATGAAATAATTCGTAATGTAGCACTTAACAAAGATTTATGCATAATATTTTATTACATCACAAAAATTATCTATTCACTTTGAATGCATTAGTTTTGCTATGTCAGGCAAGTCTAAGACAAACTTTCAGGTAATGAAGAGCAATTTCTGTCATGAAAACTATGCATACAATTTGAGTGGTCTCTTTTCCTACCTTTCTACATTTTAGGGCCGTCACAACTATCACAATTTGGAAATCTGTCAAAACCAACATTCCATCTGCTTTTTAAGCAGTCTTATGGATAGAAGTATACTCATATTACACAGAAATTGTACATGGAAATACACTGTAAGATTTTTTTTTCTAATCAAAGATTTATTTTCCACAACTAAATGTGTGTTTTGTATTCTTATTTACAGGAAAATGTGAGATTGTATATGTGTGGAGGGAGGGGGGAGGGTGCCGGCTATACAACACATCTTTGTCATTATATTTTCACACTTTGCATATGTTGTCTGTCCCATCTCTATAAAGCATATACATATAGACCATCTGCTATGTGTGAAAGCAATTAATATGATGTCTACTTACAAATACAAACAAGCAAATGATTGGAAAGCAATTCCAAATTGAGCCAAAACAAGATATAAATTAGAAATACCAAGTAATTGGTGCACAGTAGGTAGAAGATTGGTTCAGGCTTAATCTTCAGATTGGTTAGACTTTCCTGGCTGCACCTAAGTGTTAAACTGTGATTTTATAAGTATTGGCAACAACCCAAACCTAATCAAGAAAATGTGGTTTTAACACTTCATTTTTTCCTACACTTTACTGGGGTAACCATCTTGCCTCCTTGCTTTTAAAACACATGCACTTGTTGTTTATTATCCTTTACTCATGTTTTCAATATCAACAACAACTCTAGAAAAACTATAAATTCATCCCATTAATTGAAATTTACATTTTTGATTACTTACAAAACCTATATATGCAAGATATGTTGTAGTGGTAAAAGGGTTTAAAAAGATGTAGATGTACAGAGCTTGCCTGTTAAAGCTTAAAATGGCTGATTCTTTGGTAGTCAAAGAGTTAATATGTGAGGTGACAGACATGTCACATCTGTCAAATCAGAAAGACGAGCCATACTGCATTCATCATAATTCTAATCTGACAGCTTTTTGTCCTGCTTTTCTTCTCTCTTTTCTTGTACGTGTGGAGATAATGGCACGCGACCGACCATGGGTAGTTCTCTCTCAAGCTCGACCAGACAAACACAAGAGGGGACCGTCACGGTTCTTTGCACGTCCATACGGTTTGGTGGCTTGCTCCCACGGCAAGCCTTCTCCCCGCCGTGCTTGCGCTAAGTCAGGCACTTAATTCATTATCCCCCGCTGTTCTCCCGTTCATGCTTGTTTAGCTAAACATGGTTTGGAAACGGAACAAGAGAATGCAAGACTCCATTGAATCAAGAGTTTTCATCCAGTTATCCCAATTCATGAGATGGTTAAATAACATAAAGCAGGTTACCAGCACAATATACATACTCATGCATGGGCAGCTAAGTACTTGCTTCAATGGGGGAGGCACTCCTTGTGTCAACTATATATTACTAAATGAAAACAAATATAATTTTTATCTTTTTTCATGTAGCATGTAATTTATCTAAACACTTGAAAATGTATGCTATCATGATTAGTTTATTCTTTTTGAGAAGAAGAAAAAAGGATTCCTTTATAGAATTAATAAAATACTTTCCAGAGATATTCTGGCTAAATGGCATTAAAAATATTGTTATTTTACTCACAGAGTAAA
>NW_022145609.1:115000-325000 GCF_000002235.5 Strongylocentrotus purpuratus
TACTTTTGAGGAGAAGTATTTTAGCAAGAAAATGGCATACCTAATATTACCCTTCTCTACCTCTGCCACCTCTGTTTCTTTATTAGCCTTTACAACAAACAATTAATATTCTGCATTTTTATTCATTTTATACCTTATAAAACCAGATTTGACGTATGTAGAATGTATAAGAAGAATTCTGTATGAAATTTGCAGGTAACATGAATGTATGTTTTTAGTCAAAAAATATAAAAATAAAAAAAACTGTTGAGATGATGCTATATCAGAAAATATATATATTCATTTTGTAATCTGGTATTCATGGCTTTGGTAGTAGGAAAAAAAGACCACACTTTAGCAAGTACATACATATTATGCAGCAGTTTGACATCTAACAAAGATACACATTCTAAGATTATAGAAACCCCATCCTTTCCCTCTCTTTCTTTAACATTTCTCTAATTACCCCCTCTCTTTGCCTCTCTCTTTGACTCCCTCTCTCTCTCTCTCTCTCTCTCTCTCTCTCTCATTCAGGATTTTGGTTCTCGAAATTATTCTCTCTCCATTCTCATGTACACTTTCAACTGATATTTTTCCAAAACCAGACATAAATTGAATAATTAAGATTCTTAAGTGAAGAATTTTATTTTCAAGCCTGTCATACCATTCAACATTACCAAGAAGTTGTTGATACTTCACAATCTAAGATCAGATTCAATTATTAAATCATCACTCGTGTTACTGAAATATAAATTGCAAATTGAAGAAGAAGTAAATAGGTTTTGTTGGGGTCACTTAGTAATGAATGGTCACTTACAGGCATCGGTCATGGAAATTAAAAATCTAGGTCCCTACCAATATATCTCATTAATTTGGGATCTTAGCTGTGAAGCCCCCCCCCCCCCCCCCCCCCCCAACTCCTCAAATTGTATTTTGTAGATATTAGGTGGTACAGTTTCCTCCTTTGTTTCAGCAACCAACAAAAGTATTTTCATAATTTTTTTGGAACAGAGAGTAAACAATTTTGAAATGTCTTCTTGCTTCAAGAACTGTATCACTATTACAGCATTTGAACTGATTATTCTACTGCACACATACATTACATAGTGATTTACTCACATAAATCCATAAATGAGGAAATACATAATCTGCAGCTGTTTGAATACCTAATCACTTCATATGAACACCCACAAGTAAAGCTCAATGCAGATCAATTAAAATGCCCCAAGAAAAAACTTATGAAATTCCTTTTAGAAAATAAGAGGCAAAGGGCAAAATCCAAATGTTACAAAAAAGCAAGCCTGAGGAGGAAATAAAAGCCGGGTCATTTTTAGTCCATCAAACACGACAGCCCCCGAGGCCAAGAAACAATCTCACTTCCTAACAACAAACCTGAAAGAGGAATGGAAAAGAATACCAGCATGACATACTTCATGTTTGGGAATGTTAAAAAGTCTAGGAGTTCGATTTCTGTTTGTTGGCAAATCCATTTGTGGGGGACCTACTGAATTTACAGGAGGGGAGAATTTACGTAGGGCAAGCAAGCAAGCAGCGCTCCCCTACACGCGTACGTGTGCCCTGTGGCAGGAGCACTCAATGGTGCGCTTTGTAGAAGCTCGAGTGCCAGCACAGCCCCGATGCAAATGCATGGCGGATGAATTATGGATGACGGTTATTTTAAACCAAAATCAAGTGCTTGTATGTGGTGCAGTGCTTTAGAGGATCTAGCCCTGGCAGGAGAGAGAAAGATAGGGAACTCATGCATTTAGAGCAGAAATCAAGCCTGAGGATGAATTCTCAAGATAATGTATAGGGGTAGAGGTAAACAAATAAATGCACCAGCCAGCCAGGTATTCCACCAGGCTAAAGCATTTGGTAGCGACAACAAGGGAACAAAAACAAAGAGAGAAAAGAAAATCTTTGATGGTGGCTCATAACTTTAGGGGGCACTTGTAAAGGCTGGGTGTGCGTGTCAATCCGTCGGGATAAGCTGTTAGTGTGTTTCCATAATGCTTTCAGAGTTCTGACTTGTCTCGATACCCTAAAGCATTTTCCAATCTAGACTTGAGTTTCTGTGCTGGGATGGTCCTCTTAGAGTGCTCCCAGAAATGTTTTCAATAACCCCTGATTGGTTTAAGGCTACACCTAACCATGAAAGCAGCGGCTAAGAAAGAGGTTGTAGACAGCGGGCTGGCTGGAGGGTACTGCATTCTCAATACTATTTTTCTGAAACTCAGGTATGGACTTGAAATATTTCCCTATCTCTATTGCCACTCAGGAGTGACTTTGAATATTTAAGAGCAACTTGAGAGTTTTGTTTTTCAAGTTATAAGAAGTTCTGTATAGAGTCCAGACATGTTCTTACACCTCACCTTGGTAAACCAATAGCATTGACATTTCAAGAATTCACCTGATGTTCAACCTAATCACCATAATGGCCCACATTTAGTGATTCTGTTCAATAACTTCCCATTCACAGCCCTAGAAAGTATATTAGATGTAGGTGAATGAGCAGGAGAAGCACACTTTCTGCACAACTACATGTATGTTCACTTATATTGCATAATATTGTTATACATCGTGTGTCGGTGTGTTTGTGTGTGTGTTTTTGTTGAAATGTTTACACCTTTTCAACATGTTGAAAAAAGTTAACATCACTTTTTTTCCTGAGAAAATTATAAATTATGCATGTCCTCTTGTAAGTCCTGTATATGATCCTTTTATAATGTACATGTATCTTTATCATCTTTCTTTGTCTTTCTGTCACCATCCCTATCTCACTACCTTAAGTATCTCACCCTCTCTCTCTCTCTCTCTCTCTCTCTCTATCTCTCACTCTCTTTGTGCTCTCTCTTTATTTCCCCCCTCTCTGTCTGTCTGTCCCTATCCCTCTCTCTTTCTTTCTCTCACTCACTAATTCTCTCTTAATCTTCTCCCCCCTTTCTCTCTCTCTCTCTCTCTCTCTCTCTCTCTCTGTTACATCTTAACTTTTTAGGTTTCACATTTTCATTAGAAAGATACAACCGATAGATTCAACCAAACAGAAATGAAAAGCACGGCTCTATTCTCTCTCATTCATGTACTCATCAATCACCTTTCATACAAAATCAACTTCCTATTTATTAAAATTTTATAAATTTCTCATCAAAACTATGATAAATGTTTATGCTAGCTCCTTGTTGATCTCTTAATCAAATTAACCTTTGCAAAGCTTGTTCATATTTCATAATCTCAATGTGAATCATGCTTTGTCAGGATCAATTAGTTCTAAATCAGTTTCCAATCTAGGCCACATCTTTCCAATTTGCTTGCTCATTGTCTCCTGGTAATGGAGATTTTCCCTATACAGTGGTGGAGCAAAAAGTTTGGTTCATCACAAAAAAGTGATGTGCTTTTAGCCATTATGGGATCAATCCCTTTGTCTTTTAGGCTTCGTCACAACCTTGTCCTACTTCAAGCCTTTGTATGAGTACTCTACTATTCACAATGCAATCACTGCCTGGTAATGACAGGCTATACAATCTACACTCTACATTTACATAGTGTTTGTTCATTAATCTGAATCAGGGAATTAGACTACCAGTTAGTTAATGTTTTTGCTATTTCAAGATATTCATAATTTTCTAAAATGAAGTTCATTACTTATGCCTCTATTGTTCATGTTTCGCTATAAATATCAGGGGGTGTTTCACAAAGACTAAGATCGACTTTAAGTTTGACTTCATTATGGCAGCTAGGCCGTTCTTTCATGCTACTGTTTGCTCTTACCGTTTACTGTCATTGGTCTCTCAAGGGATGAACAAATCATGGTCACCCCTCTACAAAATTTACACTTTGAGATAATTCATTATTGAAGGAAAAAAATTATCTAAAGATCATAATATACCACCTGTATATTGTGTATAAGTCCACATCCCTTCTCTTATTTAAAATGCCCATGAAACATTCGCTGAAGACAATAATCATTCCTGCATGCATGGTTCTTCAGAGGTTTAAGCTTTTGTTCAATTCAGGTTTAACAAGGAAAGTTAATCTGAAATCTAAGTTTTCCTTCGTTAAAAGTGATCTAAGACCCAAGATTGGGTTTAAAACAGAATTAATAGAATATGGACCTTGATCTTCAATATCCATGCATTTGGACATCACTTAATACTTTGCCAATACACAAGCTCTACAGTCTTTATTCCAAGAAATTGAATCTTACATTTAGACCAAAATACTTTGATTACACCATGATGTCACTGTCCTGTACCTCTCAGCTCATATCATGCATTTCATCTTCAAGCTGCTGATTCTAACACTCTCTTCAGAGAATCCACTCTCTTCCATCAAATAGAAAGTTTGTCCATATCTAAAGAGAGCCTACGGCCTCATTTATCAGTCACCCTCCATTGAAGATGAAGCAAAGCAAATCAAGAATAGTGTGTTCTTCCCTGCATCGCTACCCATCCAATCTAATTCATCATTCTCAATTAAATCTCTTTGTTTCAATGAAGCGTGCAAGCCACATTTGTTTATGACTTGAGGTCTTGTGCTAGCTATTAACAGCTCTGCAGTCAGATTGGCTTCTTGCTTTCTACATGCCTGGGGTTGAGATTTAACGGGTGCACACTGCTTAGAAAACCTCTCGAGCTACAATACATGCATTACACTGACTAAATCAGATGTAATATGCCTTTATTAAGCTTTCTGGTTTACCATCCTCTATTGCCTACGGTACTATCATTTCAATCTAAAAAGGACTTTTTGAATGACTTGTTAATCCTATGAATTACCAATATAGTCCTACATGTAAGTGCATACAAAGGCACTGCCAATTTAACAACACAAGGTTTGTCCTGATGAAATAAGAAACAGGATTAAGTTTCTAAAAGAAAGGATGAGGAATGTTAAATTTTTCAGCATTCTAAATATTTACTTCCCATTACTGGCTTTTAGCAGACAATATGATAATAACAATAATATTTTGGGTTTATATAGCACTCAAGACATTGGCGTTGTATCTCATCACGTTGGAGAACAAGGAGCATTCAAGCCATGCGCTATTTAGCAATTATCACACACTCACAATGCTTAGCAAACGAGAATGACTTTCACATCCTATAGGGTATGCATTTACACCTGGGTGGAGAGTGGCAAATGTGGATTAATATCTTGCTAAAGAATGTTAGTGCTGGGCTGAGATTCAAACCCTCGACCCTTGGATTGAGAGTCACATGGACGAACCACTATACCGCGACACCTCAACGAACATGCCACATGAAGGAAAGGAACCTGTTCTTACCACAATGAGGCAGAACCTCCACAAACATGCCTCATGAAGGAAAGGAACCTGTTCTTACCACACTGAGGCAGAACCTCCACAAACATGATACATGAAGGAAAGGAACCTGTTCTTACCACACTGAGGCAGAACCTCCACAAACATGCCACATGAAGGAAAGGAACCTGTTCTTACCACACTGAGGCAGAACCTCCACAAACATGATACATGAAGGAAAGGAACCTGTTCTTACCACACTGAGGCAGAACCTCCACAAACATGCCTCATGAAGGAAAGGAACCTGTTCTTACCACACTGAGGCAGAACCTCCACGAACATGCCACATGAAGGAAAGGAACCTGTTCTTACCACACTGAGGCAGAACCTCCACAAACATGCCTCATGAAGGAAAGGAACCTGTTCTTACCACACTGAGGCAGAACCTCCACAAACATGCCTCATGAAGGAAAGGAACCTGTTCTTACCACACTGAGGCAGAACCTCCACGAACATGCCACATGAAGGAAAGGACCTGTTCTTACCACACTGAGGCAGAACCTCCACAAACATGCCACATGAAAGAAAGGAACCTGTTCTTACCACACTGAGGCAGAACCTCCACAAACATGCCTCATGAAGGAAAGGAACCTGTTCTTACCACACTGAGGCAGAACCTCCACAAACATGCCACATGAAGGAAAGGAACCTGTTCTTCCCACACTGAGGCAGAACCTCCACAAACATGATACATGAAGGAAAGGAACCTGTTCTTACCACACTGAGGCAGAACCTCCACAAACATGCCTCATGAAAGAAAGGAACCTGTTCTTACCACACTGAGGCAGAACCTCCACGAACATGCCACATGAAGGAAAGGAACCTGTTCTTACCACACTGAGGCAGAACCTCCACGAACATGCCACATGAAGGAAAGGAACCTGTTCTTACCACACTGAGGCAGAACCTCCACAAACATGATACATGAAGGAAAGGAACCTGTTCTTACCACACTGAGGCAGAACCTCCACAAACATGCCACATGAAGGAAAGGAACCTGTTCTTACCACACTGAGGCAGAACCTCGACAAACATGATACATGAAGGAAAGGAACCTGTTCTTACCACACTGAGGCAGAACCTCCACAAACATGCCACATGAAGGAAAGGAACCTGTTCTTACCACACTGAGGCAGAACCTCCACAAACATGCCACATGAAGGAAAGGAACATGTTCTTACCACACTGAGGCAGAACCTCCACAAACATGCCACATGAAGGAAAGGAACCTGTTCTTACCACACTGAGGCAGAACCTCCACAAACATGCAACATGAAGGAAAGGAACCTGTTCTTACCACACTGAGGCAGAACCTCCACAAACATGCAACATGAAGGAAAGGAACCTGTTCTTACCACACTGAGGCAGAACCTCCACAAACATGCAACATGAAGGAAAGGAACCTGTTCTTACCACACTGAGGCAGAACCTCCACAAACATGCAACATGAAGGAAAGGAACCTGTTCTTACCACACTGAGGCAGAACCTCCACAAACATGCCTCATGAAGGAAAGGAACATTTTCTTACCACACTGAGGCAGAACCTCCACAAACATGCCTCATAAAAGAAAGGAACCTGTTCTTACCACACTGAGGCAGAACCTCCATAAACATGATACATGAAGGAAAGGAACATTTTCTTACCACACTGAGGCAGAACCTCCACAAACATGCCTCATGAAGGAAATGAACATTTTCTTACCACACCGAGGCAGAACCTCCACAAACATGCCTCATGAAAGAAAGGAACCTGTTCTTACCACACTGAGGCAGAACCTCCACAAACATGCCACATGAAAGAAAGGAACCTGTTCTTACCACACTGAGGCAGAACCTCCACAAACATGCCACATGAAGGAAAGGAACCGGTTCTTACCACACTGAGGCAGAGTAGTTCTCTCTTGACAAAGTCCAACCTTCTCTTCTCCACGGCCGAGAGGTATGTTTGTAGTCGAGTGTAGGAGTAAGGGTAGCAGTAGGAGAACTGGTAGAGATCACTTCCTTTATCAAAGCAGAAAGCAAAGGACATCACATAGTTCTTCCTGTGGTCTGGACATCGGTAATAGTACACATTCTTGGATGGTATCCTCTGCCTGTTAATAGATCACAAAACAATGGAATAAAGTTCCTGAATTTATTGGAATTCATAACCAATTAAAAACAATGAAAGACGATGATATATACTTGCAACTTGAACATTCACTTACTATGAGTTTTTTCTACACTACACTTAATAACACTTGTATTGAATAGAAGAGGTGCTTTGTAAGTCCATTAGAGTTGATGTCTGAGTTCAGGAAAATAGGCATCCTATTTATGGGTCCGTCCAGAAAGTTGGGGCACTTTTTGTAACATACCAGAAGTGAGAAACTATGTCTCCTATCGACAGTAACAATGTTTGCTCAAATTGAGTTTTGCATAAAAAGCATAGCCAACTATCTTCAGAAGTACTCAAGCTTCATGGTTAATCAATATCATGGACCTAAAAATTATGTAATGATATATGAATATGGTGTCCATGTAACGCTAGTAAAAAGAGAAATGTGTATTAAGCAAAGATTTTGAAGAAAAGCAACTGAAACAGGAACAATTCTGGCAGGGGATTCTATATTCATTGCATAAAAATCTTCCAACAGATAATTTCATCTTCCATGTGTAGTAAGGGATCTAATCATACCTACGTTACATGGACATCGTCATATTTTTTGCCCCAACTTTAATGAATGACCCTCATCAGGTTTACATTATTTGAATTAGCCAAATATTAATTGCTTTAATCTGATTACAGAACACAAACTGCCAAAGACTAAAATTCAATACTTCTACAGCATATTGTCAGCTTCCATAAAGAAAACAATCAAGCTAGAACACACATGGGCTGGTAGTAAATGCAAATCCATAACTTTATACAAAAAATATATACATCTAGATATTTGATAAAGACCAGTACACATTCAAATAATTTGACAGTTAAAGTATGTCTCATGGTCTCTAAATTTCTTGCTGTCGAAACTATTTGCTTTAAACAGACATTCTGATAAAGCAAACAAACAAACAGAAAATTATATTTTGAGAGTTATTGCCCATAATTTGAGCTATTAATGTTTGTATGAGTGTGATTCAGACTAGCCCTCCAATCAATCACAGCTAATAAGTCAATGTCAATCACACTTAGGCTGAAAGCTACTAATGGAATCAACGCATCGCCCGTACCATCCTGGCATGTATAGAGGGCCTCCAATAACAAAAAATTCATTAATTCCTAATAAATGTGAAATCTTGCAGAGGAAAGTGGGAGCCAGGCCTCAATGAAGGGCCTTTGTCTGTTAGAGAACGCATCCTGCATTGATTGATAATGGCACTGGAGTGATTTGCCTCTAGCCCTCAATGAACCACTTCCCCTCGCTACCACAACCAAGGGATATAACTACCACTCCAGCCCTGCAAAATCTGTATACATGACAGTCGCTTCTACAGTGGATGGGTTCAGACTTGCAGTGAGGGACTGAGTGGAATGCATGGGAAACGATGCCATGTATGAACATGGTTAACACAGGGGTACTTATAAGCCTGGTTATAGTAGAATATAGAGTAGAAATATATAAAAGATGTATAATTGTCTTAGAACGAGAGGAGAGATGGGAAGGCACCATGGGGTTAATTATAAACACCTTTAAGTGCCTACGGTCAAGCAGTACAGCTGGGTTAACTTAAAACATAGTGACAAAGTGAGTTTTCAACAACAAATATAGTATTTGAGATACTGAAGTACAAATAAGAGACAGCTTTAGTCCTCTCTTTACTCACAATAATTATAGGTGGATGGGTAAGATGGTTGATTGGTTATATGGTTGAAAATTTAATCCTTCTCTGTCTTAATGTGCCCATTGCCATCTTCTGTATTACTCATCAACTTATAAATCTACCATTTGATATAGTATGTGATTTTGTAACGTCCCTCTCCCATCCAGCGGAGTTCATACAAACAAATATGTGTCTTCAGGATGACCAAGAGTATAGGGTGGGTTAGCATTGGCTTTTCAACTTTTCAACTCCAAACCAAAGTTCATTCCTACAGTATGCATCAGTTATAACAACATTATACAAAATATACACATGTAATTAAAATTTACATTCCAAATATAACAATTCTTCCATTTTTGTCGTGTAGCACCTTAACTACTCCCCCCCCCCCCCCCCCCCCCTTTCTCTCAATCATACTTCATTTTCTATCTTTAATTTATCGTTGTCACTCTATCTCATTCTCTTTGTATTCTTCATGCCATCCGTTGTTGCTCTAAAAATACTATTAGACTCTTTTGACATGGGGGTAAATAATTTACAATACTTTAAATTTGTATTTATTTTTCTAAGAATTTAAGGAAAAGCATCTCACAATTTGTTCTCTATACAAGTAATGTTCAACAACAAAAAAGTAAATTTTGATTTCAATAAGAACATGTTGATGTTGAGGTTTGAGACTGATAAATTTATTTCCAATCATTACCAGAATTCAAGAATACCTTCAAAAGAGAATCTTTAATAACCAATGTCTGATGAGATGACAATATGAAGCCCCCTTGCTCTCCAGCTGAGAGATAGGGCAGCCATCTTGTCTGTGTTTCCTACTCACTTCATTTCAATTACAAGTATCCAGTCAACTCTCAAGCACCAAATCTCCTAATTGGTCTTCAAACCAAGTACCTAACATTCTAATTATTACCGTAATTGAATATTCTTTTCTATTTATCTGTCTTGATGTTGAGCACTTCTTGGTTTTGTGGAGGGGTGGACAAACAGACCATCTCCTTCAAGTCAGTAAGTGGCTATGTATTTACCATTCTTGACCATTCTATAAAATTACCTCAGTTCAATTGAGGTTACAAAATAAGATAAAAGGCCGATACACAAAAAAGCACAATAACACAATACACAGGAGACACAAAAAAAGAAAACTTTACAATATGTAACACAATGTATACAACATATTAGGTACATATATTACAATACTTTTTCACTACTTAAGTCTTAAGTACATGTACATTGATAATAGGTTTTCCTACAGCTTAATCAAGCATTACATTCCGTCTAGACAGTTGCGTTATCAATACTCTGGCTTACTTGTTATTCCTAGGGTTAAAACAAGGTGGGGGGAGCCAACCTATGTCATGCTGGGCCGTCTTTATGGAATAAGTCTCCTTAAATGGATTAAACATAGCAGTTCTGGTGAAGTGTTAAAAAATAATCTTAAGAAATATCTGTTTAGCCTATAATTGATAACCAGTACCTTCATGCATACCTGCCAACCTGAGACAAGAGAAATTAGGAGTAAATTTTTCTGGATGGACTACGAGGTCGCGAACCACCGAAGGATTGGGGTAGTAGCCCGTAGATTGGGGGGGGGGGGGGGTACACAGCACTTTAGGGTCTATTTTTTTTTCTCTCCATTTTAATGGTGCAAATGGGCCTTTTCCTTCAACCTTTTCGCCCCACACATAAACAATTTTTGAAATGTGAACACTCACAAAACTACATGTTTCACTACCCACCTCAGTTAGGAGCCCTATTTTGCAAAGGTATATAGTAGTAGTAATCCAAAATAAATCTGAGGAAGTCCCGTAAATAACAAGCTTCCACGATCGCAGTCATCGCACAAGCATTGAAGAAAACACGCCAATGTATACAGTGTTTATGCACGGCGTATCAACTGCACACAGGGGCGTACGCAGGGGGGGGGGGGGGTTTGGGGGTTCAAACCCCCCCTTTGGTATTTTTATGTGTGTAAACCCCCCCCCCCCTAAAAAAAACCTAACCCCCCCCCCCCCCTTTGGTTTTTTTTTTTTTTTTTTTTTTTTATTAGTTAAAAAAAATATTTAAAAAAATAAAAATAAAAATATATATATATATATATATATATATATATATGCCCATGGCTAACCTAAAAAAGGTGACCTTACCCCCCCCCCCCAACGAAGAAAAATGTCAAATTTTCAAATTTCGAAACCAAAAAAAAAAAAAAAAGTGTCCGCTTACCCCCCCCCCCCCCCCCCCCCCCCTGAGCGACTTTTCGGCCGGCGCGATTTTAAATTTTTCGGGAGCAAAATATTTTGGGCCCGATTTTAAACCCCCCCCCCCCCCCTTGAAAAAATCCTGCGTACGCCCCTGACTGCACATGTAATATAAATACACGTGGGCTGTACGCAGGTATGAATAAACATCCCCAAATTGCTGATGTGAGATGCTTGTAGGATACTTTACAGGACAGAATGGACATTTTGCCATTGAAAATGGCGGACGCACACACAAAATATTAATTTTAAAAAAATTATTTAAAAAAAAAAAAAAAAAAAAAAAAAAAAAATTAAAATTAAAAAAATCGGAGTTTTGATGCATGCACTCGGAATTCGGAGTTGGTATGAAAAATGCGGAGAAACTCCGCCTAAATCGGGGTGGTTGGCAGGTATGTTCATGTCTGTACCTTTTCTGTTACACTTTTGTTATTATCATGTATTTCATCTTTTGCACAAGCTGCGCCTTGATAAGTGGACTTGGGGCCATACAAATCTTATGTAATATTATTATTATTATTAATAATAATACAGAATAACCTACATGTATCAACGACATAAGTTCAAGATAATGCAATGGCCTTTGACCTTACCATCTTGTTCTACTTGATGATTTAACCATCGGTGCCATGCCCTCTCTGTACAAGCTCTTCGTCTTGCTGAAGTTAACAATGTTGAATATCACACGCTGCAAAATAAAACAATTACAAGCAAATTTAAGACCATATTCAATAGCCCCAAATATTTTTCCTTCAAAAAATGAAACAGTCACAGGCAACTTTCAGACCATATAAAAAATGGGCAATATGCTTTTTCTTCAAATCTCATGAAGTGTTTTCTGTGTATACCAGTACTCTTAAAAACTAGTAAGTTTCCATCAAGGTTCAATTTTCTTTACATGAAGCAAACATAAAACATAAAACATCATTGGGCTTTAAAAATGTGTAATCAATTTGCAATTTCAAACAGGCTTTTAAACTGGTTCATTGTATTTATGATTAAAATTCACTAGCTTTGCATGAAATAAACATACACCAGACATAAAGATTATTTTTATTATTACCCCCCCCCCCCCCCCCAAAAAAAAAAAAAAAAAAAAAAAAAAAAAAAAATAATAATAATAATAATAATAATAATAAAACAAAAATTAAAAAATAACAATAATAATATGTTGTCAAATTCAGAATCTCATTACCGGTAACCTGTTCTCTCAGAAGTTTATCCAAGGAAAGTGTCTATTAAAATGTTTCACAGGAATTTTTTCTGGGTAAATTCCAGTAGTGCTTGAAGTTGTTTGCACATGTACACATGTACACATATGAGGCTTGCAGTTTCTTTTATGTTCATAAACACTGGAAGACAACCAGTATTACCTGAAGAAAAGTATCATGGTATAAGAAACAACATCTGTCATTCACAAAATAATGATTGTTACACCCTACATCATGTCCACAAGAGGTCCTTAGGTACGGATAATACACTGGGTTAGGAAGGTAAACGGGTATTGAAACTCTGTGATATCTTACTGACCTGATCTGCCTTGGTATTCTCCACTGTGAAGTTAAACCAGACCCTAAACCTAGGATTACAGGTATCGGGTCTAACAAACAGATCGTATTCATGCTCTGTGATGTAGTCAACACGACCAAGGTTACCTGTGATGGAAACAGTACCAGTAAAATATATTCAGATTTATCTCTTTTCACTAAAAAATGAAAGTTATTGATGAGTTATGGTGTGTTTGAAATCATATTTTTATTTCTCCATGTCTATTAACAGGGCAGATCTTATATGATTTTAGTATAGATTGAAATGTGCGAAGCTTTTAATATCAATACATCACTCATACATGTACATGTATGCAAACAACCTAATTGAGAGGTACTCATGCTCTATAGTGATCTTTATATTCATTCATTACCTATTACAATCTCTCAAAAAATGATACTAAAAATACAATTAGCAGCCCATCATACTAGTAACAGCAGCAAAGGCATATGCGTGCATCTTGCTATTTCATCTTTGGTCTGATCCCCATGTGAAGTCATGCACTTACATTTGCAAAATACGTCATTTATTTTAGGCATTCCATGTACATTTTGTATTGAATGAGTTATAATTTATTTAGAAAAGTGCTGTAGGCTATTATGTTTTATATATCTAAATCTTTGGGTGTTTTATGATACATTATATTATGCATTATGTCATGTTATTACTAAAGGAAACAAGAGTGTTTCTACTGGATATAATTTTCCTTCTGTTTTGCTATAAACACTGCATTGTAAATTGATTTATATGGTATATATGTTTACAGAATATTGATATGTTACATTACATTGTAAATTGACTTATATGATGTATATGACGTTCCCAAACAGAATATTGATTGTTACATTACATTGTAAAGGGATTATATATTTATAAACAGAATATTGATGTACATCAATGAAGTTTAATAAATACAATACAATACAATACATGTATGTACATCTCTATCAGAGTCTAATACGGCACAAGATAAAATACAGAAGTGCAAGTTATGGTACTGTTTGTTCCCAAAGAGTGAAATGCACAGCACACACAATACATTCAGATCATACAATGCTTATTAAGTAATATTCCTTTGTACAGGTACATATTTTCGTTCATTTAGTAATGGACGGTCAGAATAACTATATAATCTGTACATGATTGCAAATCATATTGCATAAATGTGTTGTTGTTTTTTTCTCGTGTATAGTGTTGTAAAAATCTTATGACCTGCCATGCATCCAAAATGGGACCATGCTCCTGGTATTTATGTATGACAATTTATTTTGAAATAAAGACTTGATGAAACAAACAATCAATGATGTTGTGAAGTTAAGCTAAAGGTGTAACATAATCCTCCCCCCTTCCAACCCATTCAATGAATCTAGTACTCTATAGAGCACCCCCCCCCCCCATCCCCTCCCTTCAACCCATTCAATGAGTCTCTAGTACTCTATAGAGCCACCTCGTCCAACCCCCTCCCAACCCAACCCATTCAATGAGTCTCTAGTACTCTATAGAGCTGACTAATCCACTATTCAGGGTCAAGATCATCATTCTAAGCCCTATCAAACTAAAGACCTAAAGCTCCCTGGTCTTTATATTCCATATCCAACAAAGAAATGGTGTGAAGTATTAGCTCAGTACTGTCAAAGGGCCCACAACAATGGATATAAAGTTCTCTGGTTATTTACTACTTGACATTATCTCTCTTTTGAACATTTCATTCAGGAAGTCTCTTTTTGTCTTCATTATCAAAAAGATCTGCCCATCACTCAAAGAAAAGAAACAGACCTGCAAATGCCAGTATGTCAGTACACAAAGTCCATAGACAAATGTATGTTTGTAAAGTCCAAACTATACCAACATTGTTATTGATATTTGGACATTAACTTGACAAATCACCATGCAGTTATTACCATTAACTCTCGCTTACGCCAATTGGCAAGATAGAGATTCTCTTTCGCTTTTCTTTTGGATCTATAGTTTATTTCCTCCTCTTTGCCATAAGAATGTTGGAAACATTACCAGTGGCTACAAAACAACAACAACAAAGAACACTTGAGACCATTACTAAAATATTCTTGGACATAGGAATAATTGCAGATGTCTAGAGTTATGCAAACCTTGAAGAAGGAATGGTTTGCAGCCATTCTGAATTGTTAATCATACATAATGGATGGCTTGGATATAACAATTGTAAACTTAGGAAAAATCATAGTAAAGGGCTAATGCAGATATAGAAACAGGATTAAATGTTAGAATTCTATTGGTTAGCTCAACCATCTGCATGTCTATATTACTCTGCTGATGTGCTCAACTGAACATAGAGTCCTATCATAATTACATGTTTAAAATTGATGATTGAATACTACCTAAATCTCCTGAAAAAGAATGAAAACAAATTAAAAAACACTCACCACATTCAAAACATGCATCAAAGATGAGATGTCCAGGTTTAGGTTTGCCACTGTATCCAAGTGGGAGTACAGTGAACTTATTAAGATTGCCAACAACTGCATCATCAGCATCACTTTCAGAGCCTGTGTGTTAACAAAAATACAGATATTAATAGACATACCATGAATACCGATAATTCTGTCTGTATGAAACATTCACAGATTGTACAAACTGTTCTGATTCACAAAAGTGTCATTTTTGTATGTGTGTGTGGTACAATCTTAGAAAGATGTTCATAGTTAAATGGCAGTTCAAGTTTTCACAGGATTTTTAATCTAAATGCATTGACACTCCCTGCATATTTACACTAAAATAATCAATACTGTCATCAAAGTGGCAAAGGAAAATCGTGTTCTACAAAAACAGCTTCTTTCGTGTACACCGCTTGTAATTTCCAGCTGATTCAAAATCATGTAGAAAAACTTTTAAAAACGCCGCTGATTTTCCTCTGGCGTGTCTCGTTACGCATTACGATCTAATTTGTGTAAACGATTTTACATGAAGATTCAGCGCGCATACACGGTGACAACAAATAAATGCACAATGAATACAAAGTGGTTGATCGAAAAGTTTGACAGTGGACTCGCGTTTTGATATTTAATTTTCAACAACAAAAATTCTATCATCGGTAAGTTGAAAAGATTGTATTTCACTATTTATTTATAATTTAGGTGTCATCATGGCGCTAGTGTAGAGTAAAGGAGCCGGTTTTTCGGCCACTTAAGACAAAATCCTATTTTTTGGACCCTTCACTTCCTATTTGTTATCATTTTTTGTTCAAATCATGAAGCAAATATTATTATTATTTAAACAAAACAAGAATCCCAGAAAAAAATCACGAATTGCCATGACAATATTCATTTCAATTTTCACTGTTTCGGAGTCAGTTTTCGGCATAGCGTACCAGTTTTCGGCCGCATGTACAAAGTCAATAGGAAGCGCGCGCACGCACCGTGCGTTTCCGCGCTGATCTATAGCACTAACGGGCGGAGAAGATATCCCACACCGGAGCTCCCCGGAGCTCGCCAGGCCGAAAACTAGTACTGCGGTGATCGGATATTGGAATCTGAATTAGACAGAGATATCGTGTGTGCGTTGCGGTGTGCGGCTGCATTGATTTAATACATGCGAGGAGATACTTTTTAGCTTGCGACTAGCACAAAATCGGGCTCTAAATCTGAAAAATACTTGAAATAAAGCTCATTTTATGGTACCCATATTTCTTACAGACACGCGTAAGATACTCAATTTTTCAGATTCGGGTAGCAGGACCGCCGATTACATCGCTAAAATGTGATATTTTAGGATATATTTTTCATTGCAAATGTGGTTCTTCAGTGACACTGGCATGGTATGGTGTGTGTGGGATATGTGTTATGCTATTATGCGATGTATTTTAGAGGGATTTTACCTTGCATCCAACCAATCGGCCAAAAACTGGAGCTGGCCGATTACCGGCTCCTTTACTCTACTTTGTGTATTTTTTTTAGCAGTTTCATATCCATTCTTAGCGAAGGAATTTTAGCCCAATTTTTTACTAATTTTAATCATAATCATATATCGCATTTTCCACCTGAATTTGGATCACATCTGACATCGGGAAGCCTCCGTTTAGGGCTTAGTTTGATGTCGACGTCGTCGCTCAGACAGTAGTCTACTCTAGACCTAGATCTACTCAGTCTCAGTTACAGTATCGTGCATGCGTGTAAATAATCTACCATAATATAAACCATACAAGAAGTTTGCATAATTCTTTACTGATAGCTCCAGTTTGAGGTGCAGATCTATAGCGTAGAGGCGGTACTAATGCTACTATGTGTGCGCAAGGCTATGCAAACTTTCATTCAAATAAATAGATTATTCATCCAACCAAAATACAATACACAGATAAGAACACATGGGACTGCACATACAATTTCGGTCAACTTGTCCGGGTCACTAGCCTCGCTCCATGTAATCTGCAGACTTACTCACATTGTCACATTTTCTCATGAACAATAAATATTTTAAAACTTGACAACGTTATCTACGTAGGTACAATTTAGACTTTAAAACACACTTACCAGAATCGGCTCGCTTGTCTGCCATTTTTCGTCAGAGCTGAAAGTATCAGATGCGCATGCGCAGTAAACTGGTTGCTTGGCAAAAGACGCTGCGAGTGATCCAAGACAGACCTCGCTTGCAATTTTATCATGGTCATCATCATCATCATAACCATTATTATCCTCATCAACATCATTACCATAGGCGCCGGAAGTGGGGTGGCAGGGGGGCACTTGCCGCCCCCCCCCCCTCCGGCCCCAAACAAAAAGTGGGGGAAAACGCATTTTTGCCCCCAAAACGCCCCCCCCCCCCCCTCCAAGAGAAAAAAAACAGCAAAGGAGTAAAGATGGTTTGTATTTTTAGCCCAAAAGAACATAATAATAATAAAAACCTGCATTAAATCACATTCAAAATTCCATTCAAAGAAAATGAAAGATAACAGGAATTAAATTTACTAACATTCCGCATGTCGCCTATATTCATCAATGGAGGTTCTTTTAATAGCGATATCGTGGAAATATTGTGAGAGGATGGGAAAGCGTGTGTGTTTTTGTTATAGGGGTAAGAAGACATGAGCCCTCAAATGCTGGCGTACTGATGTGGGGGGGGGGGGGGGGGGTTATTTCTTATTCGATACCAGTGATTTACAAATGTTGCTGAAATGAAATGATTTTCCGGGGTTTTTTTTTCCTCAATTTTGTTGTTAAGCCATACCTTTTTATGCGTTTGTTGGAAAATTAGAAATTCCCAAATTTTCAGTCAGGCGAAAAATATGCTTATTTAGAAGCCTTCATATCAGGGCCTGCAGAACGGCTGGGCTCGGGGCTCGAGCCCCCCTCATTTTTTGAAAAAGTATGTTACAGAGAAAAAGAAAGAAAGAGAGAGAAAAAAATAAGTGACCTGCCAATGTCACAAATGTCGCATCCCTGGATGCCGTCTGACCGTAGTTAAATATCTAAAACCTCTGAGCTTCAGGGGGCTCTGCCCCCTGGACTCCCAGCCAATTAGTGACCTGCCTGCAGTGTCAAAAATAAGTTATATAAATATGCTTATCTGACCGTAATTTAATGCCTAAAAACCCTGAGCTTCCGGGGGTTCGGCCGCCTGATCCCCTGCCGGGGCTCAGGCCCTGGACCCCACGCCAATTTACGCTCTATATACCTGAGCGTTAATACTCACTTTGAAAAACGTTCCGCGGGGTCTGCATGTAACGTGTAAGAGTGGTGGCGATGCAGATTTTTCTTCTGCTCCCCCTTCCAAACGTTTTTGCTCATTACGTCACTGCCCCTGGAAGGTGAGCGGGCCCCTGGAATGTTTGCCCCCCCCCCCCCCCAAAAAAAAAAAAAATAATAATAATAATAATAATAAAAATAATAATAAATAAAATAAAATAAATAAATAAATAAATAAAAATACATAAAAAATAAAAAAAATCCCAAACTCCTTCCGGCGCGCTTGATCATTACTATCATCATCATCTCCAATCAGTCAATCATTATCATCACGATCACGATCACGACATTTCTTTGATTTAGATAATTTTCCTTCCGTTCCAAGTCTTCCACTCCAAATCCCCATCACTCCTTCAGTTTTTAGTTGTTGTTTTTTCTAGGCCCAGGGCCCAATTCAACACCTTTTTTTTATTCTGCTCACCTATCAATTAACAAAATGCAGCCAATAATAATAAAGGGACTAATAAGAAGAAGAAGGAGAAGGAAAGTAAAAAGAAGATATAGAAGTAGAATTAGGAGAATATCGAGAAGGGGAAGGAGTATAATGTATAATATAAACATAAGCTCATTTCTCTGTCATTGTATTTTTCATTATTGTGACCAACTTCATGAACGACCATAGACGGATAAGAGGAACTTAGTAACATATTTTCTCTTTGCTTTTCTTTTCTTTCCTGAAAGTGCATGCATTGGGATATATTTATGTAATGTCTTCTCTATACATGAATGTTTTGTAATTATTATTGTTACTATCATTGTTATGCTCATTATCTATCATCATCATCATCATCATCACCATCATTATTATTATTATTAGTTCAAGTTCAAGTTCAAGTTCGTTTATTTATTTCATTTCCATAAAAAACACAGCAAATGCAAATAAACATACAAGTATAAATACATACAAGGAATGGTCAGTTATTACAATAGTTTAAAATGAAATTGGAGAACATAGGAAAGGCCCATGGTGGCTTTGTATAAAAAGTTCCCCGAATATTATAATTTATATTATTTATATTATTGAGCATATATGAGTTCGAGATATCACAAAATATAGCGATAAACACAAAATACAGCAATAAATACAATATAAAGACAAAAAACTACAAACATATGTATGAAATAATCTAAAATTGGAGGCGGGGGGGGGCAAAAAGGTTTGGAAGGTAAATTTAACGGTACTCAGAATAAAAGGTCTGTTTCATTTTTGTTTTAAATATTGAACTGTTTTTATAAAAGCGGAGGACTTGAGGAAGAGTGTTCCATATGTTTGGCAAAGTATTTCTTACTGATTTTTTAGAAAATGAACTTTTTACTTTCCATAAATGAAACGTGTTACAAAGCCGAGTATTGTGAGTATGAATTTGGTTATTGATCGAAAATATGGAGGATATTCTTTTTGGAAGTATATTTTGAAAAAAATAAAAACCAATTAGTGCAGTATGGTATTTGAACAAATCAAAAACATTTAGGGTTTTTAAACGAAGAAATAACGGAGCAGAGTGGGCATAATAATCACTACCTGTACAAATACGTAGAGCCTTCTTTTGTAATTTGAAGAGGGTATTAATTTTTCCATGACACGAATTTCCCCAAATACTTATACAATATGTAAGATAAGGTAATATAAGTGAGTTGTACAAAGTGAATAAAATGGGAAATGGTACATGAAATTTTAATTTATATAAAACACCAATAGATTTTGATACCTTGCTTATAACATTATCGATGTGGGAATCCCAACGAAGGTTGTTATCTACGGATACTCCAAGGAAATTTACAACATTTAATTTTGATATAGATGTAGTATCAATATTTAAAGTTACCTTATCTAGTACATTGGAAACATTTTTACTCTTATTGTGAAATATACAAAAGTTTGTTTTAGAAAGATTTACTATCAATTTATTAGCTTTGAACCAAGTTGAAACCTTGTCTAATTCTTTGTTGACCTCGTGCTCTACATTATTTAAATCAGGTTGTGAAAAAATAAGAGTTGTGTCATCTGCATACATAATATACTGCATGATATGAGAAGATTGAATTAAGTCATTAATATATATCAAAAAAAGCAAAGGGCCAAGTATAGATCCCTGAGGAACTCCGTGTGTTATGTCTGCAAAATCAGAAGCATTATTATTATACATAGTAAATTGACGTCGATTGCATAAATAACTTTTAAAAAAATTAAGAGGGTTTCCACGTACACCATAAAAGTTCAATTTGGACAAGAGAATTGAATGATCAACTATATCAAATGCTTTTGATAAATCCATAAATATTCCGATACAAAAATTATTTTTTTCCATTGCTAAAGTCACTTTATCCTGCAAATCAATTAAAGCATGGGTTGTGGAATGATTACGTCGAAATCCAAATTGACAATCAGTAAGTATATTATGTTTAGAAAGAAAACTATACAATCGATTATAAACACATTTTTCTAGTAATTTAGATATACAAGGTAACAAAGATATTGGTCGATAATTTTTTAATGAATGACGGTCGTCTTTTTTAAAAACGGGAATAATCTTAGCAATTTTAAGTTTGCTTGGAAACGTACCAGTTGACAGTGATATATTAAAAATGTAGACCAATGGTTTTACAATAGCATGAATGATTTGTTTGAGTACATTGCAACCTATGTTATCATATCCACAAGATTTTGTATTTCTTAATGATTTACACACTTCAATCAATTCATTTTGTGATATAGGTTTAAAAAATATTGAAGAAGAAGTTGGGACATGTAGGTAATCTGTGTGAGAAATGGTATTAACTTGGGCAAGGCGATTATTTGCATCAAACCCAGAACATGAGGAAATAAAATAGGAATTAAATTCATCTGCAATAGATTGATCATTTTCAACCATTTTACCATCCTTCATAATATATGTGGGTAATTTGGGTTTTGATTTATTTAAAAGGGTATTGATAGTTTTCCATGTATCTTTAATATCATTTTTCGAATTTTCAAATTTTAAACAAAAGTAGTGTTTTTTTTGCCTTTCTTAACATATTATTCACTTTATTCCTGTAAGATTTGAATTTATTTTCATTTACAAAAGACCTATTATGTATAAATTTTTTGTAAAGTTTATTTTTCTTTTGAATACACCGTATCAAACTTTTATTTATCCAAGGCTTTCTGATTTTCAATCGTTTAGACTTATTTGGTACCAAAGGTAAACATTTGTTGTATGCAGTGGTTATCACCGATATAAATGTATCGTACATCTGTTCTATATCCTGAAGGTTGTTTAAAAAAGTCCAATCTATTCTATACAATTCACCTAATAATGCTGCAATATTTTCGTTTGAGATTTTCCGAGTACAAGTTTGAATCGTTTTCCTATGTCTTTCATAATTATCTATATTGAAAAGGGAGAATACAGGTAAATGATCTGTTACATCAGTACAAATTGTTCCGCTCGTACATTTGGATTCAGTAAGGTTGGTAATTATATTGTCGATTAATGTTGCAGAGTTAACTGTAATACGAGTGGGAGTTGTAATCAACTTTAATAAACCAAATGAGCAGTTTAAATTTACAAATGTATTTGCACTTTTATTGTTCGTTAAGTTTGAAAGATCTATGTTAAAATCGCCTGTAATTATTAAACTGCGACGGGATACACGAAGTAGTAGTTCATTATAAAATTTGAAAAAAACATCAAGATCTGAATTTGGCTTTCTATAAATGACTCCAACTGTGTATTTTAAAGTAGGTCCTAGTGTAATGTCAACAAATAAATATTCACAAGTTGAATTATCATAGGTGTTAAAGATATCATCCCGAACGGTGCATGTTATATCATCTTTTACAAACAGTGCAACACCTCCTCCTCTACTAACACAACCAGCCCTATCCGAATGTATGAAAGTATAACCGTGTAAGTGAAATGGAGTAACTGGTTTACCACAAATCCATGTTTCGGAAAGGGCAATTATTGAGAATTTATTTGACAATGTATCAAGAAGATTTGTAATGCTATCAAAATTTCTATTAAGACTACGGGCATTCATATGAATTAAACTGAAATTATATTCATTTTTTACAAAAGAAGAGTTAAATTCACTGGGTGTATAACATGAACAAGTATTACCGTGTTCAAATATGCATATATCTGGATCCAAATCGTTTAACGGATTACCCATGTATTGTAAAGGCAACCAATGAAACACATCTTATATATATAATTGAAAAAGAAATCCCAGGATGCTTACAGCAAGCACATGAGAATATATACACCATATTTGGTTCAAAAAGTCTCAATCTAGAAAAATAATCATTGTTAAAACCTTCAAACTTTTTTCTTTCCACCTCCTTTGAAATAGTACTAGGAAAATTAATATACTGAGAATACATTTTGAATTCAGACAGAACAAATAACATAAAACAATATCAGTATTACATAAATATATAGATATACAAATAGTAGAAATCAAAATCTAAAACAAACATGAATATATATACACAAAGTACAAGTTTTATGTAGTGTAATACGAAATAAGTTGGATGTCCAACAGGAGTATATTTTGCTTTACACAATGAATTACAACAATTTCAAATCATCCACGCTGCGTATGAGTTTGGTAGATTTCGTACTTACTCCATTTTGTTCTTTAAGCAACGCGATTATTTTTCCGTCTTGGCTCCACGCCGTTTTCACTTTCTCATTTGCCCTTGTTTCATTGAGCAATGTTTGATTCTTAGATGTCAGATCTTCTACAATGACGTATTTCGTTCCCTTTAGTCTACGACGACTCTTTATGATTTCATCTCTTTTTCTGTAGGACTTCAACTTTATGATGATGCCCCTCGGTTTGTCGTCTTTCTGAGGGTTCTCTTTCCTGGGGCCTACCCTGTGGCTTCTCTCGATGTGCTCGATAGACAAGTCAATTTTCAGGTTGTCTTTAGCGACTTTCAAAATTATGCTATCAGTGGTTTCATTCGATTTTTCGGGATAGCCGAAAAGCCTTAAACAATTTCTTCTGGAATATTGCTCTTCGGCGTTCTGCTTCAGGTCAATGGAATGTAGATGGTCGTTCTGCACTTTGACATTTTCATGTAGCTTTACGAGGTCTTTTGTCATCCGATCCTTTTCACACTGGAGATCCATGATGAGGGCTTCTTGTTTGACAATCACTTCTTCCATGGAACGAATTCGTTTATCTACAGAATGCTCTACCAGGGCAATGAAGGCCTCACTTTTAAATAAGTCCGTGATTACCTCCCTGACAATGGGGGAGTTCTTTGTCTGTGATCTTGTTGTAGCATTGCCTGTTGAGCCTGCCATGATGGATGGTATAGTTCAATAGAAGAATAGAGCTGGAATGGGAGTCAGATTAGTCCCAGATTGATGAGTCACTGCAAGTCATGACCAGCAAACAATAGCTGGGGGAATCCGTTGTTATTGTTGTGTATAATCTTAGCCAATCTGCCAACCAGAAGAAATAGCGAGTGCCAAGATGGGTAAATCCAACAAGAAAAACGGGTATATGGGACCAGCAATCAAAAAAAGGGTTCCAAAACATGAAAACGGTCTCACAGAAAAGTTGATAAAAAAGTAGTTTCCAGCCACCAGCAGACTCCAAAAGACACTCCTGTTAGGTTCTCCCAAGTTCCATATAATTACATAGCTCCAGGTATTATTCAAAAGTGCATAAATCAGCAAAAGACAGCATTCTCTTACCAAGTCTCATAAGAAGGGTTTTATGCACCTCGAAGCATGTTCTCTGCTATTAGTAGTAGTAGTAGTAGTAGTCTAGTAGTAGTAGTAGTAGTAGTAGTAGTAGTATAATCATTCTGAATGTGGTACTGTCAGAAACCCAATCATTGTTCAATATTAAGGAGACAGCGGCTAAATCTGCTCATTTTTTTATATATTTTTTAAACACAAGTTTTTATTTGAATTATTTTCCCCAGACTGTTCATGATTGGATGCTTATATTCTCCTCTTTGCAACAATCATCATGATAGGCCACACGTGATGGTGGAAAGGATAGACCAGCATGTATTTAAATTTATGCATGTCTCTACAACACTAACTATATAGGCGTAAAAAGGAAAAACGTTGCATTGCCCGTTGCGACCGACCCACAAATCTTAAAATCTACACCTATACGGTTGGCTTTTTTTAATTTTTTTTTTTTAATGGGATACAAATTCATTAAAAATCACAAAATTATTCCAAACTTCTCACTCGTCTAAATAATTATGCCTTAGTTTCGAAATCCTGCTAGTAGACGAGTAGACCCCGGCCTCGTTTACGTGTACATGAACAGAATCCAGCGAAATTTGGTCGACGTTCCCGGTTTTGAGTTTTTTGGACGACGGTCGCTATTTTGAAGGGGGGGGGGGGGGGGGAGTAATAAAATAAAAAATTCCGACCAACATCTTTTTTGTTTAGGCCCTAAATCAAAGACTGTGAATACAAACTTGTTGTCGGCTTGTGAGACATAGCAATATCTAATGTGTGCATCCTGTATTGTGATCATTTCAATAACCCATTCAATGCTTCCTCATCTTTTTGGTGACAAAATTAATGATGGAAAATTTTCACAGCAAGTCATTTTTACAAGAGCAATAGATTTTGTTATACAATTAGAAGAATATGATTGTTTAACTGGTCTGTCGGACAAAAATCCACGGAGTTTATCTTCTCTTTTAGATTGGCAAGAGTAGGACCGTTGCATAATAAAATAACATTCCTCTGTGAGTATGAAAAACGCATCATGGCGTGGACGGGGAGGAAGAATGGGGAAGAGCCGGGTGATGGGATCGATTAAGGGAGGGGGAGCTGGAAGGGAGAAGAAACAGTGCAATGAGAGAAAAAA
This sequence comes from Strongylocentrotus purpuratus, assembly GCF_000002235.5. Lineage (NCBI taxonomy): Eukaryota > Metazoa > Echinodermata > Echinoidea > Camarodonta > Strongylocentrotidae > Strongylocentrotus > Strongylocentrotus purpuratus. The sequence goes on from NW_022145609.1 coordinate 140,474, forward strand.
TATCTATCTGTGAATTCTGATTTCGATTATAAGTTACCTGTAATAATAAATTTATCACTGTTCCTACATGAGCTATAAATCGTCTGCAACAACGAAAAACTGTTTCTATGAAGGACCAACATGGACGGAGTTTCTCAGCCAGGCTCAAGATTGACTGCTTTTAGTGCAATACACAACAATATATGACACTGTTTTTTTTTCTTCTTTTGATAGAAACAAAAACCTGCACTCTAATGTAGAAAACGAAGGGGATGGTTGCATGGCAAACCGGGTCGAGTTGAAAGCTAAAGTGACAGTGTGCCACGTTCTTGAAACTTTCATGATCTACTCGTGAATTAAAGATAGTTGTGCTACTTAAAACCTCCAAAATATTCAGTGACCGCGGGGTTGTAGGCTTGTAGTGGCCGATTGTGAGAATATTGAGGCATTTTTGCAGCTCTAACCTGGTAAATGATTTCATTAGAAGACTTTATTTTACCTCTCCCTCCCGCCTTTCCTCCCAAGCTCTCCTCTTCTATTTCCGCCCACACCCTTTCTCTCTCTCTTTCATCTCATCTTTTTTTCTCATATCTTTCTCTCTCCCCCTCTCTCTGTCCCTCTCTGGGGTCAGCTCTACAATGAGAATATGTAGTTGAGCAGATTTAGGCGTTCGCTACTTTATTGCTACTTACCGCATCTTCTGCGTCACAGATTGGGCCTTTTTTTTAAGAGGTCTTGATTTAACCCTTACCCTAACCCTAACCCTAAAATTTCCCATAGGCTCAACACGCACCTAACCCCAATCTGTGCCAAATAAAAAAATAACGCCGCCGGGGAGTTAGTGGGGAAGGAGCCATTTCGAGTCAAGCGGGACATTTAAAAAGAATGAAAATTGGGGGCGAAAAGTTTGGGATGGGTCCTAGCTGACGCCTATCGGTGGAAAAGATGGTGGTGTGGTAAAAAAAAAATGTAGGGGGTAGCCTAGCTGCGCCTGTCGTCAGCGTTAGCCACAAAGCTATGTACAATTCTCAAATACACCAAATATGTCCCTTTCGCCATATTTAAAGCGATTGTGTAACTTATAGATGTTAGTTTCCTTGTCATATTCACTCCCTACAGTATTACGCTATTCTATTAGTCTATTAACAACTTTTCAATTTAACATGCAAATAATGAAGGGGGTGATTTTACTTGTCATATATAAAAGGGCCTTTAACTTGCACGGGGGAATTAAAAGGGTCTTTCACATTCTAATCTACACTTCGCATGCATACCCTATTCAGCAGAATCAGCTGGTGCTCAACATAGGCTTCGGGGGGGGGGGGATCTCTATTGAGTCGTTTTTTGTTTGTTTATAAGTCATATTTTGTATTCATTGACAGGGTACCAATTGATATCGGATATAATGGATGCTCTGTTTCAAATACAGTCAAGATTGCCGAGCCACGAATTTGCTACTGCTTCTAGCTGCGAGTGAATTGCCTATTGGTCTACAAACAGTTCGTCTATTACCAAATTAGTCTTTTCCCGTATGGTCTACATCCATCACATCTACTATAAACATGGTCGAATAATCATTTAGGTTAACAGCCATTTGGTCTAATATCTATTTAGTCTAATCTCCAATTAGTTCAATAACAATTTAGTCTAATCATATGATTATCATTATTTATGATTAAATGAGTATAAGACCCAAAAGGCCGTCTTTAAATATATGTGTATTTTTTTTTGTTTCTATTTTCTGTGCAGGGTGGTTGGATAAACCTATTGTTGTGGTTTGTAGTAATTTTGAGGTTCTCATTTTACAGATGTCCCTTTCCGCAAATTCAGTGAAATAACCCCGGTAAATGCTGCAACTACACGTAGATCTACCCCGGGATCTACCATAGGGTCTAATTCATATATGGAATTCTGAAGAATGGTAAATGATACTGCATTTGAAAAAAACAATGAAAGTGTACGACATTCAGGCAGAGCTACCTAGAAGCTTGCTGCAGTGAAAACAGCCGAGCTGACAAATTAGAGCCCCTAAAAAGCTAGCTGTTGTTTGCAGCTAGCTACCCCGGAGTTCTGGGCGCAGAGTAGGATCAACGTTCGTAGGGAAGAAAGAAACTCTTCTAGTGCACAGGAGCATATCTTGAGTACTGTACATGACTTGTATTTTGGGCAGAATGAAAGCACATGGACCTCCTATCGCGCGCTATTTATGTCTAGACGCTTGTAAACAATCAAAATGTATTACATTTTGTTCTCGATACGCAGGCATTTACGCGTCAGATTTTTGATTGATTGGTTGATTGACAGTAAGTTATACACACATACACTTATATGGCGCATACAGTTAAATGGGCATGTTTGTACATGATTATGAAGAGTACAATAATAACAATATGCACCGGCTCAAATCATGTATTGGGCAATAATTGATTCAATTTTAAAGCTCGTATAATAATAATAATAATAATAATAATAATAGTGAACATTTATAATGCGCCATATTTATTTGTGTATAGTTATGCAATATACAATCAACTAATGAGGAGAGCCTGCTACAGAGACTCAATTACCCAGGCATTAGTTGATGTTTTGGGGGGTCTTTTTTCTGTTATTAGACCCTAAATTGTGTTTATTTTTGTCACTTCGTTTTCTTGTATTCTTTGTAATTGTTAACTCCTTTATTTTCCTTGAAATGAAATCATATGAAAAATGAAAGTTTTATGATTATGTATTCTACATGGGAATAGCTAGGCTGGATCTAGTCTATAACTATAAGCATCATTCACAATACAACTGGTTTCATTAGAAAAATACAAGGGAGTACAAATTAATCCCCGGCCAAGAAACCGAATCCATCGCCGTGACCAAATTCAGGCTAGAATCCTAAAACTTTGCTTATTCTGGCCGATCGCACAACGTCATCAAACTGACGATAACATTATTTGAAAATAAAATTCTATAATTGACGCGAGGGCTGAAGTACAACAAGGAGGATAAATCTATCTCTTCCAGTTTCGTCAATCTGATGCTGGATATCAAGAAAGGAAAGTATTTTGTTAAATCAGAATGGAAATTTTAAGAACAAAAAACAACCGCTGTATAGCCTAAATGAAAATAAATAAAATGGCACAGACCGTCATTTGTAAATTACATTCATGTGGGATCGAAACACAACACTACTCGAAACTTTTAATCCAAATTTCTGTCTTAATCTAGATCTATTTTTCTTTTAATAGTTGTTTGTTCAATAGCATACAGAGTTTCCCGAATGTTGCACTAATTGATTTACAAGGAGGAAAAATTCCAGTTTCGTCAATCTGATGCTGGATATCAAGAAAGTGTTCGCGAACGAAGTTTTTAAAAAGTGAAACCAATGTGTTATTAATTTCGCAACTTGTTGTTGTTTTATGCTTTTACTATGCATGAATCATAGCTAGGTCTAGCCTTGGCATGCATATTCTCTTGACTATAGAATTAGTATTAGGGCCTACTATTATAACTCATCTGAGTGAACTGTGCAGCTTGGCGACCTACATCAACTAGCCATGGCCAGACACGCTGAAGCTATAGACGAAAACCGCGTCATTTTTCGTCGGGTGCCAGGCAGTCTACCTCAGCCTCAGCTCACCTGCAATTCACAACAGGTGAACACGATGCTCTGCCACAGTACAGGCGAGCAAAGCTGGAGCGGACGCCATAGAGCTTTGCATTCGCTTTGCATTGCCTTGAACACGTCAGGACCCCCCCCCCTTTAAAGTAGTTCCGGAAATTGGGGGCGTGGCAACTCCATTTGGAAGATCGGCACGTGGGTACAGGTGTTTGGAGATTATAACAAACAAAAACAGACGAGTGCAGAGTTGAACGCATCTTCCAAACAGCAAAACTTACCGGCCGAACGAATATAAGGAAAGAGACTTATTTTGGCCTGAAGTGCATTGAGGTTGTCCGTAGTTAATTACTATTATTGCCAACGGTATATATTTCATCTTATTCATATATATCATAATAATAATAATTTAGGACCCTACACATTATTAAAATCACCCGTAGGAAAAAAAAAGAAAGAAGTGGTGACGAGGGAAGGTGGTGTCGATGACGACATCGGCAAAAAATGATCACTTTGACTATCTTCACTGTCGACTTTACCCATCAGTGTAATTTTAACACAGACTGTGCTATGATAGAAGAATAAGAGAATAATCCACCTGACGTTACGTATATCTATCTTTTTTACATTGAAGAATCTATTTCAAAATAAATATGAAATAACACAAGTATTAAGAGTCGTCCCTTTCATACAAACATTGTGAAAGGCTAAGAGTCGTTCATAATCGTATATCCTGCATGTTAGCATCAAATTCATTCACACACAAATTTGTCGATCTTTATGCTTACAATATTCGAAGGACGATGTCAATATGTCGTCAACATTTTGAACCTCTTGTTATTTGCTTTTAATTCACTGAAAAAAACATTGTGAATGTAAAATTTTCTTTCAATTGGAGCACCACACACAAAATATAATCACTGAGGAGGGTATACGGATTGTACTCGCGAAGCCTTCGGGGGGGGGGGGGACCACATATTAAGACATACGGGATGTGTCGCTCTAATGGGTCACTTTTTCACACAAAAATTCCTAAACATGGGTCAGTTTTTTCAAAATTTCAAAAACGGGTTTTACTTCGAGGAAAATCCCCCCCCCCCCCCCCAATGACCCTTAACAAATGGGTAGAGATTTTGAGGTTTCAGCGGCACACCCCCGTCCAAACCAAATCTGAGTATCCCCCCCCCCCCTTCCCTGGCTCTTGAGGACCACTTTTTAGCGTATTGGCTTATGATGTGAAGGCGCCGTGTGTAGGCAAGTTATACGATCTATAGATCTTAAGACAATAATCATATAACTGTAATAATGATTCATTTCAAGACGATACACAAAGAGACCGCCATAACAAATATTAATCATCATAACTTCTTTACTTTTAGCATGATTAGCCCAGATACTAATAGCTTTTATTATCTTCTCATCATCAATAATTGTCACTGTTATCGTTATAAAGATCAATTTTCTTATTCATTTTAAATGTTATGAATAGTCTTCTTGACCCAGTTCAAGTAAAAGTAGAAAATAAATCATTCAAATTATGGGTAAAATGACATCATTTAGTTTCATACTGCCATAGCCTGTAAGAGACATCAATGACCGCCAGTGAGGCAGTGAGGCAGTTACTTTGGACCCATTTCTTGTTCTTCTTCTTCTCTGCCAATTACCGAGGAACAAACGGAGAAAAAGGATATCTGGAATGATGGTCTATTGATGGTAAATAACGGGGTCCTCCTGATGCGAGGGGTATTGAAGCAGGCTATACACCCCCTCCCCTCGGAGTGCCTTAGATTCCCTTTGAAGTGATATAGGAGGGGGCATACACTAATAAATCACAATATGGCAGATATATCGAGAGACTAAAGTGAAGATTATACACAATTTGTGTTAAAAGATTACGACCGGAGTATGCGTTTAGTCAACATACAAATATTAAACTGCACTTGTGCGGAAAAAAACTCTTTCCAGTGTTTTGGGGTGCCTCTCAAGTTTGGGAGTAGAAAATTGTGTTTTGTCTTGTCTTCTGAAGAAAAAAATACTTTCAGAGGGTTCACTATAGACCGAGAATAAGCCTGTAAGTCTGGTGAGCTGTTGTCAATCTCTTGGGCTGCCGGTCTCGTATGTTATTGGTCTCGACGGACTGTCAGTCTCGGGCGCGGATCCGCCGGGCCGATCCCTCCCCCCCCCCCCCCTAGCCCCACAAAACGGTAAAAAAAATAGGAGAGTAACGTAAATTTTACCCTTTTTTAATCAAAAACAAAAGCGGCCCCCTGACCTCCCACAAAACAAAAAAATAAGTAAATAAAAGCTTATTCACCGACTGGATGAATTGCTTCTAAATATTTTTTTGCACGAATTGGGTCCCCGAAAAAGTGCACTTATACCCCCCAAAAAAAATTCCTCAAAAACTGGAACAAAAAGAAGAAAATATGTGTGCCCCCCCCCCCCCCCCCCCCCCCCCCCCCCCCCCCCCCCCCCCGCGCTTATTCGCCGCTAAATATTTTCTCAAGATTGGGGACCCGTCTTGTCGCCGGCTGGATCCGCCCCTGGTCAGTCTCGTAGGCTGTCGGTCTCGTGGGCTGTTGGTCTCGAAAGGAGGCAATTGCACCCCGTATACCTTTTGCCCCCACGCCACCCGAATAGTTTTTTGTTTGTTTACACCACCTCATCCAGGGACTTGTTGTTCTCATTGCGGGGGTGATTCCAGCCCAGGGTTCGTAACGTTTTGAAAACTTGCAAAAAATGATAATAGTCGATAGACCAGTGAGTCGATGTTTAACATAAATTATATAGAAACATCGTTTATAGAATGCAATATAAAAAAAAATGCTTTGTCACTATTATAGTGACAAAATTTAATTTCTATCAGTATATGTTTGTTGAGAAAGAGCTATGATAGCTCTTTAGCTCTTTCTCAACAAACATATACTGATAGAAATTAAATTTTGTTAAAAAATGTCAATAATTGACTCCGCGGTGACAAAAATGTGCATATCGTAATGTTTTATTAAACTCGACATGCGGTTCATCATTCCGAAAGTATGATTTATTCACTCGAAGGTTCACGATCATTTTAGATATTCGTACAGAGAGGGAGAGAGAGAGAGAGAGAGAGAGAGAGAGAGAGAGAGAGGGAGAGAGAGAGAGAGGGAGAGAGAGAGGGAGGGAGGGAGGGGGAAGATAAAAATGATAGAACCCTTTCCGAATTTTGTATTTTGAACTTCTTCTTTTTTCGGAATTAAATACGAATCGACGTTGTGAAAATCGTATATTTTTCTTTCAATAATATGACTGCTTTGTTTATTATTTTGATAGAGAATAACTTAAAGGAAACCTCACCTCAAGAAATAACTTAAATTCAATTATTATAAGAGATTTATTGTATTCTTTCCCATTAATCTATACAACCATCGAAGTGCATGAAAATGATAACGTGAAGTACCTTGCGAAGTTGTTTATCAAGTAAATGTTTTCAAATTTATGGATGCCTCCGTCCCATGCAGGTGTATGTGGTGATGAAATATTTCATTCACCTGCTATTATCTTTTGTAATACAGTCAATAGTCAGAATGTAAATTGCATAAATAGGTTGGTGCTCTTCTATGGTGAACGTGAATGAAATAGATTTGTCAACCGCGGCTATATTTGGTTTTTGTAAATAATTGAGTTCAGTTGTTCCCCAGCCTATTTTTGACCAAATATAATTTTTACCATCTTAAAGATGAAGTTGAGTTCTGGTCATGCGATTGCATTGTGAAAGAAACGGTGTGGAACCGACCAGAAAAGGTTGATCATCTAGCATATAAGAATTTGTGTGTATTGCAAGGTTCTGGAATCATCAAAATGATAAGAAATGTGGCCAAGTCTTGGTAAAGTTACAAACACTTGCACAGAAAGATGTATATGGGACTACACGAACACGTGGCGTAAAAAGCCGGCCCCCCGATTTTTACGATGTTACATACATATTTAGAATATGAAGGCATTTGAAGAGCCATGCTTTTCAGGGAACATGTCTTAACTGATGTTCTTCCACACTTGCATAATAAGAATGAGTAATCTCACAAATTATTTTTCACCTCTTCCCAGAACTCAACCTTCTCTTTAACTTTGATTTTCCCTCATTGACAAGAAAAGTTTTATTATTGAATTAAAAAGTCTTTCTAACTAAAATTTGGTGCATGTCATGTGCAAGTTCGCTTAAACAAGAAAACGGTAATTGCGCCCATGTCATAATGAAGGGCATTAGATCATGTCAAGAATATCAAATTTGTACATGTATATTTCTTGTACTTTCATAAGGAATAATATACATTAAAGGGAAGACTAGTACATCTCATTTTCAGCATACATACCTTTACACTTTTTTTCTTTCTTTTTTTTTTGCGGGGGGGGGGGGGGCGAGGTTTCCTTTAAGGTTGCAAATTGAGGTCATTTTAGTGCCGTCCTCAACATACTGATCCCATTCTTAGAATGCAATACAATAGAAAATTGGAATATAGGAAGAAAAAACAGCAAATGGTTAAATCCAGGCAATCCACTACTGAAAGCTCTTAAAATGTGTGCATTAAAAAAGGCAACTAGAACGCGCAATTGAGCTTCAACTCCGTATATGTAATGGGCCTTTCCGGGGGCCTTTTCCCAGCTCAAAAGAAAGTGAAGTTTATAGACTTAGGTAGACTAATAAAAGTAAATGTAAGAAGTGAAAACGCTTGCTTCTCACTTTTGACAAAATAGAAGCGTCCTCTCGAGATCGTCTTATTTCTCGATTGGCTTCATTAAAAAATACCTGTATTCGTTATTTCCATTTTGATTGGCAGACATGTACCTAAAATTTACATACAGCGGACATACTTCAGAGAAATCGACACCTGGGGAATGCAGCACCGATGAATGACATGTGAAATTTACATTATCAAGATGCTATCACCTGTTGAATGTAATTCCATTCATGATAAACGAGAAAAGTAGATCCGCTCTGGCGATTGCATGCACAGATGAAGCAACTATCATCAAACGAGGAAATATTATAGCGCCCTCTTGTGAGAAAATCGTGCTTGACAGATGGGGAAATTTGAAAGCAGGCTCTTTTTTTAATTCTCTGCATGGCTCCTGGAACCTCTCCATTATTATATAGAGAGAGAGAGAGAGACACCCAAATACAAAACAGAAATAAGAGGGAGAAGAAGCTGATAGAAATAAAAAGAAGATACACGAGAAATAAAAAAAGAGAGATATAAAAAGAAAGGAGGATCCAACATGACTGCCACATGCACTTCCTTTTTATTCTTAGACAATGTAAATTGTTACTGTTTGGATTTAAAACAAATTTTAAATAGATGGGGGTAAAATTCCCATCAATTGGATCCGACTCTGATCATCGAAGTTGAACTCGACTGCAATGTATAATTGTAACACCTGCAATATAATAGCCTTTATGTAAGTTAATGTTGCTCGAACATCTGACCAGTTCAAGATACTTCCTCGTCTTCAACCATTACCCTGACAACAGTACATACTGCATTGACCTAATGTTCTGATCACTATGAGTGGTGTTCTTGTAAGATAAAATTACTCTTTTCTGTGTGTGCTTGTGAATGTGTTTTTTTGCTATTTAGTAAGATAAACTGTTTGTCCAAAAGTGCTTGGGACATCGATACCATGCAGACAAATACCTATTGCCAGTCTTTTCTCTCTTTTGTTTCTTACATTAAAAACAAATTAGATAATCATTTACATAGAAATTTTCTCCCGTCCATCAAGTTGCAAAGCCCACGATGACAAACCAAGCCAGGAATACACAAATTATTGTTTTGCCTGAGATTTTTCAGGATTCTTTTAAGCGTTTACTGAGAAGTTTTTTGCAATATTTGACGATTGTCATTTAATTTCCTCTTTACGATAGTATTTATTTGAATGATTTTCCAAACTCAATTTCAATGTCATCGTCTGGCTGATTCAGAATTATTAGTATACATTGTATGTTAGTTCCCTGGTTTCAATGAACATGAAGATGAAAAATTAAAAACTTCCCTCAAGGTGACTAACCATGTGAGTGTCTAGACAAAGCTCTGAGCATGCACTGTAGCACTGCCAAGAGACTCACAGGTGAACGAGCATTCATAGGTCTAGATATGGTCCGATACTCTGCTAATTTGAGATGCAAGTATTTCCTAATAATAAAAGAATATTCGTATCTCAGGCTCTTATTAAACAAAAGGACTATTTTCTTCTACCGTTGAATATTTAAACTTAAAGGGAAGTAATGCTTTAATCACAATAATATCCACTTCCGCTACTCGTGAAACAGCATTGTTTGTGTGTAGTGGCTTTGTATTGGAGCAGGAAATTAGGAAATCCTCATAAATTAGGTGTTGACGTCTTAGCTCTATTATATTTTAATACAATGGTCCCCCCCCCCAATCTTCTACCAGTACGTGTGGGGGAGCACGATAAACGTCTACGAGACATGGTATATAGAAAGGGGAAGTTACTGGAACTCCATTATCTCTAGGCCCCAGGCGAAGATTTTGAATAATTACGTCAGGGTGATCCTGGCACGTGGCTGCACTGATTGCACTCCTATGCTTTATATTCCTGCGCATGACAAACAAAATTGCTATGATTTCATTATATATTGAAATAACAGAGAAATACATGAAGAATTTAGTCATTAATGAAATAGATGAGGAACGTAGAAAATATTTCCGTACACCCCTTCACGGACTGTATTTTCGTAAGTCTGCTGAAAAAGGGGGCGGGGACTGAGCGGTGACTGGCGCGTGCCAGCATAAATTAAAGCGCGGATGTATTCTGAGCCAGACATCGTGTAGTGCGGCACGGTATAACGGTAGCACGTTGAACTTGTATTTACTATTTTAGTTCGTCAGATGAGTCGGTGAAGTGTCCATTCAGTTTTTACCCTTGTACGAGACGACTCACGCATATTTTCGTTTTTTCGATATTTGTTAGTCTAGTCTAGCTTATGTGATTTTCTTTCTTTTTTCTTTTGTAGGCAGTCGAGTCTTTATTTTAAAACGCATTTTCAGCAGAAACATTTCATCACAAGGTACCTAAGTCATTGTCAGACCGACAGCGTTTATCAGAAATATTGGCTTGCTCCTACAGGTGACTCCCAAGAATTTCATCACCACTCGTTTGTTTGGGGTTTGATACACTTCCACCGGTCGTCCCACTCATCTCCCATCTTACCACGGATTTTTTGTTTTCTGCAAGCCAAAAAGGATTTATCGCGTCCCAACCAAGATAACAGTACCATCTTAGTTTCTGCAATTTTTTACCCAGGACCTTGCAATGATCAACGTTATTGGTGAGTAGTCTAGCCAGCATTGGAAAAAATGTCTGGATTCAGGACAAGTTCTCTGTGTGTGTGGTGTTAACATAACATTGTCATTACCAATGTAAGATTAACAAGGTCAAACTTGTCAAGATTTCTATCTGTTTTGTTGTAGCACTCTGGGTTAGTGAAAAATCTAGACCAGGACTTGTTAATGTTATTAATGTTTTGTGACTGCATTCCGATAACCAGACACCACCAGTTCTGTCACACTCACACGTTTAATTTCCAGCATGCGTGTCCTCTTACTCTTTACAGACAGTCTTTACACTGCAGTCTTACACCCCCCCCCCCCTTCTTCATTCTGGTCTAGTCTAGGCCTACACTAGGCTTAGTCTTAGACTCTACAGTCGAGTTTTCCGTTTCTTTCTCTCTGCGAGGGCAAACATATTTAAATCTAGATCTAGATCTAGACTAGACTATTGTGCCTTTTGAGTTTTGATTCCGAAATTATCATGAGAATTTTGAGATGGCCACAGTGACATCAGCGGACGTTGGTGGATATTGGCCTTGTCTTTAGAAGGAATAACCTACCACTTTCGTCTGAAAAAAAAAAAAAAAAAAAAAAAAACATGACCATGTTCTTCTTCCTGATCTAAAAATTGTAAAATATTTTATTTTTCACATTTTAGCCTAGAATCCCACGATCTAGATCTTACTCTAAACCATAGATTTTCATGAGATTTGTCTAGAATCTATGCATTAAATCTAGATTAGATCTACAAAGCAAGACCGATATTGAACAAAAGAATCTCCAAATTGAGTGAAAGACCTCAGAATCAGATTGAGATGGAGGCACCGGTACGACTTGTTGACCTACGCTGATGAAGTCCGCATTCACGACAAGGGCACACACATTTCACCCCTGTCTGTGTGGCACGCTGCATTGTCACGCGGCAAGTTCCACAGCCACGCGAACACACTGAGCCGTCGCCCCCTGCATGGCCGGCGTGCGAGCTGGCTTCAGCCGGGTCGCGTGCCACTGCCTTTGTTTACGTTTGTGTGGGAACTGTGCGGCGGCGGCTCGCGCCAGTGTATGGGAGCATGAACCACTAGCTATTCACAAACCACGGTGACCTTTCAGCATGGCTTTTCACAACAATGCCATAATTCAGTCATCTGGCTGGCCTGCTTTTTAGCGCCAATTTCAGACTTTTGTGTTTCATTTTCGGTTCTCATGTGGCAATTTATCTAGGTGTCTTAACTGAATGCATTGTTATTTAGTAGATTAGGACACTGAAATGATTGTCTTGGAGGGGGAGGGGGGGGGGGGGGGATTATGGTTGCTTGAATTTGGAGCAACTCCTTCTACACTGACCACATATTATTTAATAACTTAATCTAGATCTAGATCTTCATAAAGTTCATTCCTTTAGGCAGGCGGTAGGCCTACAGTCAGTAGTACTAGTAGATCTCTAGATCTTCTAAAATAATTCAAATTTGTTCATTCAAAGTATCTTGGGCAAAGGAAGGAGAAAATATTTATTGTTGGGGGGGGGGGGGGAAGAGCTCTCGGAATAGGAATAGGATAGGGTCTAGGCTAATAATAATAAAATGTTTAAAAAAACAAATGTGTGTGAAACTAAAAGGTATGAAATAATCTACATTATACTTTTGTACTGCCTCGTTACCAAGTTTTGTTGGTTTGTCTCGCCACTACTGGCACTAGATCTAGACAGCAATTTTGATGTAGGCCTAGGGGTCTAGGGTCTAATTCTAAAAACTCATGTCCTAATAGTAATAATTCATCTCGCTTAATTCTCAGTTTCTCATTTTTCTGCTTTTATTTATCAACCTCTGAGCGGATTGAGGCAATTGCAGTAGGCCTAACCATATAAATCATGAAATAAGGAAGTGTCAGAAAATCTTGTTGAAATCCATGTCCTGAATGTAGTCTTGGTCCCAGGCATATTATATCTTGACATTAAGCTTCTAGTCTGGTTTCTCAGACCTATAATTATAAATTATCTTTTGACTGAAAACCTTTTGGATATCTTGGACTAGATTGATGTAAACCTAGACCTCTAAATCTAATTTTTACTTGAAGATTTCTTTAATAGTATTTGTAATTTCATTGATATTGGCACACATCATGGACTAGTACTAGTATGGTGTCTAGATCTACTCTAGATTTCACTTGCAAGCATTCACTTTCATGCTGTTCCAGAGCAGTGTAACAATGTTCTAAATATTTCAAGCTCTGAATTTGATATTTGCTGTTATCAGAGAAATATCAGATATGAGAGTTATTTAAATACAATTAGTAGATATGTTAGTTATATGAACACAAATTTAATTTGACAAAGTAGAATTCAAACTTTCCCCTAGTTATTTATATGTTGTTGCTTATGTAGGCTAGATTAATATTGTCAAGTCTTCAATGTTATTTTATTCATGTGTCTGTAGCAGTGTAGGTTTTCTTCCTTTTGGCACAAAATTTATCGAGTATGAATTATGAATGAAGACCCTGAATGTAATTCAGTTTTATCAAATGACATAGTTAAGTATTGCCTTTTAATGCAAACTTACAAAGAACATACCCATGTGAAATATATTAAGACAAGTAAATGTATCCAGGGCTGGAAGAGAAAGTACAATGTACATCCATGTTTATTAAGTATTTTGTAATGGGTAAAAAGTCTGGCAAGCTGATGAATTTATCACCCTCAATTTAAAGTACACAATAATTTTGAATCTAAAAGAAACACAAATCTAATTTTAAAGGGTTAACAATTTATTGCAGCCTACATATTATAGACGGATTTAATTTAATTGTCATAACGGATCACCCCAGCCTGACTTGCCACTAGGTAGAATGCATAGAGAGTCTATAGGGGTTGAGCATGTAAGGGACTTGGCTTGTTATAAACAATGCTGTTTGCATTAAACTTATTCCTCTTGCCTAAACACCCTTGGGAAATCAACCAGGTAATTGCACTGTCGACATGGATATGGTTAAAGATGCCTGAAAAGTGTTGCTGGCGTGCAATATCTGGACATTGCATAGTGCGTACAGTAGCAGCAGGAGTTCAGCGTTATCAAGCACAGTCTGTCTAGAAGATGAGAAATAATACATAACGCAATACAGTAGGGATATTAGAGAGAGAAAGTGTAATAATTGAATAGCATGGTTGCAGCTTGAGCAGAGGATTTTCATCAAACTGTTTTACTTTTATTCCATGTTGTAGTTTTTTTTATCGTTCTTTACTCATCGAGACAAATTTTTCCCTCATTAAAATGGAAAAATATTTTTATTTTCTAATTCTCAAAAATTTGCATGAATGAAAATTGAATGATGCCGCACAAAAAAAGGCATTTGCAATGCAAACAATCATTTTAACTTTGAAGAGTAATATTTATTTTCATAATTCTGTAACTGCATGCTACTTTGTAATAGAAACGAGACTCACAAAGTGCTTTATTCTTTCTCTTTGTTGAAACGTAAATCTGCATTATACATATGAGTACCTCATTGAACTTGGGAATGAAGTAGGAAAGAAAATGATTTTTTTTTACGAGTTAGATTTAGGGTTTTAATCCATATTTAAACCTGATTTTCGCAATTAAATGAACCATTAATTGCAGCTCATTAATCTGTATTCCTATTCCAAATGTTCATCGCCTTGTTGTTTTTTGTTTTGTTTTTTTAATTTAAAGATAGGATGTGATACTCTGGAAATATCTTTCTTCGAAAATTGTCTTGGGGGGGGGGGGGGGGGGGTTGAGAAAACAATAACATGTATTGTACACTGTGTGTATGCTACATGTACATTGTTTATAATGCAACACAAGCGTGTACAGTTTTGCCAGTGGTAAGCTAATAATAATGCACACCATTGCATCCATGTACCAAGTATCGATCAAAATAACAAAATTTGAAAATAAGATGGATTTTAACTCGGGGCTGTGAATATATGGAATACATGTGTCGGAGCAGAAGCTTCCGTGTATGTAGTGCAGTATGGCGCGCGCCAGCCAGCAAAGAAGACTGGTTGCCATTTCTACACAGCACAAGGTAAGATGCGATAAGCAAGCCTGCCAGCACATAGTGGCACGTTCTCTCTGCTGGTGTAGAGTTACATCAAGGCTCATTTTTACTGGTGCAATCCCATCGCACTCCTGGTTTCATGTTACCCCCTCCTACTCCAAGACCAACATGGTATCTTTATTTGAATAGCTGAGTGATGTATTTTACCATTTTAATTAAGAAATGCACTGAAAATGTATTACAGACCAGCCGTGTTTGGGTTAGACATTCATTATCAGTATTGCACATGGAATCAGTTATGACGAGGAAGTGGCAAAGAGAAACTAGGGTTACATACATGTACATGTCTGTGTGTTATGCACCGGCTAGTTTCAATGTGTACTAGCTTCCATAATGTTTGCTGGAATTCATATTTCTGCTAAATCATAAATCTCAATTGAATTCTATAAACAAGATATGAATTTTAAAAATGAAAATTGAATAACATTTTTAATTCATTTAAAATGGTATGGATATTTACCATTATAATCTAAGTCATCACCTTTAACTTGGATTCACATTACAGAGGGGAGCTAAACCTGATCAAAATGAATTTCAGAGTGCTTTCATGCGCATGTTTACATAATTGGAAATAGACAAAGACTTCACCCCCTGTTACAGATACGCACTGTTGCTATGGAAAATGTTTGAAAGAAAATAAAGCATCCAGAAAAGATGGATATCCTCAGAGATGGTAGCGATCCAAAAGGCGGGCACATGGGAGAAATGCAAATTGATCTAGGCTAGGGAACCCTATTAGTGCACATAGCTAAAAGCAAGGAGACTGTACAAACAAGAGGTAGTGAAAGCACTGATGATAACAATAGCACGCTGCCAATGTGTCCCCTTGAAAAAAAACCTCAGACTGGGGGACAAAGAATTGGGCTTTCTTCGACCCGGTTTCCCCCGATGGGTACGTTTCTATCCAGCCCAATGTGTACAATATCACGCCTGGATGCGGCAGGAGAGCTTTAACACGAAACGAAACTAAACCCTCGCATTATCGTCATCCACACATTGGGGCTCCTAGCTGCATCACACAAATCTTGCCGGACCGCCAAGCAGTCAATAAATCATGCGCAGATCATTATTCATGTAGCACTCCGAGAGATGAATATATTCTCATGGCATCGGCTTAAAGTGTAGATTCTCTTTTTGGTAGCTTTGTCCATATCTAGCCTTGACCATGACGTTCTAACAGCTGAATTTGTGGAACCGTGAATAGGCTTAATTTCCCTTTCTATTTCCCTGTTCAAGCGACACAATAGGGGTTACATATGTAGGATTTCTGTTGTGGTGGACTACAAAATGAGGTCCATTCACGTCTTCAGCTGTTGGTAAATGATTCGAGGACACAATAACAATAGCACCCAGGGTGTCTTTTCAATCGATGTAATTGGTTTGAAGTTTGTTTGTACATGTACATGTTCATAATTCGGCCTTCAATTCACGGGAGTTCTAAAGATGCACAGTGTGGAATTAGAAGTGCACATGACATTTCATTGAACCGTAGTACATCAATGTTTTATTGCTTTTATTTGATGAAATTGGAGGACGTGAACATAATATTTGCAGACAAAAGGGCACAAAAACAAAGAACTCACTTTCGTCTACATTAGATGTAGACATACTGATATTCACACAAAATGGGTATCTTTCTGGTTTATCAGGGGGAAAATTGTGCAAATTTGATTCATAGAAAAATGAATTTAAAACACTTTGTTTGAAGGGTAAGCATGACGACATGGCAGGCAAACTATATTACCAATGCATCCCTTGAATCCAATCTGCATGTATACATGCATGCGCTGTATACATCTTTCGACCTTGTGTATCATTAGATGCGGGTCATATACACACATGGTCTGCATCATTGATGCACCTATATCTATGCAAAACATTCCAAGTCGTCGTAGTCGGAGGCAATTTCCATTGTTAGGAAAGCATCTTCTTCCTCCACATCTGCCCGTCCTCCATCTTCCTGATCAAAATTACCTCAACGATGCAATAAATCATTGCTGAGGCCCAGACATATGGAGCAGACATTACCTCTTGACCCAGTCCTGTTATTCTTCCTATGCGTTGTCAGATTTATTATTTTGATTTCATGATGGCTGAGAAAGAGTCGTGCTTCTCACCTCGCGTCTAATTTCTTGTCATCAAGATTTGTGCAAGGTGCCGCACATTAGACTAATGCTTGTCAAGGATAAAAGAATTATTATTCATTCATTTGTATGAAACAAATTAGTAAAAACACACTATTAAGATAGTAGCTGATGGTAGGAAGAGATTATGTTTTGCAGTACTGTTTCATAATAATAGGAGTACATATGATAACGAACCAATGCCGTTTTGTACAGATTGCCTTACCATGCATCGATTTCACAATTACATGTAGCCTTAGCTCTAAATCCATTTTAATTTGATAGGCATTGGATTATCATTGGGCGTAACATGGGGACCATGAGCCATGTGCCGTAAATGAATATAGAGGGCAAATTAGACATGGATGCTGCAACGGTGTAGCTAATAACTGCAACATCATCGAGCATGAGAGGATGGAGAGAGATACAGTAATGTGGTAGTGTGTAGCCTGGCTGGCTGGGCGCGTAGGGTAAAGTATGCAGTCTGGTATGTGGTGGTGCAGTTCATGACCTACATAGGTGTCTGGGGATGAGAGGGGGGTGAAGCATGCTGACGCTGGACACAGAGGCGTGAAAGCATACAGGGCAAAATGATCAATAAGTGATGGAGCTGGAAGAAGACTAAGCCCATTAAATACAAAGCTTAAGGGCTGCTCCTCACTCGCTTGCTTGCTTTGGTGGGAGCTGCTCCTACCTACCAGTCGCAGCATGAGATTTCTCTTACCCTGTCCCATCTATAGAGCAGGCGGTGTTAGAGGAATGATGAAACAATTATTTGGGTTTCAGCTGGGATGGCTTGTCATCATGGGGGGATTTACTACATACACGCTACACCTTTACATTCCTTCCATCACATGGTGTACGAGTATGTACATTGATGCTATCTATAGACATACCACTGAAATATACCAAGTGCAATGAAATGCTAAGTTATCTATACTGGTAGTGCTTACTTTATGTAACAGGAACGGCCAGAAATACACAATTTGTAGGACATATCAAGAATTAATAATGACCAAATATGCATTTTTCTTTGGTATTTATTTTGGAGTAATGAACGAGACACCACAAGTCCTCTCCAAAGAAACTATCGTACCATTTTGTTTTAACCGGCGAAGAGAAATATAGCATTTCTATCATTCACCTCTACATGTACAGACTACTCGAGTCATTACAGTTAACCAGTGAACTGCATGTATTGCCGTAATGTTCCAGACATCCACATCTAATGCCGATCTTATCTCCTGAACAAGCGATAACTTTCATTTTTCCACTCCTATTCCTGCAACCCAAGATTTATGGCATCCAATATGTTAGCCTTTTGTGTTCAGCACAGATTTGCTTGCACATAATGTCCACCTTGTGTTTGTTGTATTGCGTCAGCAGTGGTTTGCACAGGAAGATAATTTGTCCCTATTCATCAGAGCATCTTTCAATTGCATCTCTGTTCCCCCCTTCTACTCCCTTATCGTCTTCCCCCTAGCAGACGTCTGCATTGTATGCAGTGCACAATATCCAATCTTGCACATGTTTACGGCCTAGACCTCCGAGAGCAGCATGCCGTGCACTTGACATTCTTCTATGCACAAAAGATCTCTCTAGTGGGTTTCCACGAAGATGGGGGGATTTACGACATCCATTTGTTTTATAGTGGAAATGCATTGTAAGATCTGCGGCCATATGCTCCGCCATCTTCCTCCTCTCATACGTAGTGTTCCAAGCCGGTGTCTTAATGTTTACTTTTATAATGCGATCTTTACCGTGATGGGTAAACATCAGTTGTCATTGTGCTTATTTATAAACTAGATCAATGGCATAACATATATAAATGAGAGGCACATCAGCCACTAGAAACACAAAGAAAATGCACAGTGAATGAATCTGTACCGTTTAGAATGATTAGCGCTGTTTGGTTTCTGCTGGTATAGATTAACTCTGTATGATTTGCTGGTGTGGGGAAGTAAATAGACATTATTGATTTCAGTTTTGATCTGTCTACATTTGCAGCTGTATCCTAGCTAGCCGTATACTGTCTGCACATATCTAGCTTTAACTTCATTGATCTCTGAAGCCACTTTGCAATAGTGTGAGAGGTGTAATGAAGGTGAAAATCAATTAGGAAATCATTATATGACAGTAACTTCACTTTGTGTGTATATAATACCAGTTGGGAAAATATTTGGTTATAATGAATGGCAGGACATCCATATACAAATGTATATACTTTTAACTACAATATTCCTTTACTTGATTACCTTTGGATATTCTCTTTTAGACAAGTTATTGAAAAATTATAAATGAAATTCATGAATAATGCAAGATTTTCATTGGAAATTCCATGTTGTACATGTTAAAATTGTAGTAAGCTCTGTTTTCTTGAGAATTAGAATAATAATGATTAAAGCGTTTGATAAAAATATTCTTTTAATGGAAAACAGAAAAAAAATGTTATTGAATATGAAAGTGAACGCTTGATGAAACCATCAACTTTTGAAAATACAGGTTGAAAAAAATTCCTTGTGATTCCTTCTTTAGTGATATTTTAATACTAGACACTAAATGACCATATTACATCATTCCAGGTAACTTGTTGGTTAATTTTAGAGGTCAAACTGTCCTCTGACCTTTCCGCCTCGTATCTTGATTTATTTTTCCTTGTTTTTTTATTTTTATCTGCTAATGTATTAACAAACTTTTCTTTCTTGATTTTTTTCATCAATTTCAGACAACATGGAGGCCCAGACGGTGCAGCCCGCGATGCAGAATGGTGGACTTATGAAGCCAAACGTTGTTGGGGTCGGGGGTGATGAGGACAGCAAGACCAACCTCATTGTAAACTATCTACCACAAAACATGGCCCAGGATGAGATGAAGTCACTCTTTGGAAAGTTTGGAGAGATTGAATCCTGCAAACTGGTCAGAGATAAGCTAACAGGTGAGTGTTAACATGATTCCATATATAACTATTATTTATCATTCTCATCATGTTCTCTCTTTTAAACCATGGATACATTAACCACACCATGTTGTGAGACCAACTGTTGGCTTCATACATGTAGGTGAATGCAATCTACTTTCCACATCTCTCACAGGTTTCTAATTCTAACAATAACTAGCAAAGGTATTATGAATTCTGTTTTAATTTATCTTTTTATCCTATTTTGATTTTCATAACTAATTCAAACTCTACATCATTTGAAATAATCAGCATATGGAGCCACTCTTGCCAAGTCATAAACCAACGACTATTTGATTTACTATGAAGTAAATTAAAATTAGATGATTTTCAGAATATCATTTTGGGCTATCCGTATCATTTAGACCCTGATACACAAGAACCCCCCCCCCCCCTGCCCCATGAACATACACCCCATCCAGGGTTTAACCTGGACTCTCAATCTCTTTGGATACTGAAGGGAAAAAATTGTGTGTGTATAGATCGAGCCCTGCAATGGCCTATGTATCATTGTCTACCAAGAGGAAGGGTATTAATACAAGTGGCATTAAAAGTAAAAATAAAAAAGTCTGTCATTATCAAATTTAGTATGACGTCACACTTAGGTACTCTATCTGCATTTGATTTCCCAAATATTGCCCAGCTATAACTAAAATGTTGGATTAGTGAACAATTCTAACACTATGACACTTGTAATTTCATTTGCCCCCCCCCCCTTGGGTTGGGGGTTGGGAAGGATGAAAGGTTGGCCATGTAGTCTATATACTTTTTTTTTACTAACAGCTGTTGATACAATAGGTTAACAAAACCTTCATTGAAAAGGAAGTGATTTCAGAAGTTCACCTTTTCTTCCAACCTAAAAAGATATAAATTAACCTTTAGGAATAGCAAAATCAAATTTTCAAAAAGGGGGCAGCAGAAACCATTATGCAGATTGATCATAAATTCTCAAAGACGGTCACTCCATCAAGTAAGAACGTGAGAAATGCACTGAAAAACCTGCTCCAAGTTTCTCTCTTGTTTATTCCAAGTTGCCATGGTTTATAAGAGTCTCATTAGAAATCATGACAACGTGTGCCGCTGGCAATTTTCTTCTTTTCTTGCTTGCTGCTGCTACACGCTTGTAATCTGCGACGGCCATCACCCACCTAGTGTGTTTAGTGTTTGGTTGATGAACGAGGCATGCCAGCCTCCATGTCACGGTTCATAGGCAAGACAGTGATCACCATTTCACATCTGAGACAAACACACTCCAATTAGATTAGCTTTTAGACTATGAATGACCTACACAACCTTGGGAACCAGAGCGCACAGAAATCGATACAGAAAATCTTCAAAGTTAAGAGTGTAGCTGCACAAGTATCAATTTTATTCCCATCTCGTGTCGTGGTAGGGGGGAAGAAATCACATAGGAATCGATTGGACCTTCTATGACCTTACAGCAGTATTCCCTTTTCAATGTCATACCTTCATCTATAGACAGGAAGATATATCTAGAACACTAATATATACTCTAACATAATTATAAGATTTGTTTTCTATATGGTTGAATTATACTGATGAATATCCACATCTTGTGTGATGGGTTTAATATGAATATGCAAATTAATCATGTTAATTACAAAGATACAAACCTAACATTGAAATGAAATGGATGGATATTCTTTGAAGTCAAATGAAGCTTTCATGCATCCAGCAGAAGCCAGAAGTGATCCGGCCTCATGGAATGAATTATTAAACCTTATTTGGAGGAGGCAAAGAAGAAAGTAATTTTAGACTGTGGGAGCATCTTATTTCTGCCCATTCAGTATTCATGACGAGGTCTAATCATTAAACTTAATGATCCTTCTTTGTGTGGATAGATTGAAATTATGCATGAGAAAAGGGGCTATGGATGTGCATGTAGGTGATGAACGCTCATATTTGAAAGCCTGGGGTGCATAAATGCAGTGTGCGTGGCCATGTATATCATGCGTGCAGGGATTAAGCCGGAAAGCGAGTGCTTCTGTCTGAATCTAATGAATCCATGCGGCCAAAAAGGCATTTCTGTTCGTGGTTTGTGTGTACTTGACTCCTCTATTCATTTATTTTGACATCCGCATCTCTCCGTGTCATTCATTTCACAAATTTAGGAGCTGGCTCTCTTTCCATTTTGTACATTGTCAATTACATGATTTATGAAAATGCTGAAGCAAGACTGGTGATGGGGGGTGCAGGAATGCTGTACACTTTCGATTCACATGCATGTTCATTAGAACACAAATTGTTGGTATACAAAAAGTACATGTTCTTTACATCCTATTATACAGTCGGAGAAAAAAAATGGAAAGCCAGATTTCATTTCCTTTGTCTGAGATGTAACCTTATGAAGTACATGTAGATATGTATGATCCAAATTAAATCATACATTAATGGGTGAAATATAAATTATCCCCAAAATGGTAGGCAGACATTCAAACTAACATTGCTTGAAAGTCTCAGGAAAGAATAATATAAGAAGTATAAATGCTAGATTTGTTAACATGTTAAACAATGACGGTGGTTCTTCTACATTGATGGCTGCATTTCATATTATAACCGAGGCATGGAAAAAACATCTGAGGTTTGCCAACTTGGCATTTGTTTTCAGCAGATATGCACCAGGAAGTAAAAAGGGAGACAAGGAAATAATAGTAGGAATTGGAATAAAACTAGGACACTCAAGGAGTAAACTGTCAATATTCCCGGTTCAGATGCAATCGATCTATGAATAGCTGCATCCCTCATGAGGGCTCACCACCTGACAATCATCCCCATTTCCTTTTCAAACATTTCACATCAAGTTCCTTTCGTCTATGTAAATCGGTGATCCAATCATAAGTGGGTGCCACCTGCTGTATATGAAATTGCTTCTTATCTGATTGTGAAAAGATCATTTGATTACAGTTGAAGCTAGGTCAGTCAGGGCATAGGCAGACATTCAGACAATGGTTGTACGTTGGACATGTACAACGCAGTGGCGACTACGGTGGACACTGATCTATATATGTGTGTAGGTGTGCATGTATACATCAACTGGCCTGTGCAGAAGGAAACCATCACATGTTCACTGTGTGTGTTGGAGACCTTGGACATCATTTCATACAGAACATTCATTAATCATAAACAAACCCAGCACACAATTATTACAAGTTATCAAAACGATCAGCAGAGATTAAACTGTCACACCATGCCTGGCTTTTTTTGCTTTTTTTTCATACGTTATCCCTGCAGACAACTTCCCTGTCAAAAACCCATTATCATAATTGATCCCCAAATGGAGTGCCTGTATTCTTTATTGTAATGTACGTTTTGCATTCACTGTCAACGGACTAAACGTGGAGAGTGTATATTTATAACCTCGACTTCATGACCTTCCGTTTGTGGACAACCAGGGACTGGCCGCTCTCCGTTAATTAAAAAAGCAACTAAATTTTGCCAAGGCGAGCCTTGTTGTACTGCAATATTCTTATTTACCCAGCAAACAGAATTGCAATGACAATTACCACTACACATTAACTATGATTTGCCATCGAAAGCTCAATCTACAAATAAACCTTTGCCCAGTGCTCGGGAATCAAATTAAATTTTCATGTAAGAATTCAACGTCTAAACCAAAATATCTAAAATGTTCATTTTAATCAGAATTCATGTGCATATAATTTCGTAGATTAAACATCTACAAAGTGCTCTTTTATTTTGCAATTAACAAAATTAATAATTGATTTTAATTTTTGTGGTTTTCTATGGATCCATAGGATTTTTTTTTTGTACCAATAATGTCCATTAAATTTATCGCATCCTTCCATATTTAGTAATGAAACCTATGTACACGGGAGTTATTCTCACTTTCCTATGAGATCTATACATTTAAAGGAAAAAAACAATCAGTTAAAATATTAATGAAAACTCTAAACAAAGGGCTTTATATATAGAAGCCCATATAACAATGCACCGTACATGTGTAATCAATGGGCACTGTGTTTTGAAAAGCATTCAGTTTGGTCGTCCAGAGAAAAAGATGGTGCATTGGAGTGGAGGCTTACATTACAGAAGGCAGTGTCTTCAACCTGTATCCCTTGCATGTATACTTGCCGTGGGACGACGAAGAAGAGGAGGAGGCAAACGCAATGCTCCGTGCATAACTGATGCAGATGTAAATGTCTCGCTATAGTCTGTGGTTATCTCTTTCTCTCCAAATCTTGCTTTTAACATGATTGATGTTGGGCTTGAGCCAGGGGGAAGACAAAATGAAGTTCAAGGAAAAAGAAGAAAGAGGAAAGCAGTGAGAGGATAGCAAGATAATGGCAAAGTGCAAGCATTACCGCATTAGAGAGCACAGATGTCACATTTCTGATGTAAATCGTTGTCTGTCTATGCTTTGAGGGGCAACCTGCGTCCTTAGACCTCTAGGCCAACCAGGATGCAAGCATCGATGTATATACAATATGCAACCTGTAGTGAAAAGACAATTTGAATTGACAATATCTAGAATATTGGGTCGGGTTTAGGATGCATTCTTAATCTGTTTGTTGATGTAAATTTAGTGTAATAATTTCATGTCGATTTTTAAATGATCGCCGATGGCAACCATCCAAGCACAATATTAGCTGTAAACTCTAGAAACACTTCAATTTACATAAGGATTAAGGGAAAATGATTAGAAGTAGAGTTAATTTCTTCAAACTATGCATGGCATTGCATACATCACACTGTCTAAACCAGAATATCATGACGCAAATAAGGGCAAGCTATAATTTCATTTGGGGCGAGACAGACATGAACTTCTGCCACCCATGTGCAGTGCAGGAATTACTGGCTCACATATGGTTTTCCAATCTTCCCGGGCATGGGGGGTAATTGTGTCGTCTTTCAATGGCAATTCCATTGAAGAAAAAAATTGCGTTAAGTGATAAACAGATATGATCGCTAGAAGGAAATAGGAAATAGACGTGTGCAATGGTGATTGTGCTGTGCTTATTTTAAAAAATGTTTGTTTAGAACTTCATGATTATTTCTCCAGCTGGTCATTTTCGTAATAAATTGTATTACAGTTACTGTAAATGCAGAGATCTAAAGAATTAAAAACTAGAAACTAAAATAGAAACTACTGCACTGTTACTCATTTTGTAAGAAATATGTCCTTGTTTTTAAAGAACACAACCTGAAATAAATGATAAAGGTGCTGTAAAGAAGCATGATATAGGTTCTTTTACAGATGTGTAAAAAGGGAATGATAGTGACAGAATAAATTTACATATTAAGACCTTTGTGTTGATGAAGAGTTCCCATTTATCTTTCATGCTTGCCTTCATTTTCACCTCTAACTGAGCAGGATATCCTGGCCAGGCACTATGAATATCCAAACCTTCAACTCAGATTAAGCATTGGAAGATGGGACATATTGTATTTGTGTATGTGATGGTAGCTAGTCTAACTGGGCTTTATAGGAGGGTGTTCTGGGACACAGGTTGCTCCCGATTAGCCACTTCCTTCCTTGGCGCGTGTGTGGATGCTTGATAATGATCACAGACAGCAAGAAAGAGAGAGAGAGAGAGACAGAGACAGAGACAGAGTATGAAATGGGGTGAGAGAAGAAAAAGAGACACAAAGGAGGAAGGAAAAAAAAAGGAATGAAATAGTGAAAGGGAGATAGAGAGGGGGAGAGAGAGAAAGAGGGAGAGGAGAGAAAGAGGGAAAAGAACAGAAGTAGAAGGAACAACAGAACTATGAAGTTTATCTGTGTTAAATGTTAAAACATTTTGTTTATTAACATGGTTATTTCAGGGATCCTCTCAAACTTAGATGTACATGTAAATGTTATTTTCAAAAGAATGAAATAAAAGGATGTGTTCTTTTTATTAAAAGAATTATTTCTAGACCTTGGTAGTTATTTTGAATTTCAGAGGGATCATTTTTTCAAATTCAATCTCATTGTGAATTAATTTATTCATAAGATAGCCACTTAATTTTTCCAGCTGAAATGAATCTCTCAAACATTTATATGTAACTTGAGTATTGTAAAAATTCATTAATCACAAGCCATCCAATGTTCGAACTGGTTACAAGGCCGTTTTTCTTCAATGATTTATTTAGTTTTAGTCTTCTTCCCTCAGAGCACTGTGAAGCATTCATTCAATATGATTTCATATCACTTTACACTTGAAACTTGTTGCTTTAAAACCATAATTGATTTGGTGAAAGAGAGGTGGTGTATATCACTTACAGTTGGGATATATAAATTTTCTTTTTATCTGAATAAGATTTGACATTGTTCATTCTGTATCTCTAAAAGTTCCTCGAACGTTTAACCCATTACCTATAAGAACCGAGTGGCTCCTGTGTTAAGTCTATTGGTATGAAAGAATCAAGTAATCAACGGGCTATAAACAGACTTGCACATGTATCTGTTACCGTTTTATATTCTGCTCTTACTTCCTATCAATCATTTGCGATTATTCCATTTGTCAAGACTTTATTATGGTGTATTAAAAGTACAATACTGTACATAGACGTATGGCATGGTATGACAGATTATAACAATGTGACTGTACTTAACCTATCCTTTTGAAAACTAACAACGCATTTTGAGACAACTTATCTTTTTCATATTTGAAATATAATTTGATTTTTTAGTAGATTTTTAGACCTATTTATTTATTATTTCTTTTCTTTTCTTTGCATTTTATTTTGCATTTTACAGGCCAATCTCTGGGGTACGGGTTTGTGAATTATCTCAAACCCGCAGATGCCCTGAAAGCCGTCAAGACATTAAATGGATTGCGTCTTCAATGTAAGACGATTAAGGTACAGCAAATTTTATATTATTTCTTTGTTTGGTTTCGTCTTGCATGTCTGTGTATATTTTGTCTCAATCTATTATTTTTGATATACTTTTGTTTATTACATTTTCCTACGAGAGTGTACTCATTTTATCCATGGTGTTTTTATTTTGAATCTCAAAACTTTGTCTTGAAATATTATGCTGCAAAGGTGTGTATTGATGTTCATGCTTTTATGCAAATATGCTTGCAAAAGTATCATTTAACTCTATCATTGATGATGAATATGTTATCAATATTTGATCCTCATTAATACTAGATGTGACATGGGTTCGAAACAGTCGTTTGTATAAGTTTGTAGACATCCAACTCGTCCCCTCCAAGAAGAAAAAAAAAAAGATATTCAAAATGTAATGGATATGTGTTCCACAATACTATGGTCTACCACAAATACTTTAGGTTATTGTAAGATATTCTTTACTTCTGTATTTCATTTTGATTTATTATATGATCCCTTTGAATGAGACACTTTTTTCAGTCATATCCAAATCGGAACTAGATGGACAAAAAGTGGCGTAGAAATTGATTTTCATTTGATCTTTCTCAGAAAATACGGCACTGAAAATTTTGCAGGATGTTAAGTCTTAGCTTGACTACATGTATAGCACCAATCAGAGAGAAGGGGGGGGGGGGGGGGAGAGAGATGATGCTCTGAAATTACCCTTCCTAAATACCCTAATGCTGTAGTAGCACGAAAGACAGTAAAATGCTCTCAAATAAGGGCTTGCACAAGCTTGAAGCATTAGGAGGGGGTTAAGGGATGTCTAAGATAAATGTCTGAAAATTTGTATTACTCACCAAACCACATGGGAAGGAGCACTAGATTTAATTTCCTGCAGTCCCTCAAATCTCTACTTTTTGTAATTGGCTTCAAGAACATTCTTTGATCCTTTGTGCACCTTGGTTTGAAAGTGATATAATGCCTTACATGTATGCGGGTCCACTCCTGACAGTATATAGTATGCTTTCAGTATTTCATTTTCAACATTGTTCAACTACACGTTGTAGGTATTTATTTTACAACATATTTTTACACAGCAACTCAGAGATACGACCCATTTTTACACTTAATGTACTCTGAACTCTAACTCAAGATTGCATTCAAATACATATTAAAAATATTCAAAAGTTGAATCCTTGGAAGACATGTCTGTTTAGAGCCAGAGGGGTATTAACTACATAGGTATTAAGTATTATGTTGTAACATCCTTCTTGCTGTCAGTAGACTATACATACAGTATGTTAAAGGCCTATATAGTATTGCTTGAAATAAAGTAGACACCAGAACACAAAGTCGCACCAAATTCTATGAAATAATACATGCAGTCATGACTCCGTGTGAGAGTGTCCACTTTATTCAAGCAATACTGTACATGAAGCTTTTGGCATAACTGCAAGTCTATTTGAGAAAAAAGAATATCAAGCAATTTTCCTTTAAAGAAATCCTGTTCACATTTATATTCATGGAGCCTACACGTAGAAGCATTACATTTTCTTTTGAAAGTTAAAACTCCATGTATAAGCACATGAATAGCACAGTTGTATACCCCAAGCAATACGGAATATATTCTCAGAAATGATGGCTACATGTAGCTAATTGCCTCCATTTATCTTCACAATCAAATGCAGAAGAGTCCATTTATTCACTGGGCAATTGTATGCTGGAAGTCTTTAGAGACCATGACCCATGTACATTATATTATATGTACAAACATACCAGCCAATATCTTATCCATACACTACCCAAGCAGGAAGACATCATGTACATGTATATACTAGTGCTTAATTTGCGAGGACAAGAATGACTTCTTATAAAAGACAGGGTGGGGTAGAGGAAGAGGAAAGGGTGGGGGTGGTAGGAGAGAAGATGGTGGGAGGGAGGTTTGTTAGAGAAATCATAACATTGAATTTGAATTTAACAAAATGGAAGGGGAGAATGCCTCTAGTGATGGGCAGGGAAAGAAAGGGAAAGACAAAATTTGGATTTGGAGAATTCCTATGCTGGTGGTAAGGTGGGAGGGGTAGAAGAGAGCATAAGAGAACAAATTGTGAGAGGGGAGGGGGGGGGGGGGAGAAATTAGAATGGGAGAAGACCGGTGGTGCAGCTGTTTAAATTTCTAGTCCAATCCCTATGGGTGATGACTGAGCATTTCTTTCCTAGTGTAATCCTAGATAAGGAGACACCGTGGCCACAACAAGTCTGGGTAAAAATGAAATCTCAACCATAGAGGGAATTCATAAGGTGTTTTCATCCATCATCCATAATATTCCAAACTGTTGATGATATAAGATGAGTTCCATATGTTGGGAGATTAGTGTGAAAACTTGGTTTCTTTGAGAATCTGGACCCTTTCATAAGACTTGTTATCAAGAACAGGTTACAATCAAGCTACTAAAATCATTGCATTTGAATTGCTGTTTGAAAAATGTTAAATGCATGATTGTGACAGTCATTCATTGCAGTTTTTTTATGAAACACAGCCTACATGTACATGTACATGTACATGTACAGGTAGCTATAATAGATTAGTGGACATGGATACAAGCCAAGGGTAGTGCCCTCATGTCTTCAAAGCTAGATTATTCAGCTTATCTTGGAATTAATCCCTAAAAGCAAAATACTGGTCAGTGTGCACAATGCAACTTTGAAAATTGCAGGGTACCCTTTAGCTCTCTGTATTTCCTCAAAATGTCTCTTATTCCCAAGTCCTCCATCTATTCCAATACCAGTAGGAGAAGAAAGCCTTGATACCCCAATACATGGATCTATCCCTACCAGCTGTATTTGGGAGTCTTGTGTATTAAAGAAACCTTGATTTGCAGGGCTGCATCAGTGTTTTAGCATCTTCATGAGATAACCAGTAATTGGATAGCAAATCCTCCTGTGCAGGTTGATCTGTGCACAATGCTTCTAATACTGCTTGACTTCTCTATGAATAAATCATGACCCTCACTCCCCACTTTCTCTTGTTGCAGCCTGGCTAGCTGTGTATAGGCAACACTGTGCATTAGCGTGACTGTTTATTTGATGCCTGCTGTATATATATATGTATATGCAGCAGCAGCGGAAGGAAACGGGCTGTCTTCCTGTATGATCAGTTGGTGTGTACATTATTCACCAGCCTATGACTAGATTAGTAGGGTTTAATTTAAAGGAAATTGTGCTTTGTATTTCTCTCTGAGTAATATCCTTTTCAACATGGAGGTGTGCATGGAACATATGGCACACAGGTGAACTTTTAGAATAGCCAGTCATGAAAGGTTTATTTACGTTCCACTGGGAAAGTCATTTTCAATACACGAAGGAATAAATGATACCTTCCCATGAATGTACAATACATACATACATACAGTATGCACAAGTATATATTTCAAATGAAAAATCAAGATTGTGTGGAATCATAAATTTCAAACTAGTTTTTCTATTTTTGTTATTGTTCACATTGACCTTGCATGGACAAGGAAAACAAATGCATTTCCCCAAAAGCAAACAAAAACACATCACTAATACTAATGACAATAGTTTCAATTTATTTACATGTATTGCATTTTCCATTGGATACAAAGCACTACATCATACACACATGTAAGTGGTGATATAGACCCAGCTACAGTCAACTGTTATTTGAAGAAACAATGTCTTGAAAGGGACAAAGAAATTATCAAAATTAGAGGTAAATACCTCAAACATCCTTGATATTAATTGAACCCATCTGGTGGATGAAATCTCTCATCACTTAGTCAGGCAATTTATTTTTCACTCCTCCACCCTTAACCCCATTGTTATGTGTAGAAAATGAGAGGACTCTGTTTGGCCATGCATTTAGTGGTTGGCAGGAGAGAGGGAAAGAGCGAGCTAACGCCAGAGAGAGCTCCGAAAGAGCAATATGCAGTGGATTTAGATAGGGTTGGTTGCGAGATGTGTTGATGTATTGGAATTGAGGGCAGGACGGATGCCTCTTTTCTTTCTTTTCTCTTTCTTACTCTCTGTCTGCCTGCATCTGTTCAAATAAACTGTCAATCTGAACTGGCCCATTCAATCAACTCTGCTACACAGTCGAGGGATTTGCCTCAAAGCTGGACAAGTTGACTTGCGATTATTAGTGCATTTTTTTGTTTCAAAATCAATCGTCGATGGGATGGGCATGAAATTTCATTCCTCTCCACCCTTGATTACTATTTCTAATTGTCTTCCTCCCCCTTCACACACACTCGCCTTTAAGTTCTATTGTCCCAGACCTCACCTAGAACCTGTCGGGAGCAATAGTATATCATGGGCTTCAGAGATTAACCCCTTCTATACCACAAAGTTTGTAAGAGTTAGCATAAATGAATGTATAATAGTTAATTTGAAGCCTAATTAAGTCTTTGTTACTTTGATAAAATGCACCCCTCTAATAGAGGACATTCTTAATTTAAAAATTAGCACATTAGAAATGCAGATTTAATTTAAATAAAGACTTGGTATCACAAATGTAAATGTTTTTTCTTTGTACCGCAAGTGATACTTTTACTTGAGAGTTCTTATTAAGAAGGAAACAATTATCTTTTCAGGAAACTGCTTATTACTTTGTGACTTGGCACAAACAAAACCTGACGAGAACCACCAACCTGTGTTTCTTGATAACAGGCAGTGAAATAGTCCCAATACACTATAGTGGTTGTCTGTAGGGATTTAGTTTGATATTCAGAATGGACTGGCCTAAAAAACAATGACTTGATATCTCAGGCGAGTGACTATAAATTTAGGCCGGGTGTTATTATGATTTGTAATCCTACCCAAGACACTTGATTCTTTATGTTTAGCATTGATTTGTGCATTATTTTATGTTCAGTGTTCTTTGTCTTCATCTTTGTCTATCATTCTTTTTCTGTCGTTATATTTTGGTAATATTGCATTTTATAAAATATGCCCATTATATATGCCTTTCTCAACTGTTTTTATGTGTTTAGCCAATATCTTTTAGCTTTATATCTATGTGAGCAAAGCAAATTTCCTTGTCAAATGCATATTGAACAAATACAATAAATCGATGAATGATCACTTATCCAGTTTTTTATTCTCACATATTTGGGATTAAAACTAACCGGTCTACTCATTACTAAATAGAAATGACAATGTTCAATTACTTGTATTTCATGGGTTTGTTGTACCACTTCTGATTTCAAAATGATAAAAACAATGTACAAAAAGTCTAAAGTTTACATTTCTCTTTTGATTTGACTATTTTCAGGTGTCATTTGCCCGCCCATCTAGCCAGGCCATCAAGGATGCTAACCTTTACATCAGTGGGATTCCAAAGCACTACGGACAGTTGGACTTGGACAATCTCTTCAACGCATTCGGTCGTATTATCTGTTCTAGACTTCTCCTCGACCACGAATGCGGTGAGTCCGGTAATAGAAAAACAAACATTTCTCTTTCAGTAGTTTAGTTTTATTTAACTTATTTTATAGAACTGCATGCAGACTTATAACGCAGGATCTTTAAACCAATCCTGTGATAAAAAGGAACTTTTCCTAGTTTTATTTGATACTATGCTTGAAGTAAACTTGCACGTGATAGTTAACTAACAGGTACTGAAGACAAAAGACTGTTTGACTACCTTCTGATAATAAAACATTCTTGATTTAAAAAAAGTTCTTGCATGATAATCTATAAATCATTGGTAGTTTGAGTAAGTGGTTTGGATAAAGCAGGGTAATAATTTTATGGACTTCATGAAAGAAAACATTGTCTGCTGGCTAAACTATTTAATTGGATCCAGTGAAAATATATTGTTTTTCCATATTTTGTTTTTTTATAAATTAGATTAGCTAAGGCAAACTTCAAAATATTGTATTCAATACCAGAGTTTACAATCTTTAATTTTTTTTCTTTTTCTAATTCTAAAAAGGAGCTTTCTAGATTCACTCATCTCTCCCTCGTCTATTCTACTGATAATATTTCAAAGCATTTTCGTAAACGACATATTTTCAGGGGAAAAAAAGCTTTGTACAATACCAAATCAAGCATGCATACGGTTTGCCAATGTAAGTATGCCAGTTTGCTTTCTGTATCGTATCATTATCCGTTGTGTTTTGTTCATTTATACAGGACGCCCTCGCGGGGTTGGATTTGTACGATACGACAGACGATGCGAGGCGGAGAAGGCCATCGAAGGGCTCAATGGCAACATCCCTCATGGAGGAAAGGACCCTCTCATTGTCAAATTTGCCAACAACCCTGGTCAGCATTACCAGAAATGCTTGCAGCAGATGTACCAGCAGATGCCCATCATCTCCCCCACCCTATCCCCAAGGCGCGTTGGAGGACCCGTCTCTGCTGGCGGCTCTCAGAACTTCATCGGACCCATGCGACACATGGCTCACTGCTTTCGGTAAGAGACAATCTCTTTCTATCCTCCTTTAAACCCCCAACCTCACATCATTTATCCATCTATAGAATCCACAACATGAATTCCCGGTAGCAGCCATTTTTTTTTTATTCGGTTTTCGTCTCTCTTGACACACTCTGGCGTGACTCAATCTAAATAAGGTTGCCACAGTTGATCATCGTTGTTGGGCATTGCTTTCATGTTCTTCTCACCGTTCGCTACAGGGAATACCAATCAGCAGATTTGGTGAATACAATGGCAAACAATATGCCGTAAGTGGTGTGATTGAAATGTAGTCATAGTTGGAGGAAAAAAGAAGTAATTCAATACCAGTTTTGTCTGAATATTGGGGAGTAGAATACAAAGACTATGAGATTGATGTTGGGGGGAATTATCTTCCAGTCAGGTATGTGTCATCAAATTTGATTTCATATCACTGTGTCATATCCTAATATACCGCTGCGGAGGAAAGATTCTGTGGTATCATCTTTACTCTAACTATGGATTTGTGGACAAAGCATTGATTCATTATAAAGTAAACAATCAATGAAAGATTCGTGCCTTTCTACTCATCGAAGCCCTATTCAGACAGAGGTCCGTAAATTGGAAGAAAAAAACTGCGCAAAATTAAATGAGATAAATTAGTGTGCGTCATATTTCTGTATTTGTAACTCACAGATTAGTGAGTTTGCATAGGGACCATTGTTGCGTGCTGAAATGTTTTCATCTCCAAATATTGCCTCAAAATTTTACACGCACAGTTTTTTTTTTTTGCGTTGGCGGTTTTCTGTGTTGTAAAGTGTGTATTTGTCGCTTCATAGAAACAGAATTGACTGGTGAAAGATGGTCTCAAAACAAGGACTAAGGCATCTCGTAATGGTTTTTCTGGTTCCTGTTTAGGAGTTTAAGCTTTGTCTTTTGTCGGACTGAATGAAAATACAGACTACTTGGGTACATCAGACTTATAAAATTGCATCATGAATCTGCACAGGGTGTACATATATCTCCATTCTGCACTAATTATGCAAAAGTGTTTCTATAATCATTTGGTTAAAATTAAAAGATAGAAATGAGAGTTTGAAGATGAAGATACAATCTTACTCAGTTAAAGAACAAAGTTAAAGTTAAAGCAAAATGATCATCCCTAAAGGGTTTAATTTGTTCACATTGGATTTTTGAAGACAATGCTAACACTACCTCCTTCAGTTCTGCTTTTATATGAAAAAGAACAACAATTTTGCTCCTTTTTTGACCCACCAAAAGTACGATATTTTTGTTTTCTTTATTATGTTTGTCATATACTGTTCTTTGGGTAATGAGTTTTCTTTTTTTTTTTTTTTCTTTTTTTTTTTTAGGGGGGGGGGGGGAGATTTTTGCTATGAAATGGCTTTATGTCATAGCCCCCAAAACGTTAAAGGTCTTGGCAATATGCTTTAGGATTTAGCAAAGCTATAAATTACACTATAATAATACAATGTAAATGTTTTAAGATAACGGACGATCGATCCAGGTTTGTCTGCTTGGAGCAGGAAAGGCGTTTACTCTCAAACTTTCACCAAGATTCAATGCCTATTCTTGCTCTAAGCAGAGGACGTTCACAATATGGTAATGTCATATTCAACATGGCTCGTTGATCCATCGAATCATGAGGCCGATAACAAACAGAAATATCCTTTCACCTCCAGTAGTAAAAGAAAGAAAAATGATCACCCTCCTTTTTTACCCTTGGTGGTGTGTCTGTATCTCCTTCCCCATGGTGTGAATACTGTGTGTTAATTTCTGCTCAGAGAGTGATATACTCCCCAGCTAGATTGAGGTGTGCTTGCCGAGTTGTTCTTTAGACTGCCTGTATAGATAGAATGATGTGTGATTAATCAATATTTCTTAAGAAGAAGAGGAAAGATAGTGAACGAAAGATGATGTTTATTTTAGTTGGCAATCTTACTGTGAAAAGGAATTCCGAACTCCCTACTTTGTATTTAGGTGGCAACAAATGGGTTCAAAGATGCAGGGCTTGATTGGCAAACTCTTGCCAAAGAATTTCATGTGAGTACACTTGAAAACAACAAAAATCTGTTTCAACGTTACGTTGAGTTCTTTTAGTTGAGTTATTTTTTTGACAGCCCTGTTAACCGTTGGCTGGTCAGTGTGTTGTGTGCATGTTCACTTTACAGATGAAAAACTGCCCTTTATATATCTTCTCTTTTTTTTACATGCTTTTTATTTTCTTGAGCCATGCTGTTACTCCTTACTGATATCCACCGTTTCTTAGTTGTGTTTCCTTTGATTTTAACGTTCAGCTAAATTCAGTTCAACATTGTTACCAAAAAAATAACTTTCTTTATAAATACCTTCCAAATTAATCAAATTGATGTTATCATACATCCTGACTACTCTTGGTGTGCTAATTGTGATACTAACACCTAGTTCTATCTAAGTGTTTCATATATGACCCATCCGATGTTTGAAATTAGAACATTATCATACTTTTCTGTCCATTCTGTAGTCATAGTAGTGCTTGTGCCAACGCCATGTTTAATAGGTGTGCATCGACCCAACATGTTTTTTTCTGATAATGGACATGCATTGCCATTTCAAACTTGAGGGGGGGGGGGGGGGGGGGAGTGTGCCAAATGAAATTAGGAATATTCCTCAGTAAATAACCAATCATTCCTTTATAATTAGAGTTATCCTGCATTTTGTGTGTGCATCCATTTCTTTCTTTCCATTGTATTTTGTGTTGACTGCCTATAACGTCTGGTAGGTGAAAGGATATTTTCAATTAGCAACCCAATTTACATACATTCGTTTCTCCCACCACCTTCATTGTATATACTTTTTACATTTTGTATTTTTTTTAATTTACAAGCCACACATCATTGTTAAAAAGATGTTTCTAATTTGTCATTCCTGTTTTGATGTAATGGTTATTTATTTTATTTTCTTACAGCATCACTGTGATAATTATTAAACAGATTTATCTTTTTATTTCAGGAGTAATGACTGTCAATTGTCTGTTTCAAATTGTTTTTTCCTTGTGTTTGAATTTTGTGGTCTTTCTTGCCTAATAAGTTATAGTTTCATTGATAAGCCGTACTGGGTACATGTTTTCAACATAAGCATCTACCTCGATACCTCTACAACAAATATATGAACCATTCCTAAACACGAACTATGGCTTACTATTAATTTTCATTCTTCAATTACCTTTGAAAGAAAAATTGCCAAATATCTTAAATATAATTTGCATCAATACAGATTTATTTTGCATTCTCAAAACATGTATACTGCTCAAAGATATTGTAAATGCAATTTTCAATTGTTCATCTTTCAGTTAGGCATTTGAGTAAAAAATGAACAAAAAGAATGCTAATATTATTAAGCACATATTACACATTATTGAAAATTTGCATATAATTTATAAAGAATTCAACTTTTTAAGTATTGCGGGACATGAATACTTAATTTGTTTGTGAGGGATATAGATACTAAATTGATTTCTCTTTTTTTTTGGCTCCAGGTTCAATCCCATGACGAGCTCAGATGTGATATCTCACATGAACCTTCAAGCCATGACCAACAACGGACAGGGGTGGTGCATCTTTGTGTACAACCTGCCCGCGGACTGCGAGGACGGTCTTCTGTGGCAGCTGTTTGGACCCTACGGAGCCGTCACTAACGTCAAGGTGGTTCGAGACCAGCCCAACCAGCGATGCAAGGGATATGGATTTGTGAACATGCTCAACTATGACGAGGCTCTCAGCGCCATCAACACGCTCAATGGATACCAGCTGAATGGAAAACGCACGCTGCAAGTGAGCTTCAAGAGCAGCAAACAAAAATCATAAACTTTTTATAAAAGATGGCGACCGCCCGCCGACGGGAGAGGGGGAGGATTGCGGAGAGGCGTCTGGTGTTATTGTTTTATTGAAGAGCCTAAAAGAACTAAAGGCATATAACATCTTTGCAAGGACACATCAGTTTTTATTGGAGAACAAGCTGCAAGATATAGAGTTTTTTCCCTTTTTTTTTCCTTCTTTTTAAAATCCTGCAAAGGATATATGTGACGAAATGGTGGTAAGAGTTGAGTTGTAAACTCTGATTTCACTGTATGAATTGCTTTTATGTACCAGTATTTCATAATAGATTTTTTGATGAATCTCAGAGGAGTTCAAATTTACATAGTTTGCATCACAGTTGTTTCTAGATTAGCAAATGTATCTTCTAGACCATTTATTGATGTTTTATTCTTTTAAATCATTATTGGTGTTTGCATGTTTTTAAACACATCAAATTGTTGCGTTTATTACAAACAAAAGTAGAATTTATAGCTTGTTAGTAAGTCTATTTAAAGACAATTATTCAAAATTTGATATTATTACTTTTTGATTTAAGATAAGAAGGATGAATTATAATTCATTTGTAGTGTAAGTTGGTTTTAAGTGCAAGGTGAAATATTTTGTAACCTTGAGAATTTTAACATTGATTTAAATTTCTTTGTGAATTTTGTGAATTTTGTTGCATATGTATTGTTTTCTTTTTTTCTTTCTCTCTCAGAAAATCATTCCATATATGAAATTAGCAGAGGCAGGGTATGCCGAAATATGCTTCAATTATTGAATAGAAAATATTATGTCTATTAATATATTGACATTAACTTTGTGCAATGAGATGCATTGCTAGAAACAAACTATTTGATTGTAAAATAATGATGAAGAGTGATAGAGAGAACGAGGGATTGTATAGAGATATAACATTTGCTATATGATAGCCAATTGAGCAGTGGAAATTTCATAGATTCTTATCGTGCTGACAAAAAAAAAACACAACTCTTCCTTTTCTTCCTTCACAACTAGATACAAAGAATTTTTCAAAATTTACAATATTCAATTGAGCTTTCAATTGTTCTGGATATGGACTCTTCACTAATTTGTATATTTATGGTCCCAACAAAATAAAAAATGTGAATGTAAATAGATTATAATCCAACTTTACAGTTGTGTGTGACTATTGTGAACTTAATAGTAAATGTTCATCGGGATACGTTAAAGACTTTGCTATGAATGGGGGCAACGTTTTACTTTTTAGTTTTCCTAATTTTTTGATATTTTCATTTAAAGATCTAAATGAATTGGCTAGCAGGAAAAAAAAAAAGAATATTGAACAAAAACGAAAGGCTGATTTTGGATGTAGTTACAGAAAGGATTAATTTTGACAATTTTTGACATTTGTGTTTGATATGTTTTGTGATGTTTGTGTTTCCACGAGCTGTGTTTAGAAGTTTACTGTTGCAATATGTAGTAAACGGGTGCTACAATATGGAAACAAGTTACTGGTAGTACATCTTTTGTTTTTATTTAAAGAAAAATGCAAATTTGTGGTGCAGTATCTTTCAATGTTGCTTTCTTCAAAACAGCAAAAGAAATATGTACATTGTTGTAAGCAAATTAGAATACAAAAAATGTTACTTTTAGAAAAGCTAGTATTTGTAGCACCTAGAAAGGATTTTCTTTGTCAGGCAAAGTGCTGTAAAGGGAGATTGATTTATGCAAAGAAGTGCACATTATTTCAAGTTTAGTGTCTCCATTTGTTTTAAGTTCCAGTTAAATACACACCAGTTTTAAAAGAAAGAAGAATTTAAGTTGGATTTCATAACATGCAGCAGTTGAAGTAAACTTGTGTAAAAGTATATGTGATCATTCATACTCCGAAATGCCTGCAGATTTGTCAAAGAGTGTTCTGTGAATTCTGACATCCACTTTCCAAAGGTGCATTTTTTATAAGGCTTACTAAGAGAAGACTGGCGAGTTCTTTGACTGCCATTGTGGTTTGTAAACGTGTACAATACAATTAGGAAAACTGGTGTCCGTCTTGCCAGGTTTTTAAAAGATGCAAGACTTTGTTGTTAAGTTCATTTCTACATATGCCCACTATGCAACATACCAAGCACCAATCTGCTGCTACTGACTCATTCAAGTCTCCCCAGTTTTTCTTCTTGTTGAAGGTCACTTTCTATGACCAACAGAGACCAATGCCTTGACATTTCATTGTACAGAGAAAAGGACAAAGATGTATGAAATCTTGTATAAATAACTTAGAAAACCATCTATTGAACAATTTTTCTAAGAAAATAATAAAGAGACCGAGATGGTACTTAAACTAAGAAAACCTATTCCCTGAAATGCAGCTTTTTGAGAGCTTTTGATCTACTAACTATTTGTATGTGAAGTATTTTGTACAAAAGATTTGTACATAAGATATTAAGAAAAAGATAAACATTGGTTTCTACTACTTTTACCGCTAAATTGAAGTTCAAAGTTAGTGTAGATTTAACAATGGAAAGATACCAGGTGATGATCCACTGTAGTCATTCAGGGGGAGTATACTAGCTTACATGCATGTGTAGCTTCCATTTAAACAGAAGGTTATAAATCTTCTTTATAGACCTCTTTAAAACTCCCCTGAATCTTTAAGTTTAACATTTTAAAAGTTATTTCAAAGAAAGGTTGCACTAGGTCAAATAGAATGGTATACAGACATAGCAGAATATGTTGCCATATGACACAAATTTCCTTGTTTTTATCATTCTTTCTGTAAAAGTTTGTGTAAGAAGTGGAAAGATTTTACTACCACATAGGCACTGCAACCTTTTTTTAATTGAGTTTTTATGGCTCTGAAAGTCTGCTGTTATCACAAAAAGGTGTGTTTTAGCTGGAGCAGCAGAAGTTTGCAAAAAAGTCCACAAAGCATGAGGACGATCGATCGAAGGATGGGATATCTGCAAAAAAATCAAAAACAGAAAAAAAAGTACCAAGATCGGAAGAGCAAATTTTCATTTTTGGTTTCTTTCTAGAACTTGTTTGGTTGAGTATGGTATGTTGAGAGTTCCAACAATGAGTACATGTTTATTGTCTGAAAGACAAAGGTTTTGATAAAAAGAGAAAAGGAAAGTAACTTATATACGCTACATTCATCGCTTGTTTGTGTAGCTAAAATTTTACATGTTGAATATTAAAATAAACATTAAAAAAATAAAGCTAGCATTCTCAATTTGTCTTCTTTGAGTGAATTCTACAGGTAAAATGTGTTTAATACCAATTGCAATACTTTGATCTGGGCCCTGTTGTATAACACTTACAGATTACAGTAAACTTTGCCATTAATGTTAACTAACCGCCAATCAAATCAAGGTCACCATAGGAGTCAATGTTAATGGCAAAGTTACTATCAATGGTTATTTTTATGCAATATTATGATCTGGTCACCCTTTGTCATTAAAGAAGGAAATATGCCCTTCCTGAAGTGCCCTCGATCCCCTCCCCCTCCCCGAAATATCGGCTTGGTATACCCGTAGAAGAAATATTTATATATTGATATAAAGTAAGATATCTGCGATGGTGTGTTTGTTTGGTGTACCGGTGATATGATGAATGCTGTGTATGTTATGCATGTGTGTGTTGTATCATCAACAGGTGTGGTCATTGTATGTTATTTTGCCTTTACTATAGAAGCAAAATGAATGTGCATGATTATGAAACACTTGGATGATTGGTACTGCTATGACATCCAATGTATGGTATAAAATATCATTACTAGTATTGATATTTCTTTTTGATAAAAACAAATTCTTTTTTAATAAAACAAATGATTGATTACTAGGATTTCAATTAGAGAAAAGAGGCTTGGGGAAAAACGGCTTTTTTCATTAAAGCATTAACAGAAGTTTGATACCATAATCCATCACCTATGGTTTGACAGGAAATGGACACACTTTTATGATGCATAATATTGAAAGCACAGTGACATGTAGCATGCACAGCACATACCGCAAACAAAAGACAGACACCCCATACCAGACAACATTATATATCATGCTACATTACATAGGCCAACATGGGCAGACAAACTGCACACACGTACGTATCGCCTCTCCCTCGTATGATGGAGAGTGAGAGAAAGCGCCCATGCTCCACGCCGGACACGATAATAAGCTGCGTCCTGTTCTCGTCATGTGATGTTATGACCAAACTTCCTGTTGCCGCGGATAACTGGGCAGGCAGAGCTAGAGCCTTGTGCGTAATGCAATACCCCACCACCTTGCAACATATGCCTCAAGACAGGGAATAGAGATGCGCAAAGTACAAAAATGAACTTAAATACAGGGATGAAAAGGATGAGGAGAGATAGAGATGGGAGAGAGAGATGGGGAGCAAGTCTGATGCTGAAAAGTGAGAGAGAGACAGAGGGGGCAGAGAGAGAGAGAGAGAGAGAGAGAGAGAGAGAGAGAGATTGATTAAAACACAAAGAGTTCAAGGACTAGACAAGACAGAGAGGTAGAAAATAGAAAGTAGAATGGAGATTGGAAGAGAGAAAGAAAGAGTTCAAGAGGAAAGTGAATGAAACCAAGAATGCTACAGAGTGCTGCAGATTGAATGTAAACAGAGAATTGAAGAAATAATGTGAGAAAAGGGTGCTTAAAGAATAGAACAATTGGGGCATCTATCTGAATAAACACAAAACTACATGACAGATATACAAAATGGGAATATGAATAGAAATTGAAAAAGGAATAAGACAAAGAGACTGAGCTGTAGATAGTGTCTGGCAGTAACCTTTTCTACCTTTTCCTATTTTCCTTTCTTCCCCTTCACTAAGCCTCGTATAAAATCCCTCCAGTTATTTTTCTTTCCTGCCAAATCTCTGACACCACAGGCAATGAAAGAGCAATGCACTACATCTGATTATAAGGCTTGCCCGGTTTCTAGCTACAAAACCCTTTTCTACAGGAGCTAGCTCCTTACTCCTTTATTATAATATGGAACCTGGTAATTGCAAATTACCTGTCCGAGATTTCTTTCTTTTCCCTGTAATGACATATTTTAAATTCAGCATTGTTTTCTGTAGGAATATGTGGCTGATCAATGGCAATGGATGAACACTGTATTTTAGGAGTATCATTCTCAACCAATTCAATATATCTTTTTACTCTTTCTCTTCTTTTGTCAATCACCTCTCTTCTCTCTTTCTTTTGTCTTTCTCTTTTTTTATCACGCTATTCTTTCCCTATACCACCTGAGAACACCCCCCCCCCTCTCTCTCTCTCTCTCTCTCTCTCTCTCTCTCTCTCTCTCTCTCTCTCTCTCTCATGAGAGAAGAAGGCATATTCTGATATTGCTGTACTTCAATAAATGAAAAATTGGGAGAAGAAAATCATTTTTTTTAAAGAATGACTTTCCAACAAAGAAGAAATGAAGAAGAAAAAAAATAGTAAAAAAGGGAAAAACAGAAGAAAAAAACATGAATGACAAGATTACTATCCTGTAAAAACAACCAATACAACTCTGTCAAAACACACCTTTCATCGTCTACCCAATCAAATGAGAGAAAGATTGGCAAAAAGGGTGGGGAGAGGGGAGAGGTGGAGAGAGGGGGGCAGGGGAGAGGGGGGAGGCAGGGGTAGAGAAGGGGGAGGACTTTGGAGCATGCCTAATTAACAAATTTTGCTTCCAATGAGTAGTTTTATCTTCTAAAATGTCAAGTTATGTTCACAATTCCATATATGTACAATTCAAAATCACTTGGTTATATATGGAACACGCCTTGAATGTGTCCTCAAAGTAACCAATTTGTCCATTGTAGACTAGAGATTCCCAC
Organism: Strongylocentrotus purpuratus; assembly: GCF_000002235.5. Classification (NCBI taxonomy): domain Eukaryota; kingdom Metazoa; phylum Echinodermata; class Echinoidea; order Camarodonta; family Strongylocentrotidae; genus Strongylocentrotus; species Strongylocentrotus purpuratus. Next base: position 183,429 of record NW_022145609.1, read on the forward strand.
TGTCCCACAGCCCCCCCCCCCCCCCCCCCAAAAAAAAAAAAAAATTGACAAAAAAAGTGCAACTTATCTTATAATTGTATAATTAGGATTCATAATTGTAACTTGGACCCTTCAACCTCTCCTCATCCCCAAATCCATTGATTGAGGGTCACTTATTAACATTTCAAGGACCTGTTGATCTTGCCCGCTCACAATCACAAGACTGGCCAACTAGGGCTGACCTCTCGCAACGGTCAGCATTTAAGATGGTCAGCACCCATCAGTCTACATAGTCTTGACTTGCTGATCCCCACATAGGATATATCATATAACATCTAAACTATTCATACCCCATGTGACAGGAAGACTAACCCAAAGCCAACCTCAGTCTCTTTGACAAAATCTTGGTCACTTTCTTCTGTCGGTTTGGTGTCAGGTTTCTGTGTGACTGAGAGATTAACCCTTAACAGTGCCAGCTATCTTACAAATATTTAATAGATCTGTGTGACAAGTTTTCAATTCGAATATCATTTATTTCATTCTAATAGTGAACTCATTTTCAATTGAAAAAAGAAAGACTAGCATTACTTTTGTCATAAATATGTGATCTATATCAGTGCTTATGTATATCTGCATCTCTTGTAAATTGTCCTGCATTTCTTTTAAAATTGAGACTGTGAGATAACCAATGAATGAAATTATGATTTTATACATAGAATAGACAGAAATAGTTTGTCCATAACAAAATGAGGTAGCATCTGAGGAGCTTTTGATCAATTAATGCTTGACAATGTGCTTTCATGTCTGTAAGTATGATGCAAGTGTGAACTAATTAAGGAGAGTGAATAAAAAACATAATGGCATCTGATCACCTTTATACTCAAAACATTCAACTTGTTGACTATTGATTTTCTCTCATTTCCCTTAGGCCTAATACAAAGAGGAAAACAATTTAGACCATTCGATTCCTGTGTATGGACAATTCTATGGAACAAAGGATATCATATGTTACCTCCATAAACTCATTACCCTTTGTTGTATGTGTATTACTCATTTTCCATCAATGTAAAGAGTCCGTAGGTGATGCATTATACAGCCTACTCTCTGCAATAAACTATAATACACGCTATCAAAGTGCTAAGTGATGTCATATTGGCTAAATTACATGACAACAGCATAACCAAGGCTTTTCACCCTTAGCAACCACACACGACCAGTCAACATATACAGTAACACCTAAGAGCAATCATGCCCATCTGCATTATAACAATATCTACTAAGACGCCAAACAAACACATTGTTTGATCACATTTTTTGGAGCTATTTCAAAGATTTTATTGCATTGATAATGTATTGATTTCATGTCATTAAAAAGAACACAGAGACCGGCAAAACAATCGGAAATACATGCATGCATAAAATATAAACATATAAACCAATTAATTTGCAGTTGCAGTTTCACTGCTGATAACATGTAGCAAGTGAAATATGATTTTGATAGGGGAAAAAGAGAAAGTTCTAACTAAAAATACATGCATACACAACATTCAACAAAGTCCTTCGCAGTTACAGTCTTATGGCTTATAACAGGGGAAATATGTTTCTGTTTGGGAAAAGAGAGAAAGTTCTACATAAAAAGACATATACATTTACACTAGCATCACAGTTAAACAAAAACCTTTGCAGTTATAGCCCTAAGGCGTGTAACAGGTGAAATATTATTCTGTTTAGCAATAAGGAGAAGAGAAGTACTAACTAGCAAGATGAATGGCCTTTGGTACTCCTCTTTTCCTGTTCCCCGTGATCTTAGAGATCAAAGCGGAAATAAATGTCTCTGCTCTTATCATTCCTGATGTATTTAAAGGTAGACATTTACCTGGTAAGCCCATAGCTACACGTAGGCCTATATACATACTGGCATTGCTTTTATAGATACTTAAAATGCAGTAAACAAACATGGATGCAGCTGTATGGAAATATTAACTACAGCTTACACTTGATTGATATATATATATTTTACCTAACTCTTGTGAAAGCAATCAATATGATTATAGGTAGGCAACCACATATACACATTTAATTTAATAAAATGTCATGCTTTAATTGTTTATTGAGTCTAAAATTGAATGTTAGGTCTTATTGTTTTTAGTAATGCTAATGCTTCTGCTTATGTAATTAAATGTTGCTACTGCAGTTACAAATACTTATATTACCACTTCTACTACTACTACTACTACTACTACTACTACTACTACTACTACTACTGCTACTGCTACTACTACTATTACTTCTACTACTACTACTACTACTACTACTACTACTACTACGACTACTACTACTACTACTACTACTACTACTACTACTACTACTACTACTACAACTACTTCTACTACTACTATTATTACTACTACTACTACCACTACTACTACTACTACTACACAGTATAGAGGTTATGTATGATAAACAGCAGCCTAATTTAGTTCTTTAATAAATGGTATGCCAGGCAGCTTCATGAACAGGAAATATATCTTCTATTATGCATCATACTTGTGATGTGAAAGTAAAGAGAAAAAAAAAACAATTTAAAGATTGGATAATAACAAAATACTACTGCTGCTGAGGCTACTTCTACTACTACTACTACTACTACTACTACTTCTAATTCTACTACTGCTACTACTACTACTACTGCTACTACTACTACTACTACTACAACTACTTCTACTACTACCACTACTACTACTACTACTACTACTACTACTACTACTACTACTACTACTACAACTACTACTACTACTACTACTACTACTACTACTACTACTACTACAACTACTACTACTACTACTACTACTACTACTACTTCTACTACTACTACTACTACTACTACTACTACTACAACTACTACTACTACTACTAACATGTCTACTACTACGTATACTACTACTACTACTACTTCTACTACTACTACTACAACTACTACTACTACTACTACTACTACTACTACTACTACTACTACTTCTACTACTACAACTACTACTACTACTACTACTACTACTACTACTACTACTACTACTACTACCACTACTACTACTACTACTACTACTACTACTACTACTACTAACATGTCTACTACTACGTATACTACTATGTATACTACTACGTCTACTACTACTTCTAAAAATACTTCCTTCTACTAGTCTTCTACTACTGGTAGTTCAGTACCATTGCAGAAGTTTAGTGGTAATTGCTCCCTCCCCCACCCCTTTCTAGTGCAAGTCGAGGATCTGAAATGTAAGAGTACCCTCTCCTTCTTCCACTAGCCTTGCTAGCTCTTTATCATGGCATTGTATTTATAACAGCTCTCTGGAATCCAACCTTGTCACTATATCTTCTATTTGGAGCCAGAAGGCCATTAGCTCATATGCTTTAAGTTTGAATTAGAATTTGATTGTTTTTCTTTCTTCAAATACAAATATGTCAAAAGTGAAAGGGAAGGGGCAAAATCCCCAAAGGAACTGTAGCCCTCTATTCTTCTGCCCATGATACCTCTCTATTCTACAGCATCTTTCAAACTCTACCTTGGTATAGAGCTCATATACAACATGTATTTGTTTCTTTATACAAATTATCACCTGTATTAAGTGTGTGTATGTGTGTTTGAGGGGAGGGGGTGATCCCCTACTGCACCCCCCCCCCCCTCATACTACTTCTCAAGTACACAGTTGCATCTATCCTACTGCTCTTTAATCCCACCTTGGTGTGGACGTCCTATAGATGAGCCATGATTCCTCTCCAGTGAAAGCTACAGGAAATCCCTGCATGCCCAGTACCTAAATACAATAAATATAGACAATGGAAGATCAAAAGATTAATTGGCACACACTCAATAATCAAAACTTGAAATAAAAGCTGGATTTAACAATATAATAAATTGAAAACTAAATTTCATCCAAAGGAATTAATACAATGGTTTGAACTTCAATCAAGCCTTTGTATTAATTCCACCAGAGAGAAACGTATAGGAAAGTGGTCACTGTAGACAAGAGGCCATTCTAGACTGGTTCTTTAACGAACATTCCTTTCTTGAGGGAGACAAATTACATGAAATTACATGAACACTATAGTCAGGTGGCCTAAATATAGAGAGGTGGGAGGTGTTTGACAGTACAAATATATTACAGTTAGATCGAGAGCTTCCTCTAACAAAAATAACTGAAAACTGTAATACGTTATTGTTGACAATATTGAAGAGCTTTGTGGAGCTATAAAATGGAGGAAAGTGTTAGAAATGATATTAATATTGTGATCATTTATCACAACAACAAATGATATTTAAACATTAGAAAGAAGACATTTATATTGGAAATTTTGATTCAGTGAAGGTACCTATGCAAAGTAATCATAACACTTTCAGTGCACAAAAACATTGGAAAGAGTTTTCTTGTGTTCCATTATAATGAGCTATGCTCTGAAACCCAAGACATGTGACCTGAGAAATATATAGACTGGAGATATATACTGGTAGTATATCAAATACAATGCTGGGTGGGTGGAACCAGGCTTTTGACAGGCAAGATCAAAATATAAAAATATGAACCATGCATGAATCTTCAATACTATCTCTGTCTGTCTCTCTCTCTCTCTCCCTCGTAGAATCTGCAATGCCACTCAGTCCCTGACTAATTTATTAGTGGGTGTTTTTTAAGACTCCTTCATTTAGTTATTATTTATGCAAATCATATTCAAATTACTTGGATACCATTAAAACATCGGTGAATAAATTTGCATAATTCAAACCATCTTTAACTGCTTTTGTTTCATACATATTCAAAAGAACAGAAGACAAATAGAGAAATCTATATCTATTTCAAATTGGTTGCTTTCATACATATTCAAATAATGGAAACAAAGAGAGCTGAGCTAGGCAATGTTTGGGGTGGTTTGGCCCTCATATCCCCAGTGAGTACATCACTAACTAGCATCCAAACTCCTCTATGCAAGACAATGAACCAGGAGGTTAGTATGGAAATTAGTTTGAAACCCTATCTTGGGCAAAGACCTTAATATGAAAATAATATCTAGTCCTTGGAGTACTAATCCTGTAATGGAAGAACAAAAACACTCATCAAATATTCAAAACCAGGAAGGATTGAGTGGAAGCTATCATCTCCCGGCTGATGCTACATCATATCAAATAGAGAATGATGGATGATTTCACTCTCATTCCAGTCTTCTCTCTTCTCTACATCCCTCCTTCTCTCTTCTCTACATCCCTCCTTCTCTCTTCTCTACTTCCCTCCTTCTCTCTTCTCTACATCCCTCCTTCTCTCTTCTCTACATCCCACCTTCTCTCTTCTCTACATCCCTCCTTCTCTCTTCTCTACATGCCTCCTTCTCTCTTCTCTACTTCCCTCCTTCTCTCTTCTCTACATCCCTCCTTCTCTCTTCTCTACATGCCTCCTTCTCTCTTCTCTACATCCCTCCTTCTCTCTTCTCTACATGCCTCCTTCTCTCCTTCTCTACATGCCTCCTTCTCTCTTCTCTACATGCCTCCTTCTCTCTTCTCTACATCCCTCCTTCTCTCTTCTCTACTTCCCTCCTTCTCTCTTCTCTACATCCCTCCTTCTCTCTTCTCTACTTCCCCCCTTCTCTCTTCTCTACTTCCCCTCCTTCTCTCCTTCTCTACATCCCTCCTTCTCTCTTCTCTACACCCCTCCTTCTCTCCTTCTCTACATCCCTCCTTCTCTCTTCTCTACATGCCTCCTTCTCTCTTCTCTACTTCCCCTCCTTCTCTCCTTCTCTACATCCCTCCTTCTCTCTTCTCTACATCCCTCCTTCTCTCTTCTCTACATGCCTCCTTCTCTCTTCTCTACATCCCTCCTTCTCTCTTCTCTACTTCCCTCCTTCTCTCTTCTCTACATCCCTCCTTCTCTCTTCTCTACTTCCCCCCTTCTCTCTTCTCTACTTCCCCTCCTTCTCTCTTCTCTACTTCCCCCTTCTCTCTTCTCTACTTCCCCTCCTTCTCTCTTCTCTACTTCCCTCCTTCTCTCTTCTCTACATCCCTCCTTCTCTCTTCTCTACCTCCCCCTTCTCTCTTCTCTACTTCCCCTCCTTCTCTCCTTCTCTACATCCCTCCTTCTCTCTTCTCTACTTCCCCCTTCTCTCTTCTCTACTTCCCTCCTACTCTCTTCTCTACATTCCTCCTTCTCTCTTCTCTACATCCCTCCTTCTCTCTTCTCTACTTCCCTCCTTCTCTCTTCTCTACATCTCTCCTTCTCTCTTCTCTACATGCCTCCTTCTCTCTTCTCTACATTCCTCCTTCTCTCTTCTCTACATCTCTCCTTCTCTCTTCTCTACTTCCCTCCTTCTCTCTTCTCTACATCCCTCCTTCTCTCTTCTCTACTTCCCTCCTTCTCTCTTCTCTACATCCCTCCTTCTCTCTTCTCTACTTCCCTCCTTCTCTCTTCTCTACTTCCCTCCTTCTCTCTTCTCTACACCCTCCTTCTCTCTTCTCTACATCCCTCCTTTCAATGGGTCACCCCCTACTCTCTTTATCTTTCAAACATGTTGAAGTTTTGAAAATTTGTTTTCTCAAAGTGACTAAGAGCTCGTGACCCTGTCTTGATTTGTGAGACCTGGGCCCTGTTTCTATCAAGCTTGTCATCAATAACAAGTTACAATAACTATTATAATCTACTGAAATCATGGAATTTGATGGGATGAGAGCAGATTTGTCATAAAAATTTAGCATTTTGAATTTGAATTGACTTATTGTCCATAAAAATGGAAGTTCGTTGTTAACTGGTACAGGTGTGTTACAAACGGGGCCCAGAATGTGTCCCATCTAGTCATGCAGGTTCTCTTTATTCATTTCTCCTTATAACAAACCATTTGTGATGCTTTAATTACTTCTCTCGCTGTTTCTCTTGTCTGCTTGATACATGGCTCTATAGCTTGAGATTACAGTCTGTTATTGAGAGCAACACTAATATCTTCATGTGTGAATTATTAGCCTTTGCAGACTATGAAACTCATCACCACAACCACAGCTCATGTTTTTAACCACAAATATCTTTTTAGTGGAGACAAAAGAAAACATTTTACATGAATGATTATTGGTAGTTATAATCCGCCACAGCATAGTGGTTTGGATACATACATACAGCCTCTAGCCCTTGCAGCTTATTTGTAATTGAGCCATTTTACAGGTTCTTGTGATTTCCCTGGGTTCCAATAAATTTACTGTCCTCTCTCCTTTCCTCAGACGATTACAGACTCAAGACTCTTCCTTTGTAAGGCACAAAACACTTGAACATGTTCATGTTAGAATCAATGCATGTTTACAACATGAATGGATATTCGATTCTGGCATTGAGCTTCCTTCAAACCCTCGCTCACTTTTTGTCTGAAGAGGGAGTAAGAAAAGTTCATTGCCCAACATGACAGTTTACAAGGCTTCTATCAAATCACGACTTTGCTTAGCACTGTGTGTGTGGTAGTATTTAAGAGTATTTTATGAAAGATAAGTTACTTGTGGGTTTTAGGCATAAGATGTCAGTTTAAATGGTATCCATCATGGTGCCTTCAAATTAATGTTTGTCTTCTGGAAGCTAGAGGGTCCATACCATGTACTTTATAAGGATTCAACAATCTCCTTGATCTTTTCCAATGTTTTTATAAACAAGATATTACTTATCAATCAACCCTGTTTATCAAATCAATCTGATCATGCTAACTGAACCAAACAGGGCAACTGTACACAAATATGGTCTTTCTAAACAGGTTCTACAAAATGTTCTAATTCCTAGAGCTGTAAAGGACGGCATTATAGGTGACCATTATAGACAGGTGGCCTTCAAGGAGGCTTGGTGAAAGGTTTGACTGTACCAGCTTCTCATGAAACAGCAAGTTTTGAGCACCATGCTTAAAGGTAAAGACCAGTAATGGTCATGCGATTGCATTGTGAAAGAAACGTTGTGGAATCGATCAGAAAAGGTTGATCATCTAGCATCTAGCATCTGCAAGGTTCTGGAATCATCAAAATGATAAGAAATTTGGCCCATTCTTCGTAAAGTTACAAGCACTATACACAGAAAGATGTATATGGGACTACCCTATCTCTCTCACACGACCATGAGAGAAATAAATTTACCAAATATATGAATTAGTAGGCGGTTTCCGGCAAATTTTTTATCATCATGTGTTAGTCAAAACGTATTCTTTCACATGATTGGTAATGAGAGCTTCCATTTCATTTTTTGAAATTGGGGCGTTACCAATACTGGTCTTTACCTTTAACAAAGGGTATAAAGCATCAAGGTATATCATGTTTGGATCACAGCTAATATTTTACCCATAAAGATAAGTGGATACCTCATGTATCTTGTCTGCGTCTCAGTCTCAAAACATTGCTCTTCCTGTCCTGTATTGACACAGGATGAATGCTCATATTACAAGCACTAAAAGCTGAAATCACTCTGCTAATTAATTAGCAAAGCTTGAGTCATGAGAATCACACTCTTATTCCTACATGTAACTCATCATTATTGATGCTGCCAGACATTCATATCTAGGAAAGCCAGAGTGGGAATATGCATGTACTCTCCATTTAGATTTTTGAAACAGAAAAGGGAGAGAGAAAGAGGGGGAAATATGGGTAGAGAGGGGAGGTGGCAGAGGGAGGGAGGGAAGGAAGGAAAGAGAGAGAAAAGACAGAGACTGAGAGAGAGAGAGAGAGAGAGAGAGAGAGAGAGAGAGAGAGAGAGAGAGAGAGAGAGAGAGAGAGAGAGAAAGAAAGAAGGGACAGGCTATGAGACAAGTCAGTATACAACATTAGAAATTTGATTGCAGAGAAATGAAAATTAAATCAAATGGAAATAAAATGAATGCTAAACAAAAGAAGTGAAAAAGTTCCTTAGCTAATAAGAGGTCACTGGTTAATTTTATTATCTCATGATTTGCACCAAGAATCTGATAGTTCCTTCTTGCTGAAATGACAACTTATTTGAAATAGGAAATCAGGTTAGACATCTCGGGTCAAGCCACATTCTACAAGGAAATACGACTGTGAGTCAGCAAGAATAGATTGCAGTTACACTATCACACAATACAATAATAAAATATTATGTCTTCTTTTTTTAAAATTCTGTAACTGCACATTATTATGCATGATATGAAAAGAAATTATTAATGAGGAAGCTTAATGGCTCAGTGATAGGGTAGAGCAGTGGTCTTGCGCACCTGGGAGGTTTGGGGTTCAAAACTTTCTCATCAGATAATAAGGCCTAAAATAAAAACTTGTTGCATTGCCCTTTGCAACCGACCCAAAAATCTGAAAATCTACGGTCGGCATTTTAATTTTTTTTTTTTTTTTTTTACCGTTTTTTAGATTTTGTTATATTAATGAATACAAATATATGTATTTTGTTTGTTTAAATGGGAAATAAATGCATAAAATAAAATAATTCCCAAATTCTCACCAGTCTTTTGCCCTAGTTTTAATATCCTAGTATACGAGTGTAAGTAGACCCCGTCCTCTTGTTCGTGTTTATAGTTTAATACCATACACTGCACCAGCTAGAAAACTGAGAAATATCAGCCAAAAGAGGGCGGGAAAAAACAAAAAACACATCAAAAACATAAAAAAACTGAAAAATATCGGCCCAAAGAGGGCGACAAAAAAAAAGTTTAAAAAAATAAAATCTTTTCTGACCGACCGACCCATGTTTTGGCACCTAAAGGGCAATGCAACAAGTTTTTATTTTAGGCCTAAGGATTATGTACATTTATTTTTTAAGTTACCCTTTTTTTTTTTTTGGTAATGATATGCATTATTTTTTCAAGTTTTAAGCATTAAAATTGAGTTGTCTGCTGTTAATTTGTGTTCATGTGATGTTTATAATGTAATAATTTTATATCACTGACAGGAATGTATGATGCCTCTTTCGGGTGTTACTGTGTTCATCTTTTCTTCAAATTAAGTATAAATTGATTATTGAAGACCAAATATGTATTTTATTCTTTGACAAATTATTGTTCAACTTTGAATATCAAGAGGAGACATAAAGGACAAAATACATCATCAAATACGTCTGGCTTGCATTTTGATACTTCACAGTTCATCTTTTAATGTACTCTAAACCCATACTTTAACACCAAGGTTAGCATAGTGTATGAGTAGAATATCACACAACAAGGAAGTAAAAATCTATATACTTTCCATCATATTATCAAGTACATGCAGCTCTGAATACAAGGAATTATCTTTCTCACTCAATCACTTCATTAACACTTTGCCTCTCAAGAGGTGGTGTGTGCTTACTGAAAGACACTGCTCTATTCTAACCATGGGAGGTAAGGACTTAAGATGCTGAGTTTCTGAAAGTGAAAGTAACAGAAACAAAAGGAAAACAATCGGTAAAAGTAGTTGTGCTTTCTTATGTGGGTTTAGTGGTATTGAATTAATCATATATATTACCTGATTTATTTCTCACAAAAGCATTATGATTTAAGGGTACATGAGGTTAAAGCCCCTCCCCCTCCCCCACCCCACCCCCACCCAAGTCTTCATTTTATTCATTGTCTAGCCATTACATCTGTATAATGTTATAACCATTCCATTTTTTATTTGTTAAAAGTGGTGTACAATATATAAATCAATCACAACTACAATGAACAGGCAAATGGTAACCCCCCCCCCCCCCCCTCCTGCACATGCACGTTCTTATCCCTTGCCAAATAGATCATGTACATTTCACAGAGTGGCTTGATTTTTAGTTACAATGTAGAGTGGGGAGGGCGAGAGAGAGAGAGAGAGAGAGAGAGAGAGAGAGAGAGAGAGAGAGAGAGCACTGCCAGATTTTCTTATTTCCTTGACAGTTAATATGTACAATGATTAGCAAATTTAATACCATGCAATAATATCATTCATGTAGTCATATTTATACTTTATATCCTATGATTTCTCTGTTTCCTCCATTGTCATTGTGTAGAACGAAGAGGCACAAAAATAATGTGAAATCTTTTTTTGTCCGGTTTGTCTGGTATTTTTCAGACTAGTGAAGAGAATCCTAGAGATGAGCCATATTGTATCTAAATTATGGCATATGACAAATTGTATTTTTAGATGCAACATCATAATACATCTATATATAAAACCAATGTATTCCTCGTTTGATGACCAGCATGGGATAGTGAATATAATCAAATATTCTTCAAAAGACAATAGAGATGAGGGTTAAGGAGGGTTAGTGGCAGTCAATCCCCCGAGATAATTACCAGGTTACCTAATATGAACAGAAGGACAAGCCTGGCAATCACCTGCGGGACAGAACTAGATTTTGGAATTTAAATGTAGCGAGAGAGAAGCGGCGGGGTTGCTCACAGCATGGTGACAAGACGAAGGGCAGGCAGACACTGTCGTTTGCTATTTTAAGCTTGAAAGCATCTAGGACAGAGAGACAGAGACTGCATGTATGCACGAAGGAAGCATATAATGGCCTTCTATCTCTTTGAGACATTAACCTTTAGAATGGGCAGCTCTCTAATAAAAACACCCTTCTCTTTTGTCCTTTCATAGACTGTTATCTTTTCTCCTAATGTGCAATAATGCTCTGCCTGTTAAACTGAACGCGCTTCCACGTGAATAAAGATATATATATATATATATATATATATATATATATCGTCGCTGTTTTCACGAAGTAACGGTAGTGAAAAAAAATTGCATTCACTTTGCGTGACGATTTTACTAACTACCGTCACTTCGTGAAAACAAGGACGATATGAGTGATATAACCTCATCAAAAAATTCAATGTATTGAACATTTAACAAATATTTTCTTGTGCATAACATAATTTTGCAATAATGAGGGCTAATTTACAACAGAACATTGAATAAAGAAAAAGAAACATGGTGAGAGATGGAAGTAAGATATTTTTTCTACTTAGAGCAGTATTGGAGTGTGTCTTTTTGGTTTCTACATTTGGTTAATTATATACTATATAATGCCAGTATGACAGAGGGACAAGACATTATTATAGGGAACATTAATATTTGGGGGATTGTCAACAGGACTTCAAAATGTTTCAATGATCTCTGGTTGTCAGGAGTCTTCCCTAGCTGTGATAACACCTTGACTGTATTTAACCCATTGCTCACTTGAACCGGGTGATCTCTGTGTAAAGTCTATGAAGATGAGTGAATTTAGTTGTCAAGGGGTTGAACATTCTGTAAAATTCATTCCTGACCATATAATAATTTGTGAAAGACTTCCACCAAAGGTAGTGAAAAAAACATCAGCACAGAATATATGTTTTCTTTGACTATTTTTAACTCTGAATATTTGTTTCAACTATCTTTTGTTCAAAGTTTGTAGCCTTAAAATATACATTTTGTCTTATTATCCATTTTGTCTAATTTTCTTAGCATTAAATACCATGAAAATATAGAGAAAATAGCAAACAGCAAAAAAAATTCACAGAAGAAACTCGACCAGGGCTACCACCAATCTATGGGTTCCATTTATTACATTGTAATCACCTATAAGATTAAAAAGGGATTATCAGGGTTGGCATGATCCTTTCTAACGGTAATTACAAGGGATTAATACAATGAACTCTTATGGTCTATACTCCAATAATCACTGGCTTCCCCACAAGAAAGCCATTACTGGCACTGACATACATAGCTTCATACAGCCTTCATGCAGGCAATCAATGTATTATGTGCCATGAATCCCTTTAGTGATCTTCTAACTTACTAATATGACATTCATCATTCAAGGGTGTGAAGATGTATGATGCTTAATGAGATTTACAAGTCTGTTCATGAAGCCAAGTCTTCATTTAATCATAGCCAGATAATTAGCTATCATGCTTGGAGTTTATGCATATTGTTTCCAGATTGAAGCCATATTGGATGGATGCCACTCAGTACACAATCTCATCTTATGAGCAAACAGTAATGATCATAGACAAATAACAAGACTAATTGCATTATTGAGCTTCAATATAAATACTATTGTCCATCAGCAATATCAAAAATATGTGGCACTTTCAACATTCATGACAAATTACCACCATCGTTTTTCTCTCACATTCTTCTAAAGAAGATTATAATGGGCATGAATAATGCCTCTTTAAAGCTTTGCATTTTAACTAACCACAATGACATTTTGAAAAAAAGGGAATTTCCCTGTACAATCTTGTACCTGTTGATCTCCAAGAAAGTAGCAGTAGAGTACCAATCAACGTTAATCTAAAAAGACAATGTAAAGCAGCATAACAGAACAGTTTAAATAAAATTATCTGTATATGTCACTTTGTTACATTCATTTTATATTTAAGGCACTATATTGATGTGTCAGACACTGCTTCATGACACCATTTACAAATCTTGTTCTTACCAAAAACATGGGATCAATATAAAATCAAGAATAACTATCATTAGTAGGACATGATTATAAAAGAGACTAAACAAAATCAACCTAAGGCACTTTCAAAAGCCAAGTCCATCACCATTTGAAATAAACAATCCTTACAATGACATATTACATAATCCAATCATGGTTTCTATCAACAGTACAACTGGGTACTGAATTGATCCTTGAATATACTTCTTGAGTCTTTGTAATCATGTTTTTAGATTGCTTAGTAATTATCACCATGAACCTTCATGCATTGCTGAATTGGAGGAAATGCATGCCATGTAGGAGCTGATGTTAGGAGCGTCTTACACGAGCTACTTAAAACAAATATATTAAATCAACAAGTAGGTGACATTTCCCTTTAATTGTCTACTTACACTAAGACCAGATGATGCTAAAAAGTTTTATATTTGTTTTAAACAAATCATGATTCTACTTTGAAGTGATCATGGCAAGCGGTTGCTGTGCTGTGCTGTGGAAAAGGGATTTGTGGAAACGCTTGAGATTGCATATTGATTAGGCATGAATATATTCAGTCAGGGTCGACCAAAATACAGCTCACCCACAGCATGCAAAAATCTATATCAAATATGAATATAGATTTATTTCTGTCAAATCACGGATAGAGGAATAATTGGATAGCGACTCTTACCAGGTACTCCTGAGCTATTTTTCAAATGTCACGAGGGATTTGATGAAATAAGATGAATATTATAGCTTTGTCTTTATGGGTCGTTACAGGACATGATGGGTTTGCTGAGGGCAAGAACGGCATTCTGTCATGTCACTGAATACAAACTGAACGGCCTTCAGGCTCTTAACTAATTAGTCTGTTTGTTTTGATGGGTCATTATGAGGACATCACAACTGATCAAACGAGCAAAACAAAGATAGTAATCAATTGAGAACCAGATGGGTCTTAAATGAGTTGATGCCCATTCGCTGTGTGCTGTCAGTGTATAGGATATAATGGCTCTATCTGACTCTTATCTATCTGTTTTTATGGGTTATAACTGGACACAATGGCAATTAAATATATGATAAATTATAATAAATTATCATTAAGTAAGCTCAACAACCCTCACATGCTATCCTGTCAAGTCATTATCTTTTTCATACCGTATATCATCAACCTTCTTATATTGTATATCAAAGGCCAAAAGGGAAAACCCTTATCAATTTACATACAGCTAATATCCTACTTGCACTCGGTTGAGGAAGTTTTCAATGTGTTATATCTGACAATTCAAATCATATGAATGACACTCAGAGAGTGAAATCAAAGAACAGGAAGAACCTGCGTAAACAGCATAGCTATTTTATTAATCTTGAAATCTTGTCAAATAAAAAAAAAAAAATAAATAATCATATGCCAAAAAATGATGTGTTTGCACTAACTTGGAGCTAACTTCAAACTATTTCAAAGAAAAGATAAAGATGAGAGCTTGTACAATCAATGTTTCTAGAGTATGTGCTACACTATATCCAAGGCAAAGCTATCACATGTAGCATATCTTTGATGAATACACCCTCTCTCTCTCTCCAAGTCAGTGCTCGACACCATGAAATCCTATACTTTGTTTTTGTTCAAAGAAATGTGTTAACTTGCTTTCAGGAAATCTTTTGTCACATGCATGTACATCATTATAGCTCTTAAACATCTTGGATAAAGATTGTGATGTTTTCATTTTGGGTTGATGTTTGATGGCAAACATGGGAGGGAAGAAAGTTGTTCTACATGATGGTTGTACTAGGAGGAAGAGGATGGTGGAGGATGGTGGACTAGTATTCTAACAGTATATTCTGCTTAATTTGATTAGTGTAGTGCTTAGGCCAAGGACTTGTTTGCTTTCTCCTATGTCAACATGTGAGCAGAATTTCTCTAGGATTTCTCCTAGAAATAAAGGTAAAGGTATACATCAAAATGGAAAAACGGGGAGGGAGAGAGAGAGAGGGAGGGAGGGAGGGAGAGAGAGAGAGAGAGAGAGAGAGAGAGAGAGAGAGAGAGAGAGAGAGAGAGAGAGAGAGAGAAAGAGCAACAGAGAGACAGACTCAGCAAAAGAGAACTATAGATGGAGATGCAGAGAGAGAGAGAGGACGCACAGATGGTGGAGAGAGAAAGAGAGAAAGAGAGGGGGGGGGGGGGGGAGTAGGGGATAGCATAGTGGGTGGGGAAGAGAGGGGTGGGGGTAAAAGGCATATAGACAGAAGAGGAAAGAGATGGTAAAAAGGAGAACATTATATAGTCATCATGCCTGATATTTATCATGATAAACTTTTTTTGATGCCCTAGATTATGTCATTTGTCAAAAATGTTGGATTTTCACTTATATTAATGTCTCATTATGAGGAGGTAAGAAATGCATCAGTTGATGACAAGACAAATAATAATTGTAGATTGAATGTGAAAGAGATAGAGGAAGAGAGGTAGGAGAGGGAAATTGAGAGAGAGAGAGAGAGAGAGAGAGAGAGAGAGAGAGAGAGAGAGAGAGAGAGAGAGAGAGTGGGGGGGGGGGAGGGTGGGGAAAGAAGGGGAGGAGAAGAAAAAAGAAGAAGAAGAAGAAAACATGAAGGAGAAACGTTAAAAGGTTATATCGGAATGAACTCTTGGCATCAAGAGGTATACATTTGGCATGAGCATGTTTTGTTATGAATCATCATTTTCATAAACATCATTAAACAGGATTTATAAAACTTGGATGTAAGCCTAAACACTAAGCAAAAGTTCGAGAAAGAGACAAAAACTACCTAAAAATCTATGACCATAGGTCTGATGAATTTAGGTAATTCTAAACTTTCCTACATGTAGATCAAAGTTTGATATATCTTGTGCTGTCAATAATGGACAGAAAGTGAAAGGAAAACTATGCATATTTATTACTCCACAATGATAATAGATATATGAATTCTGCACTGAGATGTTATGAATTCTGCATTGAGAACACAATTTAATGAATTTATATTTTTGTCTATCAAAATTCATAGGGGGGTATTAACTCATAAACATTAACACAGAATAAACACTTTTCTGGCTTTCAATAGACAATGCCAAACCTAGGTTTATCTCAATTAAGTTTATATTTAATTTCAAGAAAGATTGACATAACTGTCACTGTCAAAACGATTGATTCATGACACTTACAAATTCATAGAAGCCTATCTTATCTTATCCCTGAATAAGGAAGTAAAATCCTAAACTGTACTTTGGAGCAAAGCCAGTGCTATTTTGTTCCTAATGCAATGTACAAGTACATGAGGGAATCTATTTAAAGATTATTTTACTTCCAGAATAGTATGTAATATTCTAGCACAGATTTGTAAAGGTTTGATGTTAACAACCATCTCTCATCTGCTTATTCTCTTGTCTATTACAAGAAGGAAGCTTCAAAACTGTTCAGCATTACATATATCGTGTTATTTATTTAATGTGTTGAAGAAATATGATTAAAAAAGAGAGTTTTGCTTTTTGATGTCATATCACATGGACTATAATCATAATATCGGTCATGACTGTAAGAGCTAGAAAAGAGTTATGAACACAAATAAACCTAAAATAGTATCGAATTAAATTGAATTTATTCACCACTTTCATAATGGGAAGCAAGAATTAAAAACAACCAAAGATTGAGCCTGATACTTAATACTAAAATAGACTTTGGAGAGAATTTAACCACACTTTGTTCTGGCATTTAAATGTCACATTGATTCAAAGTGGTGGAGGCATAATGGCCTCAATCTGTGAAGTGAACACAGCTTTCCCCATGTGTACTGTATTCTATGATTTCACATTTAGATTTCTTGATTTTGATATTTCCAAAAAGGTCTTTGATCCTAATTATATTCCACTGGTATTCATTTCCTAATTTGCCACAGATATGAGTGAGAAACTCATCTAGACTGGTGATAGCTTGCAAATGACCAGTCATAACTTAACACGTTCACTACCACAAGTCCTACAGCCATTAACTTGTACACATGGTAACTCTATCTATGGCATTGATAGGGTTTAGCATTATTCCTACACTAAAACATTGATGAGAGAGATATACCAGTATTTCTTCTGTAATTGCATTCTGTAAGTTGAAACCAAGGCAACAAAAATATGTGTGAAGAGGTCTGTTAGAAAATACATGGAGAAGAGTGAGAAAATAGGAGAGAGATGGATAGTCTGATAGAAGGATAGGCTGAAAGATAGATAGATTGGGAGATAGAGGGGGAGCATATATCTTGATCATATACATTACACATCAAAATATTTTTTGTCATCATATGGAAGAAAGAAAATTCATAAATACAGAGGAATCTAATTCAGTTGCTTCCTAAAGAATATTAGCGCAAAATGTTCAATTTCTGTGCTTAAAGTGTTTTGATACATCCATGTTTCATGATAGACACAGTCTATTCACCCGGTGTTTTGAAGGGAGCTTAAGGTGTAGAATTGATGGTGTATGAAGCCCACTATCACTGAGATATAAGCCTCAATATCGGAGAGGATCCCAGCCGGCCAAGTCGCTGATAGAACCAGAAGAGTTTGCTCTAAATTGAAGATGATGAGGAGGATTGGGGCGAAGGAGAGAAAGTGAATTGATAACAAACAGGCAAGGCACGGTTGCTTGACGTTGCCTCTATTGTATTCTTATTAGCACCCACATCCTGCTGGCACAGACTCACGTACACCCATCATTCCTGGTGGCGCCAACCAAATATCGACGGTAATATCGCAAAAGCGTCGGTCCGATCATCCCTCCAGGACATCGAACACCTCTGGCAGTGACAAATTTACGCTGGATCCCGACCCAAAAAAATCATCGGCTGCCACAAAATTAACTCCAAAATGATTTCACAGCCTCGCCTCCAATTGTTTCACTATCTATCCGATATAATCCCAATTCTAAGGTGAATAGGTGAGTTAATTGCTTGTATATTGGGAGAGATAGAAGATGGGTAGTTCTGATTTATGAGCTGGGTCATAGAGAGAAAGAGAATGATGAGACAAGAGACAAAGCCTAAGAGAAATACCAACAGCCTTGAGATATAGGAAGCCAGTCACTGCATCTAAGTGATTCAGAAATTAGGTTTAGCTCTAGGGACGAACACTCTGATCAGCCAATCCATTCCCCATTTCTATTTCTGAGCCACACTTCTAATAACTATTGCATCCAATAAACAAATAATGAGAAGGAGACATGCTGAGACAAAGGCTCCTTGCAGTCAGAAGAAAAGTGATAATCAGATAATGCCATCAGCAAAATTATTGGTAATATTTTTGTTTATTTTTCCAACAAAAAGAAAATCAATATTATGCATTCAATCAGGGTGCTGTATTGTATTAATTGTAAATGACAGTATAGTATTCCAAAGGCCAGATAACAGTTAGACAGGATAAGCAATATATAGACTACCTAATAAACCAATGTTCAGATATCAAATTCTATGTGGTTGTATTAGAGTAAATTATCCTGATGAATATGTTTTTATTTTTCAGGAATATCACACTTTTCTTTCCAAAATTAAATGCTACGTTAAAAAGTGGAATACATCTATATAAGGAATGCAATTATACAGATATGATTGGGCTTGCTTATATCAGACTTGTAACAGTGATGTATATTGAGTGCATTATTAAACAGGATACTAATGTCAAGCAATATAGCAATCTGAGTAGAACTCTGAATCCAGTGATTGTGGTCATAATACACTACAAGGCAATTTAATCAGTTACCTGTAAGTGGAAATGTGCTATAAAAAAAAGAACAATTATTATTATTATTACAAATTTAAGAGAAAATTAAGTGTTTATAAATTCTAGTCAGACAATGGTGCAATTAGAAACACCTGTATTAAGCGCCTAATAAATGTTGTGTATTATTATTATTATTACATTTATATTTTTAATTTGACTTTATTTGATTGATAAATGACTCTTTGCTATCAATCATAAAATTATGTCTACTGCCCTATACTCTGCTTATATCACAAGTATCCTGGGATGATCTTAATCCCGCTTATAATAGTATTAAAAAGAAATCACAATCACTTTCTTATCCTTCTGTATAAATGTCATGAGATAAAGTAATTGCAGGTCCAAGAATTAGCATAAAGTTAAGTAGAACTTGAAATATAAGAAAGTAAAAAAAAAAAAAATTAAAAAAGCAATATCATCAATATTGAAAAGAGCGATAAAATAAGAGTTCAGAGGGGAGTACAAAAGGACAAAGGTGAGAGAGGGAGAGAAAAGGGGGGGGGGGTAAAGGGGCAAAAATGAAAACAAATTATCAAATTAAAGAGCATTGGTGCCCTTTTTGTCAGTCAGCATTAATGTGTTTTTGGTATCTCTCTCTTCGTGACAGAATCTATTTCATATCCATTCTTCATATTTTGTGATTAAATTAATTAGAGTGCACATCAATAGTCATATTCTTTATTATTCCATCGTCATTTTAGTAATGGTAATGGTACTGTAGAGATAATCATTAAAATCACACTCACTCTTCCTCATCTGTCCATCTCTCTCCATCTCTCTCTCTCTCTCTCTCTCTCTCTCTCTGTCTCTCTCTCTTTCCATCCCTTTTACAGGCTTTGTACTTTTGTTTACTCCAGCCTAAAAGTGAAAATGTCATTCATTCTGCCCAATCTCTAACCCCTTTCTTTCTGACTTCCATTTTATCCCTATTCTCTACTTCTTTTTTCTTTCCTTTTCAGGATAAATTAATCATTACTTATTTCCTTTCTATTTTTTAAAACTTATCTATGAATTCCAATATATGCTCTCTCTCTCTCCCTCTCTCTCTCTCTCTCTCTCTCTCTCTCTCTCCATCTCAATCTCAAACCATATCTTCATGCATTTCCCCCTGTTTTCCTCTTTCTATAATTTTTTCGCTTTCACTTATTCTTCCTCCATCTCTCTACCATTCTCCTTTCTCCATCTCCCTTCTTTTCTTCTCCCTCCATCTTTCTACCAATCAGCTTCCTCCATCTCTCTACCATTCTCCTCCCTCTATCTCTCTACATATCTTCTTACTTCATCTCTATTCCATTCTTCTTTCTCCATCTCACTACCAATCCTCTCCCTCCACCAATCCTCTCCCTCCCATCCCCTCACCCTTCCCCGTAGTTGTGGTTATCTTCATTACTTGGTATGAGATGCATGTATAACTTGTCTGTAGCCCACGGCATTCTTGGCTCCAAGACCTCTCTCTTTCTAAACTCTCCTGAGCCTCACGTTCCCTGGAAGCTGCATCAAGTAAACCCTGTTCTCATAGCCAAAATAAAATCAACTCTATTCAAAACTGTACTATATGCTAGTCCCTGATGTTAACAATTGCATAAAGGGCCCATCACATATCACTGATAATATTACCTATAAAATCAGTTTGCATAGATCCAATGCAATCAATGTGAGAGGCTTTCAAGCTTAAATTGACGAGAAATATACATGTCCAATAGCTTTTCCACATCCATTTCAGGAGACCAATTAATAGTTATCATTATCTTATATCAGTGATATGTGACCAGTCTTAAACACTTTGGTTGCTCTCTTCACTTCTATGCATGGTCAATCATTTGCCATACCGTCCTTGTTTTCACGAAGTGACAGTAGTGAGGAAAATCGTAACGCAAGGTGAATGCAATTTTTTTTCACTACCGTCACTTCGTGAAAACAGCGATGATATGTGCAAGTTTGCACAAAACAATAGGCACCAATTACAGAAACTATATCCAGTCTTGATTAGCTGTATGACAACCCCTTTATCCCTGGTATAGATTCATGTTGCACTGCATGGAAACAGTTGAATAATCTTGAAGCCTTTGGTATCTGTATCCCATGATAAATCTAATGTGGTACAGGAAGAATATCTGACAGCCTGTTGAGAATCAATGACAGAACAAGGTTTCTATGAATGATTTATTTGGCTCAAGTAGTTAGGCAGTGTGAAGAGTCTTCTCATCTCACCCACCCTACCACTACCACCACCACTGACATCATCATCCCTTTGTCTCCATCCTCCATCTCTCATTTATTCTTCATCTCTTCCATCATCTCCACATCCCCTCATCATCATCCTCTCTCTCAGAGTGGTCTCGATTCTGTCACTCTTCTCTCATCCTTCCAAACTACGCCAGGCAACAACTCTTCTGAGAATAATCCATATTTTCACTTCCTCGTCGTCCCCCTTTCTTCAACCATCTTGGAGAGAAAAACCCCCGTCCGTCTTACACTTCCTAATTAAGCTAATGATTTCTGGTTCCAGAGTTGGCTATTACCAAAATCCGACTGATGCAAATGAATTCCATTCTATAGTCTCATATCTTCATGTCTATATTTTGCCAATGATAAATGTGTTGTTTCATCTTTAGGGAGATTCATTGACAATAACAGTCTTGTATCTCTACTCTTTGTCCTTAAACGGAGACAGAGGAGCCGCCAAGAAATGCTTCAGGATACGACTTGTGTGAAATATCAGTTTTACTGTCTACACTGGCATGTTATTAATATTGGAAATTAACGGGACATTACTTTGATTTTGTCTCCTTCTTTATGATTAAATTTGATGTGTTTATTTGAATGAATCATTAAGCATATATCACAACTGCATCTCTTAAGTACACAAAAGGAAATGTTACAGACAGCCTCAAAAACATGACTAACAAACTTTTCATAAGGAATTCCCAGGATCTCATAATTGAGCCGAGGAATTATAGAATGTACTTGATAAGTTTGTTAAACATAGTGTCTCCAAAGTTAAACTGTTTTCTTCTCATTGCTTGTCAAAGAACTATTATTGTTTGGAAAGGGAAAGATTACAGATAATGATTGATATTTGAAATCAGAAAATAAACATGAATGGTTGTCATTATTACATTTCACTTTTAGATCAATTCTCTTTTGCTTCATTTATTTTTTCTTCTCTCTTTCTCTATCTCTCTATCACCCACTATCTTCTTCTCTACTTCTGTGTGTGTGTGTCTCTCTCTCTATGTATATATTTAGGCTCTACAAGTTTCATATGTCCGAGTCTGATAGTCATATTGCCCCCCCCCCTCCCTTTTAATTCTAGTTCCACTATAATTCATAACTTTCTTAATCCTTCTTTATACCTCCATCATTTCTATTGTTTTCTTTCATCAATAAATAGGGTTTCTTTTCTCTCTAAAGTCCCTTAACCTGATGACTACTAAAATAGGATTAATAGGTTTCTGAAAGTATGTGGGTTAATTGTCTGTATCACAAATTTCAACCTCTCTCTCTCTTTTCCCCTCTCTCTCTCTCTCTCTTTCTCTTTCTTTCTCTCTCTCTCTCCCTCCCTCCCTCTCTCTCTCCCTCGCCCTCTCTCACACTTTCAATCTATGCTCTGACACTGGTTAATAAAGCTTCTCAGATCCCAAGGTGTTCCTAGGATCAATAAGCACGAGCATACCTTTCATGTTCCGTCCCACCACCCACAATATAAGACCCACATCTACCTCGGATCAACGAGTCCAACTCCCACGACTTGTCAAGTTTGACGCTAGGTACACACGTAGGACTCGCAGGTAAAAAACCTTGTCCGATACTCTCCTTAATCAGGTGCATGCCACTGTGTTTGCGTCATATGTCAACAACATAGACATTGCTACACCAATTTCAGACACTTCTTTCCTTGGCAACAACATTCTCTCTCCTTCAATCTCTCTCTCTCTCTCTCTCTCTCTCTCTCTCTCTCTCTCTCTCTCTCTCTCTCTGTTTGTTTAATCATTATATCCTGTGTATGACCTCTCTCTGTCCTTTCTCATCTAGGAAGTGAAGAGACCTGTTGAGCGTTCACTCGCTTGTATTCCTAGGATCCAGTCCGGCAAAGCTTTAGAGAAGAAATCAAGATCTACAAACCCCATATCATTTCCACGATTACAGCTTGGATTTATATAAAACTATTGTGCATAGAGAAACTCACAGGTTTTTGTCTCTTGTTTTCTGTAAGTTATGTTTTTTTTTATAAATCAAATACACCTATAGTTTTAAGTGGTTTGGAGATTTAGCAACTAGGGTAAAATAGATGAATAAAATCCATTTTCTCTCAGGTAACATCTGACATAGAAACCCTAGCATACCCTATTAGCATTCCACACTTCAATTAACATTTCAAGACCTCCTCTAACTATCTATGGATTATCCTTCTCCTTTTTTTTTGGGGGGGGGGGGTTCTTGATAAGCATTGATATTAATATCATTTTTTAAAGAAATAGCTAGTTTTAATAATATATATTTTATTGGAGTTGTGACTGTATGCCTTGTTTGGAGCCAGAAGGGCATTAGCTCTGTGAAAGGCAATAACACCTCCTGGCTCCACACAGATGATATAGTATGTTTGTGGTCATATTGCTATGGAAATAACTTGAGAAAAATGAGTTTACAGATCCCCATCAGCAATTATTTCAGATAAATCAACATTCTGATACTGTTTATATGCTTTTTCTACAAGATCCAACTATAGAACACCAGCAGTTGAAGCATATCATAACAAAGAGCATGCTTAACATTTCCTTTTAATATCACCTTTAATGTGCATAAAGAACTAAAATAAAGGGAAATGCAAATAAGTCCAGGTGATTTAGAGAACAATGTACATCCAACGTTATTTTTGAAGGATAGAATTCATTTATTACAAAAAGTGAACATCCCTTTCTAAATGATCAGTAAACTGAGAAATGATAAACATTTTTTCCAAAGTCAAATTACTGAATATTTCATAGAATCTTATTATGGTATTCGTGTGTGCTATGGGGTTTACAGGTTGCAGGTGAAGAGATCGAGTACGCGTAATCTTTTGTTATAAACACACTCTCTGCATGCACGGGATGGAAAGGATCTATTATTTATGATTAGAAATCACTGACAGAGTGGCACTCAATCTAATTATCAAATTGGCAATGTAAACATGAATCGCATTCACACCCAGTATGCTAATCCATGTTTTATAAGGTTGACGAGTCACATTTATTGCAATACGAGTGACTATTATCTATCACAGGCAATACAAAAAGTGTTGACATTTTTAAAGACATTTAAAAGAAGCTTTTGAAAAATAAAGTTTTGGCTGACTGCCATACATAGTTATTACCATAATGAATAATAAATATCTCCTACCAGATTCTTTGTACACAGAATACATAATATCATCTAGAATATACCGTAGTTCAGTACTTTAGTTGTCCATATACTATATCACAGTAAATTGTCATGGCGCTCGGGACGACCAACCTATATGAGCTATGTGTATGTACGACAGGTGAGCTGTTTGTTCGCTATCAGAGCTACTGTCTGCCTGCTATGAAAGGAAGAACTAATAAATCTCATGGCCTGTACGTATGACATCATTGTTCATGGAAACGTTTTCCCTCAGCTGGGATTAAACACTGCCAAACTCTCATCAGCCCGACGTGAGATGCGTTATCTAAACCAAACCATTCTCTCTCTCTCTCTCTCTCTCTCTCTCTCTCTCTCTCTGTCTCCATCCCAGATCTTCATGTGCACATAGTCAAACAAGCGCTGCTCATTCCCATTTCTATTTTGAGGCGGAGATTGGGCCTAAGTGTACACGGGCTGGCATAAAATGTGTCAGCATGACAAACATGAGTGTTCCACAGAGGTAGCAAAGCATACAACGAGGCTGTTTAATTCAAGAAAGGTGATAAGAACAGCAAGCAACTCTGCCCGTCCCTTTGCGCACAAAAAAAAGAGTCGCCAGACCACATTCTCTTTCTCTTGTATGCGCGATGGCAAATCTGGACGTATTGACACGGTCATATCACGGCTATATTTTAAATGTTATCACGCCGAAACAGTTGCCCTGCATGTGTGCTCTGAATATATTGGTTTTTAATTTTGATCATTTAGCAAGGTTTGGGTGGAGGGATTCCTAAAGCAAAGGTCTTTTGTTACAGCACACATTGAACAGTATGGAAGGATGTGTCTAGCGACTCGCACGACACAAATGAGAAATGTCAACTAGCGATCTTTGGATGGTGGAAATCAATGTGGTTAGCTAGGAGCTAGTGCCAGAGGACACTGTCTTGTTCCTTGCGTTGAATGCGTTTGGCGGTGTGCCCATGTGACAACAAGCAAGCTTGACTCATAGTAGGTGAACGTCCAATCAAGACCAACCGTCTGCAGTGATGACGGAATTAGGTATTAAATCTTGGGATGACTAACAGTAGTATACACACACCTTCCTTTTGTTCTTGACTTGTTGAACTTTCCATAAGGGACTAGACAATCAGAGAAACTTCTGACTTCGGTAAACCCTTTGACTACCAACTAACTGTCTACAATACATAGGATTTTACAAAACTGCATATATATTAAATACAAACCACTTACTTATTGATTATTTGATTTTGAACATGTCTTGGGCAACTATGACTACATTTATCATTGCACAAATTTAAGATAACTCCATCTGCTTATTTTTTCAAGTAATATTGAACAATTTGGTTATTTGAGAGACCAAATAAAAAAAAACATATCTGCATATCAGATATTTTTGGTATGTCTCAAATTTATTCTTCATAATCCTGATCTTAGGATGACTACAAGCTGAGGATGGGGTAGGCATGATATGAAAAAATATGATGATCCCCCCCCCCCCCCAAATAAAAAAAAGGGGGTTGGGTAGAAAATTTGGTTAGGGGATAAGTATAGAATCTTTTTTTTGGGGGGGGGGGCACATGTCATGAAATGTGTATAAAGTTACAATTTGTGTTCAGTCAGGAAGGGGATATACATTCTAAAAATTGTCTAGTGTTATTTTTTTTTTGCAAGGGCAGGGGACATATGCCCCAGTGCCCCCCCCCCCTTGGATCTACCACTGACCACAAACCATGAAAATAAAGACAAACCTAGATCTCTACTTCCAAGCTGCATCAAACTCAGTGCTTGTGGTATGATGCTCTCATCCATCCAATGTTCAACCAGCTATAAATACACCAGAGCTTGGAATCAATCATCAAAAGAATAGTTGATGGACGGACGCTGCA
Source organism: Strongylocentrotus purpuratus (assembly GCF_000002235.5). Classification (NCBI taxonomy): domain Eukaryota; kingdom Metazoa; phylum Echinodermata; class Echinoidea; order Camarodonta; family Strongylocentrotidae; genus Strongylocentrotus; species Strongylocentrotus purpuratus. The sequence goes on from NW_022145609.1 coordinate 209,849, forward strand.
ATCTCTCATCAAACTTTGATGATAATCCTCAGGTATAAACTGACACAAGCTCTTTACAATAGCCTGTTCACACTATACAAAATTTATTAAAACTTGTATAAAGAAACGTTTGATTAAGAATCACTGTTTAGCGAAACAGCATTACACAACATTCCTTTAAATGAAGTTTAGACTAGAATTTTTTTTTCTCAAATAGCTTAACAATTTTCGTTCAGCCATGTAACAAAATTTTGGAGTCTGAATGCAGGGTTAGACATAGAATCTACTTCTTCAAGCTTGTAAAGCAAGTTGTTCTCTGTTCACATACCATTGAGTATTTGCATGCACAGGAACATCATTCAGTCCTTTAAAATAAAAACTAAAATCATATCATTTCATTGAACTTTATTGAACTCGAAGCTCATAAAGAGCTCTTCCAGTGCAGAAGAATATATTTGGATAGTGTGGGCACTTTATAAATGTATATCATTGTTATTATTATACAATCTGCTGAGCACCAGAAGGCATTAAGACTTATCTTTATAATACAGAGTTAATACTGTTCTAGCTCTCGCCAGGCTACCTAGCTTTATAGTAGGTTCTACAGCATTAAATATTCATCTCTTAATCTCAAACTAGATGAACAAAACATTGTATCTGTGAGAAAAGAAGTCCATTTTGTTCATAAGCTGCAATGATGCAATAATTCTAAATAAAGTGTAGGCGTCATGACATACATACACTGTATGTTAAGGGATCAAATGGTCGTTAACGCAGACATTTTGTTGCATAAATATGGTTATTTTCTGGTTTCAATACTTGAAATGTCACATTATTTAAGTGCATGGAAATAAACAGCACAACATCATGGTGGTTGAGGAAATGCATTAAAAAATGAACCTGTAACAACAAAATCAAAGATGCCTACTGAACATTACAAGATGCTAGACAAACAAATATAAAATAAAAATGGTTGAAATGACAGACTTTACTGTAATCTGTCACTGCATAAAAGCTCTCAGAAGATTTGTAAAAGGGCAAGAGCTGTGAATAGATTAGCATAAACCATTATAAAATGTTATTCTGCTCATATAAAATTTGTGTCTGATACTGATCATTATGAAAATGGGTGGTAAACAGAGGGATTATGATTGTGGGTGGAATGCTATATATCACATCATATTCAGCCTGTTACTATGGAAATAGATTCTACAACGAAAGATAATGGACAGAATATATGGTTATAAACTAAATTATTCATAACCCTTTTAAATTTGATTTTTTTTTTTTGGTGTGTGTTTATCTTAACACAAGACTGAAAGATAGACTGGTTGAATTAGGGCCTGGCGTTGTTGAATATTTTTAGATCTAAGCTTTAATATGTCACAATCTCAAGAAACATAAATCAGGATAAATAAATTGTTCACATACTTAAGTTCAAAACATGGTAAAATTTTGTTGTAAAGTGTAGATATTGATGTTCGGGAAAGATGTGTGTAACATAAGTTCATTGACTAATCAGACTTTGAGACATTTTGTTTATTTTTTACAGCCTATACATGTTTATCTATATAAGAAATATAAATAATACCAACAGTAGTAGCAGCAGGCCTTCGTAGATTGATCTATGCTATTTGGTCAAAAGGTAATAGTGTGATAGAACTAGTGTTGCTACACAAATACATCATGTACATTGCTTTAAAAAAAAATCAGTTCTTTAAAATCTACTCCACCTCCTTTCTATATAGAATTCAGTAATAAACAGACCTGCATCATAATCTTTAAAGTTGTTGTATGTTTTCATACATCTCTGTGTAACTTGAAAAATGTGTATTGTGTTCCTATCTCTATCTTCCAACAGCAATGCCATCCTTGCATCAATTAAGATGAACAGTAATATAAGCAGAAAATAGGATAAGCAGATGAGTGAAAGTCTGACAAAACAATGAGCTACAGAATTAAAAAAAATGTTAAAGAAAGGTATTTACTTTAAAAGCATACTTTAGTAGCTCTGTTATTTCCCTTGCCACCAGCTCTCATTTTGTAAAAATATTATGAGCTCCAATTTTTCTCCAAAGAAAATACCTTCCAATATCTGTGCCCTATAATGGACAGATATTTTGTAGACACTCCCTTCTATGAAATAGATCAATTCTGTTATCACACAGCAATAAGAGCACACTTCTCAGTACAAAACAAAGGGAACACACTCACAAGGGAAATCAAGCAATTGCTTGACTGTGTTTCATCGATCACAACTTTAAAACTTCATTTTTATCAAATTCCCCCCTCAAACTCAAGTTCATTGTTCTGTTTCCCTAATTATTCTGTTTTTTCAAACAAACTAGATGTCATATGGATTTTTTTCCTTCAATCCCATTTCTTTATCATTTTGAATTGTGATTACCTGATAAATTATCCCTATTGTTCAATTTTCCCTCAAACTACAATTTTGCAATGAAATAGATTGAAATAAAATACAATACCTAAGCCTATAGCCTTCATCCTAGGGGACAACACGACATATAAAGTATCTATTTCACATACTTTGAGATGCTATCATGGCCTAGATTCAGGGAATTCCATCTATATATACACATAGCTAGCAGTCATTCTCTAGACTTTACCTGGATAAATCTATGTGAATATCATTTGTTTGGAGCCAGAAGGGCATTAACCCATATGCTTTAGCACAGAGCTAACTCCCTCCTGGCTCTGATAGAGGGTATATTCAAACTGGATATCTGTAATCTGTCTACCAAGGCCCTATAGCTTGTCCTATAGCTGGCTGCATGGAAAAAGACTTCAATTTGTAGTTGAGAGCCAGATAGGCCTTAACCCCTTACCTACTGGAAACGGGTATCTCCTGTATTAAAGGCTATAGGAATGAGTGAATCCAGTAGTCAATGAGGTAACTCTACATTGAAGTATATGAGTTAACGTCTTTCTGGCTCTGAAAACACAGAATGCCCCTATGGCTCTCAGCAGACCAATTGTTCATTTACACCCAACATGGGTAAATCATACACATATGGGGGGGGGGGGGGTGGGGGAAGTTGTAAGAGAGTTATTGATGAGGAGTCATTGTAATGTCTTTAATTGTATTGCAGTTAATTAATCACAGTAAAACCTGCTTTCTATTAGAAGCTGCTTTTCAGTTTCAGCAAGGTCATGAACAGAACAGATGTCATGTGACTGAGGGGGTGGGGGGGGGGGGGGCAAAAGAACAAGGTTATCAAGTGAGAGGAGGTTTCAAAGGTGATTGTATCATCTTCTTTTAAGGTTGCCTTCACCATATCCCTTTGTTTTCTTTTTTTTTCTATTTTCCAACCTATGTCATTTGAGTGAAAAGAGCTCACACGGCTATAAGCATTAGTTTTGCTTTTCTGCTATGTTTTTTTTTCATCTCCATTCAAAAGTAGAGCCAATGGATACTTAAAATGGGAGGAGACCCACCAAAAAATTAAAATACAGAAAGAAAAAAAAACGATTAAAAGACAAGGAAAATGGGTCAGTAAGGATTAGATTGTAAATAGAGTAAGCTAGAACCATGATTAAAGGATACAAAGATGATGATAAAAGAAACAACAAAACATATAGAAAAGGGATGAGACAAAGCGACATAAAATGAGAATATGAAGTCATTATGAGCACTTAATAAGGACATAAAATGGAGGAATCACGTGCAGTTTGTAGGTCATACACTGGTTATCACAAAGGAATGACTGCCTAGCTACATGATTTACCTTGTTCCTGTCCAAGGGAGATTGCCTACCAATTCATGTCAGGCATATAAATACTTTGAATATTTGCTTTAAGTTATTCATAATGCAATTTAAACATTCATGGTCCATAGAGTTGGCATAAAGACTTGTTGATTTAATGACTGGAGTAGTGACTCACAAGCACCGGTATAGAATTCATCATTATTCACTTGCTATGGAGTTATCTTACATCACAGATTCTTCCCTCCATTCATCTCAATTGTCTTACACGCCTGCATCTTATCTCATGCCTTCTATTTGCACTGAATTACCAGAACATCCCCAAAATGCAAGAAATATTGATGTTACTATTTATTTTAACTGTATCCCCACAAATATTGATTTTCAGAACTCAGCATGCCTGTAAGAACTCAATACAAATACATTCAGTCTTTTTTGTTTTTCACAAACTGAAAATGTTAATCACTATCCAATATTCATAGAGTGATAACACTCTTCAATGTTTAATGGGTACATCTTTAGTTTGTATTACTAACTATTATTAATGTGCACATTGTTTTCTATTGGTCATTTAAATGAAGGAATGGTTAATAAGAACAAAACCATTGGGTCAAATCCTAGCTTCATTCTTTCACCACATTTTTAAATATATTACTGCTATTTTGCATACAATCAGATCTATTCATATTAATCACATCATATGATTTGACTGCAGCTGAAACCAAACACTCTTTTCTACAATTACATACATTAAGATGGGTTTTTATTAACCATTAATTCTGACATAATGACCTTGCCTGCATGTGTTATGTTCCTTCAAGGGTCAACTACAAACATGCATACTGTTGGTCACAAGAAAAAATATCTGCAATTTACATAATTTTCAGAGGTATGATAGCATGAGAGACTCCAAGCCTCATAATATAAACAATGAGAAATAAACAATGATGTATATTTCAGCTAAATTGATAAGCTACAGATTGTAAAATGTCATGTATGACAAATCCATTTATCAAAAATTGTCGAGTCCTTCTTTTTATATGATTGTTTTAGTAAAGTGAGTTCTAACAAAATGTAAAATATCACAATTGTTTTAACAATAGAAGTAAAAGTTTTAGTTAAAAAAACAACTAAGTTGCAATTATATTTTGTACCATCATAATGATAATAATAATAAACTTGATAAAAGACTCAACTTAGGACAGTTTATAATTTCAAGAACGAAGAAGGTACAATTGGTCAGGAAAAAAACAACAGAGAAATACTAGCAATGCTTTGTGATTCCCAAGTGTATATGTGTGTATCATAAACCTGTCTGGCAGACATCATAACTGTTATTAGAACAATCAGAGCTGAGCTGACAGTTAGGATAGTCTGAGCCTAAACCAACAATGTAACCAATATTGGTTATCAACTGTGTGTGCTTAGGTAGTCTTACTTTCAAACCCTATTTGCTCACTTCTCTCTGCCATTCATAGAAATTTGTAGACATTTGATGATATCTGATGCTGATTTGAATTCTACCTGATAAGATCTGATTTTCTGAACCAAGTTAGACTATAGAATCAATGATGACTCACAGATATGCAGCCATCGATGAGTTAATGACTATTTCTTATCTAAGATCTCAGAGAAAAGACTTATAAATATATATATGTTGTAATTACTTCTCTGTGCTCTTGTGTATTATCATTTGCATTCCCATATAGGCCCTATTGCTCTGACTCTTTTTTGCACTACAACCATCCAGGTATGTTTTTGCCTTAGGCTCCTTCATATTCTAATTGCCAATTTTACTTAGCGCACATTTTACAAGAAACTACTAGAATTTTTTATCAAAATAATCATTTCTTGTAAACAAAACTGACAATGTATAACATGGAATGTGAAACATGAGAATAAAATAAACCTTGAAACCTTGAACAGAACCTGGATAATATTCTCCCTTTGTTCCCTCCAGGATGTTGAAGAATATCCAAAAGAGAAAGAAGACTGATTGATCTGCAATATAGAGGTATTGATTGGATAGGTTTTGAGCGAGACTAATCTTTAGTCCGTGTAAACAAAGCTATAATTGCTCGCCTACTGGTCAAGCACATGGTTCTACATCATAAAGCAGTGACCTTAAATGAACTTTGTCATTAACCATACACACATATAATGGTCTCTGACCAAGTGCATGCTCTCTCTCTCTCTGGGGCCTTGCAAAGATTGACCGCTGATCGATTGGTCAGCGGGGGCGACAAACTAGATCTCTCTCTCTCAAGATGCTCTACGAAGAGAATGAAGTTCACACCAAGCCTGGCTCAGAGAAAGTAGATCAGAGAGAAGAAGAGAAAGGATAAAACAGATGATTGGTGAATACCCCTGAGATAATATGTATCCATATCTTGTTAAGCTCTCCGCCACTAGGCAAACCCCCATCTATAGCTACCTCATGGTGTCTATCGGCAATATCGGTGGACCTAACACTCAAATAACAAATTGTTTGTTTAGCTGTACTCCCGCTACGATTATGATGTGCAGAGGCTTGTGGTGCTCGCCAGGCAACCATCCTTCAACAAAAGAAGAGAAATGGTTTAAATCTAAGAGCGCCGTGTCTGGACGGACGAGGAGAAGGAGGAGGATGGGTAAACTGTGTTAGGTGACGGTCTAGGAATGGCGACAGGGATTGATGCAGTGATTGGGTTTTAAGCAGCTGTTAAAGTAGTTCCGTATCAATCTTCTAGAATGGATCCATCAAACAGTCAAATATAGATTTATCACCTCCACAAAGTACTGAAATATCCCTCCATCAACACTGCAGTTCAAACAGGTCTTTGCACAATATGTACTTTCAAAATATAAGGAATGAAATGTAAGTGCCCAATACTCTTTCATGATATAAGAAATAACTCATTTTTAATGATTCCACAATGCACATAATATCAAAGGAAATTACTCTTTCATGATATGACAGAACTCTACTATTTTGTGGTTCCACAATGCACTCCTTTTTTACAACATCATATTGATTGATTGATTGATTGAGTGATTGATTTTGCACTATTTAAGTATCACAGTAAACCATTTTAGTATGAAATCAATGTACAAGCATGTCTTTCATCCCAAGCAAAGACAATGAAAGACAAAACAAATTGTTCTTCTTGCATTGAATGAAATAATCATGGAACACAATTCGTCGCTGTTTTCACGAAGTGACGGTAGTGAAAAAATTGCATTCACTTCGCGTTACGATTTTCCTCACTACCGTCACTTCGTGAAAACAAGGACGAATTGCTTGATTTGAGAAAGCAAATATTAAAACTACAACTAACACACATGAATAACCTACCTAACACTACCTATGAATAAAGCCCACTTAATAAGAAGCAATGAAACTAGTAGGCATTTAGGAAGAAAAGGCACAATCACCATTTGATTTAAGAAGAAAATACAATTTCAGATACTAAGTCAGTTTTCCCAATTGATAAATATATATTTTCTATGCATATATAATGAGAGAGAGGCAGAATATTCTGGCAAGGTGTTTTACTTGGCACTTTCAATATGCAATCATATAGTAAGCAATATAGAGCTAGATTGATATGTCGTTTCTGGAAAGGATTTTCACAATCTATTCCACATCGGACTCTGGTCATAGTTTAACACCTCTCTGATATCAAGCACAGGGTTTATTTGTTTTCACTATAAATTAATCATTTGAAAATAAAGAAGATAAAAATGGATCAAATCTGCAATGTCCATTTCTAGGGTTAGTCATAAGATGAAACTCTATGCTTCTGGTTGTCCCATTTTCAGGGAGCAATTTTCACAGATGGCGTCATAAATAGCCAGGTCCAGGCCTGAAACTTTAATGGTATACATTATCGTGGAAGCCCAGCCAGAGAGCCTGGCTTGCATTCATTATTCATTGTGATTCTCCCATTGGGAGTGCAGGGATTAAAGAGAAGGTTGAGTTCTGAGAAGGGTGAAAAATAATTTGTGAGTTTTTTAATTCTTGTTTTGTTAGTGTGGAAGAATATCATAGAACAATGTCCCCTGTAAAGAATGGTTCTTCAAACGACCGCTTCTTTGAAATATGCAAGTATCATCTAATAGCTTTGGACCACACTTTCAATCATGGCCATGTTTGTGTTTGGTCTCATATACTCAATTCTTTATACAGTCCATGTGACTTTTTAGCAAAACTTGGCCAATTTCTTTTTATTTTACTGATTCCAAAACCTCACACTACATATCAATACTTGCTACCTGGTCAACATTTTCTAATTGCTTCCACACAGTTTGACCCACAATGCAATAGCAAGACCAGAGCTCAAATTATTCTTTAAAGGACTGTTCTTCCTTCTCTCTCTGTTGGCTCTCAGGGGCCAGTGGTCACATTAAACCAAGCTTGACCTAAACCTCAACACCATTCTCTCACCCCCACCCCATTCCCCCTAAGAGAGTGGTTTTCCTGAGATATCTCTTCATTATTTCATGAGTGGATCCATTAATTGGTCATTAAGTGTCAGTATCATCTTAATGACCTCACGCAGCATAATGCTCATCCTCTGGTCGATAGGTTGTGATGGCAGGAATGGACAGAGTTAAATCAAATTGAAGAGAAACAGCCGCCCATCTAGTGCAGGACAAAGCTCTGCATCATTGGTATTCAGATTTTAATTGGAAAGAGAATTTACAACCCTCCATCTCTTTTACTTCTCTAAAAAACAGAGTGAGGGGGCGGGTGGGAGGTGTATAAGAAAAGCACAAGAAAGTGTGTAGAAAATAATGTTATAGTATTGAATTTTTGAGATATCTATGAATATACTTATAGTAATGAGAATGCGTGTGATAACAATATACCCCAAGCCATAGAGATAGAAGTGAATTTGAATAAGCTATTCTCATCTTAATCTACTAGAGTGCTAGATAATTCAGTGAACGTTTTAACAAGAAAATTTGTTGAATATTAAGAAGCACATTTATCTCTCAGGAAAGTGGGGTGTATTATTTCTTGCTCTTGATCCATTGAAATAAATCTAACAACTTAGTTCAGAGAGGATTAAAGAAATAAAAGGTTTTTATTCAGATGAATGAATTGAACCACTCCTGTATGTGACTAGTTGAAGATTCATGAATCTTTTAAAAGAATATGTGAATTCAAAATGGAAAAAGAAATTAAATTGAGTAGGTGCTTAGGGATCTCCTTGTAATCCTTCAAATAATCTTCAAAATGTGAAGATTTGCATATCATTTTCATTGAACAAAAAAGGGGTATTTCTTTTTCATCCCATGAAATTAACAAACTTTTCAAAAAATTTATTGCAATACTTAAGTCATTATAAACAGATAATTGTACTACTTCAGATCTAAAAAAGAAGAAGACATTTTGAAGATAACAAGACAAGTTTTGTGGTTTATGTCTATAAAGTATTTGTGGCAAATATTTATGCAACTACAAAATACAGATCTATCTTATAACTTAATCAAGGTTTCTCTAGATCTCAAGATTACTAATTAATAATCAATACACCACTTCCTTTGATTGCTGCTTATCATTCTTTATCTCATATTATTAATCTATATTCGGGCACAATTCAGCCACCTAAGAAGGTATTCAAATATTAATTACTGTCTGCAAGATGGCTGTGAGAGCTACATATTGTGCCAACGGTAGTAAGGGCCTTCTTGCGAGCAGTTGAAGATATGTTAAGCAGTAAACCCTTATGAGTACTGGATCTAAACCTGTACCAATCCAATACTATGATGGTCTGTTTGGTGGTCGGTAAACAGGGAATGGTTGGTTTGAATACCAATGATGAGGGTTTGAAGTAAGGGGATGTTCCATTATATACCCCCTCTCAGCACATTCTTCAAGCACTTGAAACATGATTGGAAGGCTGGAGTTCCAAATAGAGATAGAGAAACATAGATAATTACAGGAAGGAGGAGGTGGAGGAGAAGGAGGAAGAAAGAGAGAGAGAGAGAGAGAGAGAGAGAGAGACTGCGAGAGAAAGAGAAAGAGAGTGAGATAGAGAACTAGAGAAAGAGAGAGGGGCAGGAGGGAGACAGAGAGAGAAGGAGAGAAGGAGGGAGGGAGAGAGAGGGATAGAGAGAAAGAGAGAGAGAGAGAGAGGTCAATAAATATCCAGTTTAAACACATGAAATAAGACATTTACAAATACTATAAAAATATTTATTTAAGGAACTGAAATAGAAGGAGAAAGAAAATCAAAATATAAAGATGAACATGAGTTGACCAAATTGCCTATGAAACAAACAGAACTCACACTGATATATAATTATGTAATTAATGGGCAAAACACTAAGGTATTTATATCTATACCATTATTAGCACATATATGTCTTTTAACTTGTTTTTAAAGTCCTGTAGTAAAATTGGGGAGAAAACATAAATTTGTCTCTCTTTTTTAATATTTAAGCTGGCCATGCATGTGCCTCTGCCTGGTTTACATGCTATCTACTGAAGATAACAGTTCTCTCATTGACAACAAAATAATATGAACAGAAAAAGGAGGAGGAAATCAAATAAATGCAGAGAGAGAGAGAAAGAGAGCAAAAGATATATATATATATATATATATATATATATATAGAGAGAGAGAGAGAGAGAGAGAGAGAGAGAGAGAGAGAGAGTATATATATATATATATATATATATATATATATATATATATGAGTTGATAGGCATGCTAGCATTGTGGTGATTATAAGCTGTACTTCAGAATGAGAAGTAGGGCGGTGGATAACACTCATAAATGCCCACTGGTGTTAGGCAGATCAAATGGTCACAGGAAAGATATTATCTATAACCACCATTCCTTAAGGGTCTCTCCGTGTTTTCTTATTTTGAACTTCCTCATTTTCTGCCTCCTATTTCTCACACTCTTACTATCTCTCTCTCTCTCTCTCTAACTCTCGCTCTCTCTATCTCTCTCTCTCTCTCTCTATCTCTCTATCTCACACACACAATCGCTTTGCCTCTTCCCATCTCTCTTTCAATCTGCTTTCTCTCTCTCTCTCTCTCTCTTCCTCCATCACACATCTTGGATCTCGTTGTAAACAATAAAGGTCATGAACTTGTCAATGCTCCCAACACAGTTCCGTTTCCATGACCGCGCGGGTGGATGAAAATTAGCGTAGAATGCTCGGCCAATGGATACTAAATTACAACTTGAGGGCAAAGCTGTGAAGAGTTCATCTGCTGAAATACGAGGTCCCTCCTTCTCTTTCTTCTTTGGTTTGAGTTAGCTACAGGGATTTGATATAGAGAGACTGGTCTGTTCAAAAGTGCAGGAATTATGCAGTTCTTTTGTGCATTTGGGCAGACAGCTGCACATTTAGACTTGAGGGGAGACTGAGACAGGCAGAGAGAAAGGGTGAAGGAGGGGTCTACATGGCTAGTAACTAAAGAATGAAGGTTTATTAGTAAGAAAGGGAAAAGAACGCAAGGAATAAGACTGAGAGAGAGAGAGGGATAGAATGAATGAGAGAGACTGAGGCATGTGGGAGAGAGAGAGAGAGAGAGAGAAAGAGAGAGAGAGGGAAGAAAGTAAGAGAAAGACGGGGACAGAGATAAGGGAGAAGAACTGCTGCAAGAGCTAACGAAACATAAATGAGAAGAGAACAACACCATTGGATGTTTCTTGGTAACAAAAAAAATTAAAGAAATCTCTCTCTCATCTCATCTTATTCCACTCCTGTTTCTGTAAATATCTATTTTTTCTTTATTTGTTGCTTGTCTTCATGCAAAACTAAAAAGAGAATTTGAAGAAAAAATAATTTTAGATCATAAAGAAGAGAGGTAATGATGAGGAAGGATGTTTAAAAGTTATTACATAAAATTAGGAATTCCTCCTCCCCCCCCCCCCATTTCAGAAACACAAAACAACTACAGACAAACAACTTCAAATAATAATTAGAATGAGTTTCATGAGAACAAATAATTTAAAATATAGAAAATATTCTCATTAATCCGGCATCTAATGAGGACCAGAAGGGCATTAGCTCAGACTTACATGCTTCTCACACTCAACAGACTTACATCCTTCTCACACTCAACAGACTTACATCCTTCTCACACTCAACAGACTTACATCCTTCTTACACTCAACAGACTTACATCCTTCTCACACTCAACAGACTTACATCCTTCTCATACTCAACAGACTTACATCCTTCTCACACTCAACAGACTTACATCCTTCTCACACTCAACAGACTTACATCCATCTCACACTCAACAGACTTACATCCTTCTCGCACTCAACAGACTTACATCCTTCTCGCACTCAACAGACTTACATCCTTCTCGCACTCAACAGACTTACATCCTTCTCACACTCAACAGACTTACATCCTTCTCACACTCAACAGACTTACATCCTTCTCACACTTACATCCTTCTCACACTCAACAGACTTACATCCTTCTCACACTCAATAGACGAACAAACTTTGTAACAAATAATGATAGGCGTGCATTGGCACAGAAAATGATTACATTTATGATGACAAGTTCTGCCCTCATAAACCATAACCATCCACATCTTTCACCTATTTTCTTCCTCCTTATCTTCTATGACGGCCAGACGATAGATATCCTCCTGACATGTCTTCTAATTCAAGCGTCACATGAATATTCCTCCACTATTCCATAAACTACTAATCTATTCATATTTTTCTCATTGGTATCGGTGATGCGGGGAGTGATGCAGGGAGTGATGCAGGGCCGGAGTGATCCCTGGAATATAAGTCATGGATATGAGGAGTGCTTACATGCATCTAAACCTTCTGGTTACCATGGGTTACCATCCCCTCATCTGCTCCTGATAATCCTCCTTCATGCAGCCAGAATTAGTTGAGATGGAAAAGAATCCATTATAATAATTAAACAGCCCTATACACAACTTGGCATTCTTCATCGCCCACCTTCAGTTTTTACAGTTGCAATAAGAAATGCGCTCATATTTATAGCAGATATCAAATCGTTTGTGGTCCAATAAATGGCCAGAATTGATCAAAAAGGAGATGTTATGGTTTGGTTTGGTTATCGAAGTGTCATCAATGACAAATATGAAACTTCATGATGGTTATAGTGCAGAATAGTTGTTATCAAACTTTGAGTTTGTAAGATTACTCATGGTAACTTAATGAAAGGTGCTGTTCTTGTCTATCCGATCTAAGAACAGATTTACTGTCTACATTCAAACTTTATGACAAAATAATGCTAGCAACAGTTGTGACAAAGATACAAGTATATTATTTAAAATCAGACATTTGCAAATTGATATTTCAACATCTTAATCGTAGTTGACAAAGGGCATACTCATGCTAGAATATATATATATATATATATATATATATATATTTAGATGTAATGTACACGGAAACACAAATCCATGGGTGCAGCCAAAAGAACATACCCAAAGAACACACACAAACAAAACAAAAATTCTGTCTTTATTACTAAAAATTAGTTGGATATCACTAAATATTGAAACAAAACACACCTTATCAATTACAGCTATTTAAAATGTGCAAACGTCACAATGAACTCTAGAATAGTTCCATTAAACATCTGTATGCAGGATGGAAGATTGGTCATCCTTGATACCATCACATCTATACTGGCTATCCTAAACCATGATTTCAATGACTGTTTTGAAATGTAATCATTAAGAAGGGGTAAGTGGCTATTCTAAAGAGGGGCGAAGGGATTTCAAGCCCCCTCCCACCAATTGTTCTTGATTATAAATAAGGATGAAGCAAGGCAAATATACTTTTAAAAAACTTAAAACTAAAAGCCCCACCCCAAAGCCCTCCTAAAATTACTTTAAAACCATGCCTAGAAGTGGGATGTATTCTTTGATGGGACAAAGAAATGTAAGCTATTGGGGCCCTGGTGTTTTGAAGACCATTCCAATGCTCTTCATGGTAGTCAGGTCTATGGTAGAGATAATGAATATATGAATGGAAGACTCTCCATGGTAGTCAGGTCTATGGTAGAGATGATGAATGTATGAATGGAAGACTCTCCATGGTAGTCAGGTCTATGGTAGAGATGATGAATATATAAATGGAAGACTCTCCATGGTAGTCAGCTCTATGGTAGAGATAATGAATATATGAATGGAAGACTCTCCATGGTAGTCAGCTCTATGGTAGAGATGATGAATATATGAATGGAAGACTCTCCATGGTAGTCAGCTCTATGGTAGAGATGATGAATGTATGAATGGAAGACTCTCCATGGTAGTCAGGTCTATGGTAGAGATGATGAATGTATGAATGGAAGACTCTCCATGGTAGTCAGCTCTATGGTAGAGATGATGAATGTATGAATTGAAGACAAAAAAACGCAAGTAATGAAGAGATAAGTGTCCTAGCATGGGGAAGGTAATTTGTAGCAAATTTTATTGCCCACACGCACCAGAACTGTGTCATGTATGAAGAATGAGCACAGAAAGACAGAGAGAGAGACAAGGGGAGAGATAAGGGGAGAGAGAGAGGAGAGAAAGAGAGAAGAAGAGAGAGAGAGAGGGGAGAAGAGAGAGAGAGAGAGAGAGAGAGAGAGAGAGAGAGAGAGAGGAAGAAAGAGGAGAGAGAGAGTGGGAGAGAGAGAGAGAAGAAGAATAGAGAGGGAGAGAGAGAAGAAGAATAGATGGGAGAATAGATGGGAGATGAGAGAGAGAGAGATGAGGGAAAGAGGAGAGAGGGAGAGAGAGGAGAAAGGAGAAAGAGGGAGAGAGAGAGAGAGAGAGAGAGAGAGAGCAAGAAAGAAAGAAGGAGAGAATGGGACAGAATATGGGGAGAATGAGGCCAATAACTGACCCCTGACAGAACCCTTAACTTACTGGCACCCAGTCATTTAAGTTCAAACTTGGATGTTAATTCCAGATCATTTGGAGTACTGGTATGTCTTTTGAAAATTAGGGGTAAATTGATGCTCTACAATGAAAGCTAGGATTAATCCCAACACTGTGAATAGAACTTAAAGTAGATTAATTTATATGTTGTATCGTAATATTGTATTGAAATATTTTAATGGTGATGACTTGGGCTGGTTGTGCTAGACTAAGGGGGTGGTAGTAGTATCGCCTGGGGGTGCAGCATACAATAGAGAGGGGCGCGTGCCTACTCCCAATCATGACAATGGGTGAATGGTTTGACTACAGACAGGTGGTGGTAGCTTTTACATCAATCCAATTTTACCACCATCTCTGTGGTGCCTAATTCACTCTACTGGGCACCTTTCTAAGACACCTACTGTGATAATGTCATTTACAAGTTCTTTATTCATTCAAATGAAATCACAACAGTATAAATTTAGCTTATATACCGTCAAGTTGATTTGCAGGCTAATTCACAAGCTTCTAAGCTTTTACAACATTTCTGTTACTGCAATAACGCATGCTTCATTTACCTCACATTTCAATTTCAATTCATATTTCATTTCAATGTGAATTATGATTATGAAACAAAATGTGCATTATTGTACTAATTTCTTTTGGTGATGCAGTTTAAACTTAAAAATACATTGCTTATTTTATGCACCAACATGTTCAATGCTCTGAATGTGTCAAGTACATAAATCTATCATGATTCTGAACAACTATTGAGTAAGATATCTCATACAGCAAATATTATTAAATCTGTCCCTTTTTCTGATCTCTTCCAGGCTTTTAACAGGCTATTTAGAGTGACATTTAGTTCATGTATTTAACTCCACAATAATGCAATTCCATGCAACTACCAATCCAAATGACACTGTAGCTTTATGGAGATTAATCCCAAATCCCAGCAAATCTAGAGTGATGAATGGTAATATTATTTAAGTTAGACATTTATAATTGGTAATAAAGTGTATGTGACATAACAAGCATCAAGATAATTTGAAACATGAGTTAGGTATCGAACAAAATGTTAAGGTGATTAATGTTGTATTTTAGTATCATTTTTGAATGATTCATTCTGCTTGCAGATATCATTTAGCTATCACTCAGATATTTGTTGATCTATTATTTGGATTAAGTATGAATAATTTCCCTCACAGTTGACAGCGCAGGACACACTTGAAAACATGATGTTCTTCTTAGCTGGCATTTCTTTTCTTGCTTGCTAGATATTAATTTAAATTTAAGATTTATATTACAACATCTAATTTTGGTGTAATGAAACTTCTCACTGTCATTATATCTAAAATAAGTATTAAATTAGATGAAAGCAAAACAAAACCATGCTGCCCTTGTTCAAATGAAGATAAATGGAAAGAAATATTAAATATAAAGCATTCAAGTCAGATATGAACAATCTGTATCCTTCAAACAAAAGAACTGTAATGAACGAACCAAAAATTAATTCAAGATAATACTTTAAAAGTCATAAATAAATTAAAATAATTTGAATGTAGCCTAATCCATGAACTTTTCTTGGTCAAATATTTACTCATCAACTCAACAAGTCATACAAATTATTAAAAGCTTCCTACAAATATGAGGTCAAATACTTTCTGAAGGAGAACAATCTGATGTGAAAGTAATAAATTAAACATGCCTATAATTTTTTTTATGGTCAGTTCATATTTGTGTAATGAACCTATTGTAAATCTGTGGTTTGGTGTGAAGGCTACCAAGTATGTGCGAAGTAGGCCAGGCCTATGCCTTTGTCTTCTCCTTTGCACTGAAGTTAAAGGCATCATCACAATATTATGTCAGTGGCAATAAGCTCCCTTTAATTGTGGAATTGTGGTCTCGAAATTTTGATTTGATTTGATTTGATTTTATTTATTCATCATCAATAACATCAGTGATTAAACATTTGAATACATCGTGAATGGTACATGTTCATAAATGAATATTATAGATCATATTAAAGAAAAACCTAACAAAGTATTGATATGCTAGACATATGTCTTTTCTCATAGAATATAGAAGGTGATGAAAAGGAGCCAAATAATAGCACATGTGCTAGTCGAGTCTGGCCCCTGTTCTTAGCACACACTTGGCAAAAATAAATATATCATTATCAAAAAATAAAACTTGACAGTAGAAGTATACATGTTGAGTAATACCGTAGCACAATTTCTACACTCCAAATATAATTATGAAGAGGATATACCAGGTTAAAAAGTCATAGATACATGTATCTACAGATTATTTATACAAAAAATTGCATTTTTTTGACAAAAAAAAACAACAAAAATGTAATATGGAGATTATTTACAATATATACATGTGTACTTGCATAATTCAATCACTTATTCATCAAGTAATCGTTGAGATGTTTACGAAAAGTGTTTCTAGACCCTTTGTTTTTGATTTCATCGGGAAGTTCATTCCATAATCGGGTTCCTACACAAGTTACTGAAAATTTGCCTTGTGTTGTTTTATACAGTGGTATACGTAGATGGCCCTTTTCTCTTTTTCTTGTATTGTATCTATGCTCAATTTTATCACAATAATCCGTCAAACAGTGAGGTAAATTATTATGTACTAGGTCATACATAAATGTACATAGAGACAACTCATAGAACTTGTTAATATCTAAGATTTTCAATTCGTAAAACAATGGTGCTGAACGACTCATAAAATGGCTAAATGTGATTGTCCGTATGGCCATCTTCTGTGTATACAGTATGCAATTTAAGTGAGACTTGTAAGTGCTCCCCCACACTTCAATTCCGTATGATATATGAGGTTGAATAAAGGTTTTATACAACAACACTAGGATATTTCTAGGCACAAAATGCCGTAAGCGGAAGAGGATTCCTACTTTTTGTCTGATGCATTTATTAACCATTTGTATGTGGGGTTTCCAAGTCAAGTGTTTATCAATCTTTATCCCAACAAAGAGCGAAGAATCAACTTCTATTATTTCAGCTTCTGATATAGCCAGTTGCCCTTGAACATTAATCTGCCGTCTCTGGTTTCTTATTAGCATATAACTCGTCTTTTGTAAATTAATTGTCAGTTTATTAGCATTACACCAGTCTGAAACAATTTGAAGATTTGTGTTCACTTCAGTCATATCAATTTCTTTTTGCCCTTCAGGAAATGTATGGAATAAGTTTGAGTCATCCGCAAAGAGTCGAAAGTTAAAGTAACGTGTAGCAAATGGCATATCATTAATATAAAGTAGGAAAAGCGTTGGGCCTAGGACAGAGCCTTGCGGTACACCACATGTTAAAGGCAGCATGGGAGATGTTACATTTCCGTACTGTACAAATTGAAATCTTCTATAAAAATAGTCCTTAAACCACTGTAATGCTATTCCTCGTATTCCATAGTGTGAAAGTTTGCTGTATAAAATATCATGATTAATTGTATCAAATGCTTTCTTAAAGTCTACAAATATCCCAAGTGTGATTCTTCCCTCATCCATTGAATTCCTCAAAGTGTTAACTAAATTTATCATTGACAATTTTGTACTGTATTTTTTACGGAAGCCATACTGGTGCTCATATAATACATGATTTTTTTCAAGAAAGTCAAGAAGCCTATTATTTACAATTTTTTCAAAAACCTTCCCAAGAACAGGTAATACTGAAATAGGTCTATAATTTCCTGCTTCATCTTTAGGTCCTTTCTTATAAACAGGTGTCACTTTTGCTATTTTAAAGGCATCTGGGAATTTACCAGAGGTGAAAGACAGATTGAAAATAAATGTAAGGGGAGAAGTTACATAGTGCACAGCATCTTTTATCAGCTTGATTGGCATATTATCATACCCACTAGCTTTCTTTACATTCAAGGCTATTAAATGGTTGTTAACCTCAGTCTCAGTAACTGGTTTCCAGAAGAAAGATTTGTCTACACCATCGTCTAAAACTTTCTCTGTATTACGATTTGTGTTTGGTATGGCATTCGCCAAATTTGGACCAACATTAACAAAGAAGTCATTAAATGCATTTGCAATATCTTGTTCATTACACAGGGTTTCATTAGTACCAGTATCATTCACACACAATTTATCCACCACTGTTGGCTTAAACGAATTGTTTCCACCACTTAAAATCTCGTTTACAGTCTTCCATGTTTTGCTAGTATCACCCTTATTTTCAAGGAATATCCTACTATAGTAATTTCTCTTTGAGTTTCTGATTATTGTAGTTAACATATTCCTGTACTTCTTGTATGTTGTTAAATAGACAGGATTGTGGTTGGTGGCAAGAACCTGTGAATACATTGTATGTTTCTTTTTTATGGAATTCATTATAGCTTTTGTAATCCAAGGTTTCTTAGGTTCGTTCTTTCTCCTTTTACCGTGTTGAGCTACAACTGGTGCATGCTCATCACACACTTTTGTCATGATTTCACAAAAACGGGAGTATGCGAGATCAGCATCATCCGCTGCATAAACTGATTCCCATGTTATATTGGCAAGCTCAGCATGGAATTTTGTAACATCATAGTTCTTGTAAGAACGAGACATTAATTTTCCTCGGCAAGACTTTTTCTTAAATTGTATATTAGACTTAAAAATGGTAAAGATCGGAAAGTGGTCTGTAACGTCAGATTCAATTATTCCTGCATGAATACTGGGAACATTCATATTGGTATATATATGATCAATCAAAGAGAAGCCATGTTGCGTTACTCTAGTAGGAAAATTAATCAATTGATGCATGCCGATACATTGCATGGAGGTGAGAAAGTTATCAGCTGCCATTTCATCGCCTAGAAGATTGATATTGAAGTCTCCAGTTAGCACACATTGACTTTTGTCTAATTTCAGATCATGTACAATACTTAACAGACTATCCTGAAACTCATGAATATCTGTATTTGGCTTGCGATAGATGACACCAATAATGATCTTCTTTTCATTAATTACTACTTCCAACCAAAGTGATTCAGCATGTGCTACTTCAAAATTTCCCAAAAGCCTGTATTTAAGGGAAGAGTGAATGTATGCACCAACACCTCCACCTCTTAAAGTATGATTGCGGCATTTCACCTCTAAAGTATAGCCTTGTATGCCCAAGATGGATGTGTCTGGTACGCTCCACACTTCAGATAAACATATTATATCAAATTTTGATTTGATACTACATTCGTATAACAGTTTTAGGTTTTCTATATTTCTATTCAAAGATCTGATATTGACATGTGTAAGAGAAAATGCATTTTCAGTTTTGGTTTGCAGAACATCATCAAAATTAACAGGAGTTAATTTGTGTGAACTAAGACACAGATTGAGTTCATTGTCCTCCATTTTAAAGTCATTTTTCTATTAATGACTTAAAATTACTCAGATAAAAAGAAAATCAAGCAATGACAAATAGCTTGAAGCGAGCGTAATCCATATCATGAAATGGGAGCATAATCCAGACAATTATTCTGAATTATACTTAAAAAATAAAACCTCTTATAAAAGGAAAGAGGACCCTAACGTCAAACTGCAGCTGTGACTACCCAAGCATGGCTTCAATGTGAGGATTAAAACCATGAGAATAATTGGATTTCTGTGGTATCATACAAATCAAAAGACTATATACACTTACACGCCACTCTAAAGCCATTATCTTATACATCTCTATCGAGTCTTTGAATATACCTTTCAGTTTGGTCACATGGCATTAAGTGATTTATAAAACTGGCTTAAAATTATTGTCTGATGATAAAGAGATTAATAATAAAATCACATTATGTAAAATTCTCACACTAGGAATTTAAAGCAGACCTTTATTTATAGGTAGATATATGTTATGTCTTCCATAAAATCACCTGTGTATCAAAGCAACCAACAAACTGCATTTCTAGCATACGATGGAGCTAGAATACCAACTCCTCCTAATCCCCCTTCTCTTTACAGGCCCAGAAAAATATTAATACCACTTGCAATGGGTCTAAATTGACAGACCAGAGATAGGAAAAGGGAGAGAGACAGAGAGAGAGAGAGAGAGAGAGAGAGAGAGAGAGAGTGAAAGTGTGAGAGAGAGAGAGACACACACAAAGACAAAGAGAGAGATTGACAAGCCAGATTCAGAGACAAGAAAGGGAGAGAGAGAGAGAGAGAGAGAGAGAGAAAGAGAGAGAGGATGGGGGAGGGGTGGGAGGTGTGTGAGGTGGGAGGGGTTATGTTATTGAATTGGTCTATGGATGTACTGGATCAGAATAAATAATGTGATGCTAAGAGCAATACTTGAGCTTTAACCCTCATTCTGCCCATAAATTTAGATCATATTGGCTGAATCCCAGTCTGTTCTCTCATACTTCAAATAAAGCCACTGGCTTCAACTCCTGCTCCTACATCTCTTCATTTCTCTCTCTTCATCTCTCTCTCTCTCTCTTCCCCCCCCCTTTTTTCTTTCCTCCTTGCTATTTGCACCAGAGTCATTCAACTTCCGTCCTCTATGTTTCTTTCCTGCTGTTTACACATGAGTCGATTGCATCCACCCTTACCATTTTCTTCCGTCTACTTCTCCCCTCCCCCTCTTTCTCCTTTTCTCTCTCTCTCTCTCTCTCTCTCTCTCTCTCTCTCTCTCCCTTCACTCCATCCTGTTATTTACGCTTAGGTTGTTTAGCTTCCAATCCCCCTCTTCCTTTCCACATTTTCCATCCAACTTGTCTAACTCTTCCCGATACGTTAAGCAGTAATGAACCAGATCGCACCTCTCTTTCTCTCCATCTTTCCAGCTATTTACACTAGCATAATTTCGTTTCCCACCCCTCCCCTTCCCCCTCTCTCTATATCAGCCCCTTGTCTGATGTCCTACGGCTAAATTCATTGTTCTTCCTCTCAAGATGCAGATACAGAGCAGGCAGGGCACAAATCTAAATCAAAACCACTGAATTTAAAGATAAAATACCAACTTGAAGAATATGACACCTGCTGGAAACATTTTAAAAAAAACACACACACATACATCACTGTAAATAAAGTCTAAATAAGAAGTAGAAATATCCTT
The DNA here is from genome assembly GCF_000002235.5 of Strongylocentrotus purpuratus. NCBI lineage: Eukaryota > Metazoa > Echinodermata > Echinoidea > Camarodonta > Strongylocentrotidae > Strongylocentrotus > Strongylocentrotus purpuratus. Next base: position 231,472 of record NW_022145609.1, read on the forward strand.
TATTCAATTAGAAATGACAAAGAAAATGGCAATATTATTGCAGCATGATACTGTGGTCAGACCAAACAGGGATATTCATTAAAATAAACTTGTTAGTAAAGAATTTCTTCCAAAAAGAATCTTACATGGAAATCTTTTTATAGATGGGAGATAATAATAAGGAAGGTGAACAAGAGTTTTGTTGGTTTGACGCTAGAAGGTTATTACTTCATATCATTGGTAATAGATGGAACAAACTTATAGGCTCTCAGCATTGAGTATATGTGAAATGTGGCAACTGACTTGTCTCATTTCTTCAAAAGTACCAACTATATTATATTGGCCATGTATTACTGTACAATAAATATAGATTAGTTTGCCCAAATGCTTTTTCTAACCTTGATTTATCTTGCTGAATGGAAATTATTCAGAATAGAATAAATGAAATCGACAAAATGAACAAATTGAACAAATTCCTGAGATAAACATAGCAAACTCAACCTGATGAGTAAATCTTAGCCAAATTTCTTTAAAAACTTTTCCATTAATGATAACTTATTACTTCTTATCTGTTTATCTCTTGGAAAAAAATCACTTACGGGATGTATTGTACCTTTAAATTCATGCATTAGGTATCTATGGACCTGTATGTCAGAGGGTAGGTTCGTCTCCTATCATTCAGCTATTCTCACATCTGCTGTGGTTTGGCACAGTCCTATCAACAATCTACCCCAGACATCTCATACAGCACGTACAACACATTCACACCAAACAAAAATTATGCGAAATAAAACAATAAAGGAGCATAATTTTAAAGGATCAAAGTAAAGTGACAGAGAAACAACATTTGACAGAAAATTAGTATAAAGGATTATTGTCTGAAAGAATAGCTGTATAGTTTACATCATGGATATCACTTGAGCATACAAAAATTACACCTGCCCACTCATAATATGCTTTGTTATACTATTTTCATTCAATTCCATGTTCACAGGGCGCTAGACTCTGATTTTTATAACATTTTTGTTTGAAACTGTGCTTGAATATTTGCTTCATGGCATTTCTTTGTACAAAACTAAGCCAAGGAAAATTACTTTTGTTATTGTATAGCTATACTTTAAAGTTATACAATTATATTTTGGTAGTCTAAATGGGGAGTATAGCTGTTCATCTAAGGTGCGCTGCATCTAGAGAGAGAGAGAGAGAGAGAGAGAGAGAGAGAGAGAGAGAGAGAGAGAGAGGAGATGAGGGCAGTCATGACTACAGAGGAAAATTCACAGCAATTTCCTGCATTTGACAGAACGTCAACAATGTGGTGGCCGTGGTTGATTTCATATACTGAAATAGTTCTTGGAATCTGCAGCAATGTTTAACCTGAATTAAGAATTACAAAAGCATAAATCCATTTCAGTCCAATCTTCTTTTATTGTCTTTTCATCTGACACTTGCTAGTCTTTCCTTTTTCTAATCAATTTTTGACAGAATTCAATTTACAGGTTTCTGAGGTCACTATGCATTTATCTGCTCAACCAATTAAAAACTTGATTTTGTTTCATTGAGCTAATCTGTCTGTAAAAACAGAAGTATATTTGTGCAATATTACCAAAATGAAATTTGTAATTATTAATACAGACTTGTTTGCATTTTTTAGAAAAAGAAAAAGGAAAAATAAAAATGTGAACATGTCAGTATTCTGCTCGTTTAAAAATTAATATATATTTTCATTGATCTATTTTCAAAATTTTTAAGTTGCAACCAAAGAGATCAACTTGCATTGCCTATCATTGACATATCAAATTGACAATTTATTTTTCAACCATAATTTACCTTGAGTAGATTTTTTCATATCAACCTGTTACAAAATATTATATTTCAATCATTGGAAATATTGGCGGTTTAATTTAGTCCAAACTCTAGACATTGAAACTGTTATAGGTATATTTTCCTTTTGGATGTGATAAAAGAACTCTACAATCATTATATTTCAATAGTCTGCATAAAAGCCACAAACCCCATTGCTAGGTGGTACTCAACAGAGTGAACACAGGTAGCTATAGGCATCTACTCTGAGAGAATGAACGCAAAATACATCGGTCTGGTTTTATTGGACATAATAAAAGCAAAATTATGAGGCTGCGTTTTTTTACAACTGCGTGCAAAGACTTGACTACTTGTTTAAATGTAATCTTGAACCAATGCTCTGGCATTAAGCACCTATGACAAGGGTCTCGTCCTCTTAAATAAGTTGAATTTTAATGAAAAATTAGTGAAGAGATGGGGGATGAAAGAAGAGAAGGAAAATCCCTCGCATGTTTGCCCAACTACTAAGACGTGAAGTCAGTCGTAGACAAAGCGAGGAAAGAAGCGCAAACACAAAGGCAATTAATTAAATCAGACAGTTATGGGAGCTTACCATTGAATTTGTCACTCATTGAAACATTCTGGGTAGCTAGGCAGAATTAATAATCAGGGGATTTCAATCTCTCAGTCTCACTCCATGGCTGTCTCTCGGTTTGTCTCTCTCTCCATCTCCCCCTTCCCCCCCCCCCCCCCCCCCTCTCTCTCTCTCTCTCTCTCTCTCTCTCTCTCTCTCTCCCCTCTCTCCCCCTCTCTCCCCCTCTCTCCCCCCTCTCTCTCTCTCTCTCTCTCTCTCTCTCTCTCTCTCTCCCCCTCTCTCCCCCCCTCTCTCCCTCTCTCCCTCTCTCTCTCTCTCTCTCTGAGTGGGGTTTGATGCTGTCATCATCACCTACATGTCCCCTCATACTGGTATGGGATTAATATGTGTGATTCATTCATGTTAATTATTCCTAGTGAATGAAATATCATTTCATGAGAGAAAAAAAACCCTTCTATTTTCCTTCCCCTTTTCATGATGACAGAGTAGTATTTTCATATTATCTCTCATTGCAATAATAACACAGTGACATGATACCTGTCTAGACCCTTCATAGTGCTCTTACCAGGTCAGGATGGTGGGTCAAACCTGAAAATCTGTCGGGATGCTCGGTATACTACCTTGATACCCTTTCACATTGGTAGCACTCACAACAGACCAAACAGAAATTACATCACCCCACATGGCTGAGATGTGTTTGGACATTGCCCAGTCTGGAGGGCTTCTTGTCACCCTGGTGGTGTTGATGAGGTGTTACCAAGAAGATAAGTGTTTTACTTGTATTCCATCTGATGCATGCATGCCCTCCTGTTCCATCTGTTGAGAGCAATAAGAGCATTGATGCTGTGATAATGACTACCAGTAAACGACCTTCATCTTCTAGCTTAGAAGATGACAACTACTCCCCCCCCCCCTACATTGTTTGAGGATTGATTTAGAGAGTGTGTAAGCAACCAGGGGACTGGCAGCTTAAGACTTGGTAATGAGAATTAAGCTTTACCAAAAAAGGGTGCTAGCTCATTGACTCGGTTTTGAACCCTGGACCTCCTGGTCAAGAGACCACTGCTTTACCAGTGAACCACCGCACCTTGCATCATTGTAACAGCCAACATGGCAGCAGAAGCACCAAGCAATGGGTGATCATATCTTATCTCCTATAACTACAATATACCATGTCAATAACAAATATTTCAACAAACCAAATCAATTCTGTGGTACCACCACTTTTTGTTCATGTAGAGATTTCAACAAAAAGAAAATAAACATTAACTTTAACTCTCATGCCTGTGTTCTTGATCCTGTACAGTATAGTTAGCTGATTACCTGATAAATAAACTAACTTAATTAAACAGAACACTTGTCTCAAAATTGAAATTTCCTTCTCCTCAACAACTGTTTTTGTTCTTTGTTTGTTTAAACTGCAAAAGTTTATTAGTTTTTTATATAGGCCTATATATTTTTTTTAATGGAAATAAATAAATGATGAAGCAAAAGAATGATTTGATACAAACATAATTATGTACTATTCATTTCCGGAAACCTTGAAGAGCTAATTATACATCGGACCGGACAACACTAAGATATCAATAGACAATGTGAGGTAATACAGTAAAATGTAGGCCTATACTAAATTGATACTAAAAATGATTGACCCATGGTTGGATATATGTACATGTGTATATATATATGTATGTGTCTGTGTCTGAGAGAGAGAGAGAGAGAGAGAGAGAGAGAGAGAGAGAGGGAGGGAGAGAGAGAGAGAGAGAGCGTGAATGGGAAAGGAAGAGATAATATGATAGACTGTTAGAGATAGAGAAAAAAAGACAGATATCATAATCAGTTTAAAAGTGAGAAATGGAGGAGAGAGAGAGATAAAGAGAAAGAAAATGAAAATACATTTTCACTACGGGGCTTAGATGAGAGAGATAAGGGGAAGAGAAAGTGTATGTGAGACTTGGGAGACAGAATGAGAATGACAAACAGCGGCTGAGAAGTAGACGGAGAGGTAGACGGACAGAGAGGTAGAAATAGTGGTTGAGTGGAAGCGCTAATGAATAAGTGAGTAGAGGAGGAGAACAACAAAGGAAAGCCGCTATGTTTGATAGGAGTGTGAAAGCCGGCCGGCCGGACCACCGTGCGTGCGTGCGTGCGTGCGTGTGTGTGTGTTCTACAATAGATGCCATACACAATGGAGAGAGAGGTTTATCAGACCGAACATTCTGATTCCTATTATTCTTCTCTCAGCTTCACTGACTGGATAACACTCCCGTCTCATCTTGTTCCCACAGTAGACTCCACTCCTCTCACACCATGCCAACCAAAACCAAATTTTGGGGCTGAATTGAGTTTTATTAATATTTATTTCTCCTCCTGAATGTGTTTGTGCAGCATCCATTCTATTATGGCTCCGCTCCGGGCTTCATTTAAATCTCCCTCTATTGATGGGCTAAAGTAACATTGATGACGAACGTGTGCTCAAGATTAAGAATTTTTGTGGTGGGTGGGAGGGGGGTCTGATGAGGGTATTACTGGCGAGAAAAAGAAAGGAAATGAGAATATTACAGTTGCCTGCTTTCTTTCAATTCAAGATGAATTTGTAGTAGTTTGAGCAGCGTGGTGGCTGGCCGCGTGCCTTGAGCTGTCACAATATTAGATTTATTTATTACGGGTACTGATCACTTTTAGATTGGATGAAAGCAAGACCGGGATACAATTCAAGTTTGTATTGGGGACAAATCAAGCTCAATTCCGCTACATTTGCCACACAATAGCCTTTTTACATCATTGATTCATGATCTATCTCAGTCATTGTACATAGCGGGTAACGCACACCAAGAATCTATTCAAACAAATTCAGTGAAATGTGCTATCAAGAGCTCCTTTTATTCATGACCTGGTGATAAGAAGCAAGTGAGAAATCCATTTGTATAGATCTGCAAATAGTATATTGTCAAGAATTATATCTTCTGTCGAGAATCCAAGTGGGCTGTTGGAGAAAATGCCACATAATTTTAAGTGTTTGTTGTGAAGAGATTGTAAAGCCTTTTGATATATTTTTATTCTATTTCACATTTTTACATGTGTTTTTTTTCTTCATTTCATCTTCCCTTTATGTACAATGGCGAAAACAAGTATACATATTTTGATCCAAATCCTTTTAAAATATATATATAATCATATCAAAGAAAAGGATAAACCAAGTAATCAAGAACAGACTCTAATTGACACAGCTACATTGTGTTTTTAAGTTTAAATCAAATTCACAAACTGAATTCAACAATGATAAGCGCTGATAAATCTAACACAACAACAACAAGAAGTTTGGCTGGAGCAGCTATGGTACAGATTAGTAGAAGGCCAATCCAACGGTCCTGTCTACAGCCTTTAATTGTTCAGGTTATCTGTTACAAATGAAACTTATCATGGATAGATGTATACTAGGTGAATGGCTCTCGTGCAGAAGGAAATCACTGCAATTATGTTTGCTCTCCAAAGGATATGACAAGGCCAATCATTGACGCATCAGATTACATAATATAATAAATGACAAGCGCAATACTTAACTCCACACAACAAACGATCTGTTAACTCTAAGTTTAGGTTGTGGTTTTAAACTTCAAAGTTATCTTGCAATCAGGGACCATGCAATCCCACTTGTGGTTACAGAACTTTCATTTTACTTCAAGTTATAAATCACAAGCGATCTTAATTTTAGTGAAATATACAAGCAGTAGGGTTCCTCACTCAAAGTTAGTGTGCATACAATACACTTATTTGACTTGTAGTTAAAATGGCTGCTCGCACAGTATTGCAGTTAGAAACTGTGCATACTAGTTGTTTTTGTCCAATAAGAACCCTTGTCATTATAAGTGGATCATGGTTTATGATCGCAAACTTAAAGTTTACATCAAGGACGATCTCGTATGAACACAGCCAATGGCTGTTCTACTAATCTTGTTCATATGTGGTTTAAACACAGCTCCAAGGATGACATTAAAATTAGCTTCATGAGAGTTAATCATCTGAATACCAGCAATAAAAGATCTACCCAACACTTCACCGACCTCCCTATCACATGACCCAGATCACATGATCAATTAAGGCCCTGATACCATTGTTTACAACATGCAAAACAAGAATCAGCTAAACTTTAGGACAAGATGGTCTCGGTCAGGTTAATATAAAGCCAGTTCATAGGAATCATTATTGGTATAGATATAAAATGGATGTCATTTTGCAAAGTTTTGTACAAACAAAAATTTGGATGTTCTTGGGGAGGGGGGGGGGGGGGTTAAATCATGGTTGAATGAGGCTTAGTGAATAAATGCAAGTAGCTAACATTGGATATTGTGTCACCATATATCTTTCATAAATGAGGAAGACAAATAAGTTAGAATCGAGATGAGTGAAAGTCTCATCTAAACAATCAGTTGCCTGCAGAGAATGAGAACTAGAAGGATGTGTTTAGTATGCCCCATGATGCCCATGTGGTTCTCAGAGCATGATGAGAGTTCTACATCAGGTGTAGACAGCTCACCTCAAGGTTCTACAATTAGAAACCAAACAGTCTAAGATTAAGCTATTCCAGACATTTCTAAAAACAAGACATTGGCTAACTTTATTTTAATAAGACCAGTTGGTAGGAGGTGTGATGGCTCAGAGGGGCACAAGTCTCTTAACTAGTGGGTTACAGGTTTAACAAGTCAATGTGCTAGTGCCTTTTGGTAAGGCCTAAATCCTCCAATGCCAAGTCTCTCAGATAGAACGTAAAGCAGTAAGTTGACTGGTTGCTACCTACAGGCTCAAACTGACCTTCCATGTAGTCAGGTGAAATAAAATTAATATTCATCATCTACTGATTTAATACAAGTTCAAGAGTTTTCTAATTTCAGGGGTTAACCTTCCTGGTCAACCTTTAAATGCTCTATGGCTTGATGTTGCCTTCATTATTAGGTGGTGTAGTTATGTCAGATGGAAGAGAGTAATAGACACGTGGTCTTCCTACAAATCAGTTTGATGGTGTGTGGTACAAAGGATGACCTGCACAGACGCAAATTAGTGATGTGAAATGGAGATAGATAATGACCTTGTTTATAATGCACCTGCCAGAATACATCCCCATCTAGAGATGATAAGGGGTGTGAGGGGAGGGGAAAGAACCGTAAAGGAGTTTAATGAGGATGTGAGGGGAGGGAAGGGGTGCATAAAGGAGTTTAATGGGGTGTACTGGCTAACACCATCATGGGGGTGCATGAAGGTATAGGGTAAAGAGAATATGTCCACATCTAGAGATGATAAGGGGTGTGAGGGGAGGGGTAAGAACCATAAAGGAGTTTAATAAGGGTGTAAAGGGGAGGGAAGGGGTGCATAGAGGAGTGTAATGAGGGTGTGAGGGAAGGGAAGGGGTGCATAGAGGAGTTTAATAGGGGTGTACTGGCTAACACCATCATGGGGGTGTATGGAAGTATAGGGTAAAGAGAATATGTCCACATCTTCAGCTGATATAGGAAGGGGGATAGGGATTGTAGAGGAGTTTAATGGGGATATAAGGGGTGCATGGTTTAGTAAAGAGCTTGAGGTAGTTGGAATAAGTTCTTCTATTTTGACTACTACTTCTAGATCAGTTGCTATCATCACCACAACCTTTGATACTACTTCAACTACTCCTTAAAATAATCATATTAAAAAATATAAAAAATAATGGTAAAAAACAATAACGATGATGGTGGTAACGATAATATTAATAAATGAAATAAAATACCACAATAATGATAATAATTACGATAAAAATTACAAATATTACTGCTACTGTTAAGAGCTATATCACTATGAAGATGAATAAAGAAGTATTTGATAGGACTTGACATCACCGCAGGCAAATCTTCTGCATTCCTTGCTCCAGCTATTCCAATGCCTCTAGGGCTAGGCTATACAACCAGTCTACTCATCTTCCAGGTACCAACTATGAACATCTCAGTACCGGTAATTCTACTGCGGTCAGTTAAAGGTACTATTTAAAATGTTGACATGTCTTATGAAATAAGTTGTTATTTCTGTAGTTTATAATGAGAAAAACAGTTAACATCATTCAAAGGTTTAACAGATTTTGTAGCATGCATACAACTCATAAGGCTCTGTACAGTATGACTTACTTTCCTACAGCGCTTCTACTCCAAAAATTCAATAAACAATTAACTTGTAAAAAGTTTGACTTGTGAAAAATTTGACTTAGAAGGTATAACTAACACATGTTTTGCAGTTTGGTCCAAGATAGATTTGACTGGGAAATTGGACTTTTGCAACTTCAAGTTATGCTGAGTTAACTGTATATACCTCTAATGCCATAACTATTGCATTTTGAGAGATATAAAGCTCCAGATATCCTGAATTAAATGTTTTCTTTTATATGTGTTCATACTCATCATAGAAACTAAATATTACTTTTACGTGTCTAATGAGTTTATTATTCCAGCTTATTCCCTTACGAGTCATTTAACAATAATGACAAGGATAAACATTTCATTCAAGTTGATTTCTGTCAGCAGAAGCAGATTGCATTACATATAATTATTTACATGATAGACATGCACATGGCAGTCTTTGAAGCCAGACTTCTTTAATATTGACATGAATATTGATTTTCAAGATATATTAAATTCTCTAAAAATTCTTCAGTATTGTACAATGTAAGATGAAGCTGTTTGGTGTGATCCTGGGGTATATAGTACATAACTATCTATCAAATAATAAAAACCTTCTATAGTCAAAGACCTCCCATCTCTAGGTAGTTTCCATTTTAAAAGCATAACATAATGTAATTTTAAACCATTGTTTATATTTTGTTGAGCTCCACAAGGGCAAAAACAAAATGAGCAAATGATTTGATTCCAATCGGCATGTAACAATGAATATCAAATATCTGTTTTGGGACACAAACTAATGGTTCAGTTCACATATGGTAAGTACATGGTCAGTAATACATCACACTGGTCCTTGTGTTATAATGAATAGATATAAACCAGTAAGGCTTATAGTTATATCATAACAAATATTCTTCTACTCGAAAATAGCTACATTGCAATTTTATATTCAGGAATCTAGAGAGGTATAATAAAAAAAGCATCCCGATGAATAGCCAGGTTGGGTTTACCCAAATGGAGCTCTACCATATGTCAATGATATACTGAAGGTAGAGCAAGGATTAAGCCTGCAAACTACCAACCCCCTACTAGCCAGCCGTACTACTTCAATTAACCTGCCCATGTCTCTCTCTATGTGAGACTAGCAGGCTCTAGCAAATTACATTGCCTCAACATCTTAAGACGATGCTGCGTGGGGGACGTGCTCAACAGAGAGAATTTGAAACACGCGCGGGCGGTAGACGACTTTGACAAATACTTCTGGAGTGCCGTTAACTGGAGTGTATGAAGCCGGTATAGAGCTTGGTATGAAGCTTGGTATTGCACGCATGGGGGTTGGGAGTTGAGATCATTAAGGCATCGTGGAGAGACAAGAGATGAGGGTTTTAATGGGTTCTCTTCTGACAAATTGATGGTGAATTATGGGCATGGATAATAGTATGCATTCAGGAATAGTAAGGAATACAGATAACAAAGAGAGACAGAGAGAGAGAGATAAAAAGAGAGAGAGAGACAGAGACAGAGAGAGACAGAGACAGAGAGAGAGAGACAGAGGAAGAGAAAGAGAGAGAGAGAGAGAGGGGGAGAAAGAGAGAGAGAGAGAGGAATAGAGATGTAGAGAGTGAGAGAGGCAGAGAAGGAGGAAAAGAAAAAGAAGAAGAACAACAACAACAATAACAACAACAAGATGAAGAAGAAGAAGAGGCAGAAGGGAAAAAGAAGAAGCAGAAAAAGCAAACAAAAAGAATATAGATAAATTTCACAAAATCTTAACACCAGGATGACATGGATGTGTCATGTGACTGAGGTTTGTCACAATCAATGCAGAAATCTTCTCTGTGATATTCCATTAATAAAAATAATCATCATACCACTACGAATGGGAATGGTTTGAAAACAACATAATTCAGACTATATGTCATTCAGTCTTCTGGGGATATGTCTACAAATGTTCACATTAAGGAGAAGGAGGAGATTGAAAACTCTCCGGACCCATGCCCTGTATTATTTATCCCGTGGCTATTACCATGAGTATTAGTCAATAATTGAAATGAGAGAGATATAAACGGCAGAAATACATTAAGAAGAATTTGTGTTCTGTTGAAAGTAGGCTAATGATTTTTTATTAGCTGCGCGTCATCCTCGAATCATAATTGGCCAAAATGAAGAGGAGGGGGTCTGGAGAGCTCGGGAAATATTGAAGAATAGTAAAGAAAATCAACATTGAAGTGTGAGGTGGTAATACAGGATTGTTTGCACAGTCAATACTGCTTTCTTGACAAACAGAGATTGACAAAACCGACTGATATATCTTCATCTTATGTATAAAACATAATGAAGATGTCCTTTCTTAAGAATATATGATTGTAAGATAAATACCGGTAGATGGGTCCATATAACTTGACAAGCTACCAATGTTGTTATCATTGATTTTGAATACAGAGAGGTCTTACAAGGTAGCATAGAAAATACTATTTATATCATTTGTTTTTGACAAATACAGCAGGCACCACCACCACCACCCTCTATTAGCCCATAGTCCTTAGATAGTCATTGCCACAACTATTGTGATACCATCCTCTCATCAGATACCACCACTGCTACCATCATCACATCAGATACCACTGCTACCATCATCACATCAGATACCACTGCTACCATCATCACATCAGATACCACTGCTACCATCATCACATCAGATACCACTGCTACCATCATCACATCAGATACCACTGCTACCATCATCACATCAGATACCACCACTACTACCATCATCACATCAGATACCACTGCTACCATCATCACATCAGATACCACTGCTACCATCATCACATCATATACCACCACTACTACCATCATCCTGGTTGCAAACAACAGAATAAATTCACGCCTTGTATAGACAAAATTAATTTCCAGTCTCTATAGAACAATGTCTGTTGTAGTTTTTTATATTTATTCCATTATTATGAGCATTTGAAACAAAAGTGCGTGGCTGGAATGCTACCTTTGGAGTGGAGATGGTGCACACATTGATGTAGGCAAACCTGAGTCTGATGACTGGGGCAAACACATAATCTATTAAGCACTTGCAGACTTTGTTGATGTATTATATAGGTGCTTTAGCACCTTATCATGGCAGCGCAGCTACAACAGGGGGTAATAATGTGATATCTTGTATTAAGCGCAGTAGAGTATATTCATATAGTAGCTGCGCTATAGGAATTGACCTATTATTATTAATATTATTCATAACTCTTGAAAATTATCATTACTATTATTAGCATGTCAATTTCTCAAAGCAGTTGTTTATACAAGATTTTCTAATCCATATGCCAGCACATGATCCTACGTACTCAATCAAAAACATGAATTATAGATTCAAAGCACAGCCATGTACCTTAATAGAAAATATAGCTTCCTTTAGCAAAATGATAAATCACAGATTGAATTACTTATGCTTCCGGGTATAGGTCATTTCCCTTGCAGTGAAACTGTTTAAACATTGCAATTACATGTTTTTTCTTTTAAAAAAACATCTAGGATATTTAAAATCAGAGGAATATAGAGTGTTAATGCCTCGGCCCTTAATTGAATAATAAGGAATGATGATTACTGTTCTCCTGGCCCCTACATAATATGAATTTGGTTGATTTGTTATGGTTGAATGTGCTTCATAACAATGAACTTGGTGTGGAATACGATGATGATAAATGATGATGATGATGATGATGATGATGATGATGATGATGATGATGATGAAGAAGACGATGATGATGATGATAATGATGATGATGATGATGATGATGATAATCCATCTTATTTAAGTGCTAAGAAAGCATGCAAAAAAGGGAGAAGAGGCATAAGCCTATATACCTACAAAATTTTAATGCAGCCATTTAAGTACTTTCTTCAATGAATCATCTTGCATTTTGTTTAGACACCCTGTATAAGATGAATTTCTGTGAGCTTTTATTTTGTAACCATTTCAAATGTGACACTGTGGTCTCATTAAGGTAGAGATAGTGAGTCTATGACCTGCTTTTCTTATGAAATTGGTTTGTTTTTCTGATGAAATGATTTAATGAAGAGATAAAGGAATATACATGTATATATGTGGCATATCTTGAGAAGTCCCACTCAGTCCTAATTGAAAGTGTGCTTACAAGTGCACCATGGGACCTTGATTAAACAAAGGAAATACTCACACAAAAACAAAGCCGTACCCCACAGCGCCACTGAAAGATTGAAATGAAAAATACTTGAGCGGGATTGCTGGGGCTTTCTCATCATCATAATATCAGCAAGTGTTCCCGCGAGGAATTGATAGACACAGGCATGAAGGGATGGGGGAGGGGTTGGAAATACAAGAGAAAGAGAGTGAGTGAGAGAGAGAGAGAGAGAAAGAGAGAAAGAGAGAGAGAGTGTGTGATAGAGTGAGAGAGAAAAAAAGAGAGTGTGAGAGAGGGTATGAGAGAGGGTGAGAGAGGGTATGAGAGAGGGTGAGAGAGAGAGAGAGAGAGAGAGAGAGAGGGGGGGGGGGAGGGAGAAGGGGAGACACATATAAATATAGATAGAGAGAGATAGATAGATAGATCTATCTTTCTGAGAGAGAGAGAGAGACATTAGGAATCCGGGGGGGGGGGGGGGGGTGGGGTGAAAATGCAAGGGGAATTAAGGACTTGAGCAATCCCAGCAATCAAAGTGATTTGTGCAGTTTATTAAAAACAACCACATTTTACTCTTATGACTTTTGGGATGAACAAAAAGATGATTGATTGGAAAAACCAAGTCAAAGATTATAGCAAAAAAGAACAAAATTTGAGAAGAAATAATTTGAGCAGAAATACCTCAACAAGTTATAGATACAGGCCAGTGGTGAGAAAATGTTCAAATCAGATGTATAAAGTATAAAAGCAAATGGATGTTGAGAGAGAAAAAGAAAATACAGACAGAAAAGACTAATACTCTTTTCACACTGGTTTTGCTTAACCCCGTACTTTGCTTAGCCCCGTACTATCCTTAACCCCGGAGTATTTTTGGGGGCTTTTCACACACGCTGTTTTTAGTCCCGTACTAGCGCCTATTCCGGAATAAGAAAATTCACGCTGTTCTCACTGCAATTCGTTAACCCCGGATATCGTGAATGTTATGATTGGACATACTTCGCATCTGGCCAGCTGCGATACGCTCCATTGCGTAGTACCGGACTATTTTTTGTTTCTGTTCTCATTCATTTGCTTGGCAGGGTTAGCAAGAGTTAGCACCACAATTGCGGAGTTAGCCCTGCTATTTTGCAGGGTTAGTTAACCCCGTACTATAGGTGGGGTTAGCCAACTTTAGCCCACTTGGTAAAAGCCAGTCTGAACAGAAAGTGGAATAGGCTTAACCCCGTACTATAGGTGGGGCTAAGACCCCCCTTAACCCCACCTATAGTATTGCCAGTGTGAAAACAGTATTAAAGGGCACAAATATAGGAAGGAAGAGAGAGAGAAACAGGACATGGCTGGATGTAAATAATATATAAGATCTAAGTGAACTAAAGGTCATTTGGACAGTTAAAATGAAATCATCAAGGAAGGAAACTACATCAATTCTCTGACAGAAAAAAAAAGGGGAAAAAATCAACTTGAGAAATAAAATGACACATCTGCTCCAATATTCTGTAAATTAGACTGGCAGTAAATATAATGTAATGCAAGTTCACACTTATTCAATTCAATTCAATTTATTTTGCGGAGCAATAAAAAACATACTGGGTAAAACAAGTTTAAAGATTATGAAGAAAAACTATTTCATAATTTTTCTTTTTGATTCATTCATTGATGAGGAGAGGTAACATGAATCATATTTTGCCTGTTCAGATCCAGAATGCCATTACCTCTGTATGCAAGTTAACTCCTTTCTGGCTCTAAACAAAGGATTGTCTGGATCACTCGCTCTAAACATGGCTGACAATAAATTATAAAATGTTGATTATCTTTTGCTATTTGTTGGTTCCATGTACCAAATGTACAGTTATTGTCATGCTGAAATACAATGAACCAGAAATGTTGGTTATACAGTAGATAAAATGAAATGAATGAATTAATGAATAATACTTGGGATAGACTGCAACATGTATATGAACATGATGTCCTATGTAAATGATACATAGCTATCCAGGGTGGTCAACTCTTTATCTCTATAAAGTTTGCTAACCCCTAAGAAATATATCAATGTGTATGGTGAACCTATTCGGCTTAGTCGATCAGTCCTGTGTTGAGGGACTCACACAGTGGATTAAGGTTAATCCTAGTCTTGTGATGGAGGAAGGAAACTCAACAGGAAAGACGACTTGGAACAGCCCAGGTCAAAGACATCTTATGAATTATTGATAACTAAATATGACATTCTTTAATCATCACCTGTGCATATTCCCTCAGTTTCATAAGAGACTTGCCTCCCCCCCCCCCCCTCTCCCATCCCAACTCAATTCTTCTTGATTATAGATGAATGTAAGCGAGATTCTTGTAGAAAAATGAATGCAAGAACCCAAAATTCTGTCATCCAAATTATACTGCACCTGTATTCTCAGGTTTAGTAAGGAATATTGTATGATAGATTTTCTATCTAGGATAGATTAAGAAATTGGTGATAAGTACAGGTATAGAAGGGTATTGCACAAGATTTGGTTGTTGTTGTGGTTGTTTTTGTTAATGCATTCACATGTAAGATAAGAAGTTCTTCTTTAGTAGAATAGTTAACTGGTAGCCACTAAATAATTTGCTTTAACATCCTTCTTTTTGCCTCTAGAAATTTTCATTTAAATTTAAATAAAATAATCATATCTTTTAAAATTCCAGTTGATTAAATCACTAAGAAACTGAGACAGTCTCAATCAAATTATGATCAGTTTACAATCTTTGTCTTATGGTGTTATATGGAATCTTAGAGAAGGAGTGCGCCTTACAAGCGATCACTCTTGTGCTCTCTGGTTTTCTGTTAATTTATGTGTTACTTTGTGATCTTCATGATTTCATATTTACACCAGTGGAAGAAGTTTATACCAGGAACCTACAGGAAATTATCTGTGTTGTTATATGCATCAATTGTAAAGTTTTTAATGAAAAGGCGCTTAGAGACTTCTGGGGAAAATACTTTTTTTATAAGAATCGTTTTATTATTATTATTATTATTATTGAACGTTTAATTCTGAATTTGTTTCATTTCAATCAGAGCATGTTCTATCTTAGAATCAGGACAATTCTGTAGAACAGCAACTATTTCATTTGTTCCTATCATTTGGACATAATGTTGTAAGGAGAAAAGGACATTCAATAATGTACAAGAATCAAAGAATTTCAAATTAAAATAGGATAAACACTGCCACAGGCTTTATGAGAAGATCTAGATCCTCTTTTCTTTTTAACACACAAATTTTCTTCTTCTTCTTCTTTAGTTATGAGAGGCGAGGCTCCAGTCTTGGTTCTGTATTGGCTGAGCACAGCAATAAGAGGCAATTTATGGATGATAAATGACTTTATTGGATAGAGATGTATATCTACTCCTCAGGCCTGAATTATACCAAATTGCATCTCTCCTAGAATTAGCTGATAATCGCATGTTGCCAGCCTCTGTCCAGTCTAAATGGTTTTCATTTTTCTCTCTGTCCATCTCTCTCTCTCTCTCTCTCTCTCTCTCTGTACCTGTCTGTTTCTCTCTCTCTCTCTCTCTCTCTCTACATATACATCTCTACTTATACACATATATTTCAGTCTCTCTTACTCTTTCTATATATCTCTACTTACATCTCCCAGTTTCTCTCTCTCCCTCTCTCACCAGTTGCCCCACATAAAAAGAGAAACTATATCAAGTGCTTTCTTATTTTCGGTAACTTGAAAGACACAATGAGAATGATTTGATGCTCAACTCAAAACACCCCCATTCTGAAGTAACAAACATTTTGAGCTAAGATTGTGGTGGTACACTTACTAACATTCTCTACCTCAAGAACTAAGACACACTATGGATTCTGTATCTTACAGACGGAAGGAACAATAGGAAAGAAAGAAATATGGCCGAGAGAAGACAACAAGTCATGATATAAATTATGCCAATTACTGAGATTTGAGAATTGATCATTAAGAAAGAATTATGGTCACTGATAAAGAGCGTTATGCTGCATAAAGCTGTCATAATTGAAGAAGGGCCACGCTTCATAGTGGGATAATTGTATTAGGTGTGGACAGGCCCTGAGCTAAAGCAGGAAAGAAAAGAAAAGAAAAGAAAAGAAAAGAAATAGAAGGGGGATAACATCAGAGATATGGTGGAGGGAAAGAGAGAAAGAAAGAGAGAGAGTGAGAGAGGGGTGAGATTTAGGGATAGAGGAGGGAGAGAGAGAGAGAGAGAGAAAGGGAGAGAGGAGAGCAATTGAGTGAGGGGAGAGAGAGAGAGAGAGAGAGAGAGAGAGGGGGGAGAGGAGAGAGAGGGAGGGGGAGAGGAGAGAGAGAGAGAGAGAGGGAGAGAGGGACTAAAATACAAACAAATAACAAAAGAATAAACAAATGGATAGTACTAATGTAAGTGTACAGAAGGAGAAATTGGGCAGAATAAATGATGACAAAAGGACTTGATAAAGAAAGGGCGAGAGAGTAAGAGAAAAAGAAAGAGGAAGAGAAAGAGAGATATAGAGAAGATCAGAGAGAGAGAGAGAGAGAGAGAGAAAGAGGGAGGGAGAGAGGGAGAGGGAGGGAGTGTATACAAATATAATAAACTTCCCCTGATAAGTAAACATTGATAAAATAATGAATTAAAGTCAAAAATCTTGTATCCCTTTTGCAACAGAATACAAGAAAGCATTCATGTATACCATAGAAAAGAGAAACAAATCTGAATATTCTGTAAATCTGTAAACTAATTAATTCCTACTAGAATGTTGGATTGGATGGCTTAAAGATTCCAATTAAGAGTTAGATTTGATTGATGAACCTGAGCCATCATCTCAATAAATTTGGCAGAGTTCACATACAAGATATATGAGGAATACAATAATATAATTTTGATGATAACATACAATGTTTCTCTTTTTATGAACTCTGTGGGTTACAGGAAGTTTAAATTGTGAAAAAGAATTTAATTTTATATTCCCAAATAAAAAGGTATTGGTAAATAAAAGAATTGCAATTTGCACCTTGTCTTAGTGTTATCCTTTGAAAATTGTTTAAGAAAGCAATAAATGATGTTTTCCTGGGCATGCTTAAAACTAAGAATGAAGCAAAGAAAAGCTTAAGTTTTCATCACTTTAATGTCAGAAAGCTTCTTCTCATTTTAGTTTTATCATATTCTGGGATACTAAACTAACACTTATGTTTTATTTTGTCAGGCTAACATCATCATTTTAAGAAGAATCAAAGCAGAAATTGTGTTCTCAATGTCAGACAATGTCAATTTTTTCTTCATGTTTGATAACTCAAAGAAGATGCGTCCAATCATACCATGCATATCAAACTCTGGGATACAAAACTAAAACATTTGCTTTTAATATTGTCTGCTTAGAGTCAGAAGGGTATTAACTTTAAGTGAATGTTTTTTTTCTGGATTCAAACAGAAGATTTGTCTGGTTGACATTCATTTTTTTGTCCTTATTTTACATACAGATACATTTTAGAGAAAGTTTTCTTCACTACTACCGATCGTAAAGTAAACATATCTAAGCTAAATAAACAGTTTTAATTAAAAAGATACTGGCTTAAACAGTAAATTTCATGGCATAACAGCAAAACTAAGTTGACTCGAATACATACCTATCGTGTAGTAACATTTGCAGCGCAGTAAGAAATAATCCAAAATATTTTCCATTAATGTCACAAGATTACCACGACCCTTTCAGTACATGCATTACATGAGAGTATGAAAGCAACTGAACATGTCTAGAAATATCCCTAATCTTTTATACTGATCTGAAAAGTTAATGGCATGAAAGCTTTATTATAAATCATACATCAATCAAGTATTTTATTAATTATATCAAAAATGTCATTAAAGATTTGACAGGTTTTTGCAAGGGCCCCAGAAGGCTTTGAATTTCTCGCAATCTGTTACTTGATAAAATGCTTTCATAGTGAAGTGTTAGCAGCGGTGGTGGTGTTGAAACCACGGCAACCTTAGCGACTATTGTATCTCATCCAAGCAGACATAATACTACACGACAAATCAAGCAAAAATGAGTGAGTTTTCTGAAAAGAGAAATTCTGATTTATACAATTGGTTGATATTGGTTAAACAGGCGTACTTACCTTAGTGGATAATTGAGAAATGTTATTGGATTTGGTGAGAGAAAATTACTCAGATTGTGCAATTTTATGTCAGATTGACAGCTTTGGGAATACAAGCCAACAATTGTGTTTCCTTTCTTATCCAAAGATGTTATCAAGCTTTAAAAAAAGCAGTGCTTAGAATATGATGAAGATGTTTATCTATCTGTGCTTCATGTAAAGGCTGAGTTTCCTGTGAAGAGTTGTAAGAATGACTGGAAATAATGTTCTTTTGTTAGAAATTTAAATAGAATTTGCATTATATTTGATATTTATTTAATTCCTGGACCCCAACAAAGAGCAGTTTTGTCATATTAACAAAGATGAGAGGGCTATCCAGCCATTCACTATATTCTAGATTTGATATG
Source organism: Strongylocentrotus purpuratus (assembly GCF_000002235.5). Lineage (NCBI taxonomy): Eukaryota > Metazoa > Echinodermata > Echinoidea > Camarodonta > Strongylocentrotidae > Strongylocentrotus > Strongylocentrotus purpuratus. Next base: position 250,646 of record NW_022145609.1, read on the forward strand.
TACTTTTCTATTTTGTCTGTATTGTTTTTAAATTGTGATGTTGAAAATAAATACCATACCGTACTAATATAACTTACATTTTTGTTCAAAGTGCTGAACAAGTATGTTGCATTTTTATTTAATGCTTTGTGTCTAAGAATGTCTACTTTAACCATCTCTTTAATGCATTAAGAAAGCAATACAATCTAAGATATGAGCCACTAATGAGTTACTACTACTTAATGTGAAATGTTTTGTGATGATATCTTACCAAAAGAAACCCAGCTTGATAATATATATTCCTTATTTATTCCATTAACATTGTTGGAAGTATATAGGATGTAATCGAGATCAAACTGTTTGGAAATAGGAAAGTAAAGAAAATATCCTGTACAGCTTTTTAAAAAAGAATTTCTAAAAACGAAAATGACAGAGGATGAACTATATCACATTGATAGCTTCACTCTAACATCACATCACTACTAATTCTCCCTCATAGTTTAATTTGTCTGACAAACACAATTCAGATTGATCTAAGATGTAGCACTGCCAGTGCTAATTTGGAGAGTAACTTGTTCTAATACACCCAGTGACATTAGTCTTTATCTCCCTGGGCGTAGGACTAAAATAAAAGCGTGATGGGGCAACATTATTCACTGCTCTGTTTAACCAGGATTACATAACGCTGTATCCAATCAATCTATCTAAATGACGAGAATAGCTACTCCCTAATATCATGCTTGTTTCCTGCCTGTCTTTATTATAAGCTGATTCAGTGGTGAAGACATCACAGCTTAAACCCTTACCCTCAACCCTCAAACCTACATCCTATTAATTGATTAACATGCTCCAACATCCATCTCTCCAGCTTGAGGTTTAAATCCTTCCGCAGTTAATGAGTACACTACAAGCATGGACCAAAACAAATGAAATCTGACACTCTGACCAAAACATAGGTCTGTTAGTTTCCATCTCATTATATACCAGTGTATTATACTAGTAAGCATCACTATTGGAAGACGGGCTGTTTTTCGGTTGTTTTGTGTGAGTGGGGGGGGGGGGGGGGGGGGGCTAATGGCCCACCAATTTTATTTTTATTTTTGCCAATATTCATACCATACAGGGAATAATTACTTGCATTATCATCAGTTTCTAATACTCTCATAGATGTTCTCTAATATTTCAAAAGTTATTTGAGATATTGGATTGCTATAACTATATGTAGATATTATCTTCTAATTTTTTCTCTCTCTTTCTTGGGCAGCTTTCCAGTCAAGAGTCTCTCAACATGCTCCTGACACACTGCATCAAAACTTTCATGTTAGAAATCTCCAATTTTGTTCAGGATGCAAAAAATGAGGAAAATATGAACTGATAAAAGAAAAAATTTAAAATGTTGAATTTGTGTGTGTGATATTATACATTACACAATTTCCTTTTAGTCCATTTTCTGTAAGAGGTGTATATTTACAATTCGTCCTTGTTTCACGAAGTGATGGTAGTGAGGAAAATCGTCACGCAAAGTGAATGCAAAGTGAATTTTTTCACTACCGTCACTTCGTGAAAACAGCGACGAATTAGTCAATCATAATGGGTCATTGAATGACCCATGAGAAATCAATTAAAGGGATTAAAGGAAATAACAAATAATTCTAGTGCTGCACTGGGACAATAATAATAATAATAATAATTTTTAATTTTTATATAGCGCTTAATACAAATGTCTCCAAGCGCTTTACAAATATTCAGTGCTTGCCCGGACACGCTGTGTGCACAATCTCCAATCCCTGGGGAGCATTCCAGCCAGGCGTTACTTGACGCTCACAAGCAACACTTCTTATAATACATATAACAGCACATAAATGATGTATGTTGAGAGACAGAATGATGTTATCTTTGCGCTAAAGGACAAGCCCACTCCAAACATAACTTGCTTTCAATAGAAGCAGAAAAATCAGACAAACCAACAAAAAAAGTTTGAGCAAAATCAGATAACTAATAAGAGAGTTATGAATTTTTGAAGAAGTATGTAAAACTATAGAACAATGGAAATCACTACACAAATTGCCAATTTGGTTATCAGTTTGTGACGTCATGTCCTCACTATTTATCAATTGCTCCATATGGTTTAATCCCATTAATTTCTCTATTTATCCCCCAAAACTTGATTTCCCAATGCCTTTACCAAGGCAATATGATTTGTAGCATATTGCGTGCATGACATTGCACAAAATCTGTTATTAACTTTGAAGAATTGATACTATTTTCTCAATGTTGTATATTTATAATTATTGATTTTTACCGGTATCTAAATAGTTTATCAAAAGTCACAGGGGGAGGGAGAGAGAGAGGGGGGGGGGGTAGGGGGAGGGAAAGAGAGAGAAAGATAGAAAGAGGTGGGAAGGGGGGGGGGGAGAGAGGGACAGAGAAAGATGGAGAGAATATCAGAAGAGAAAACCATAAAGGGCTACAGCCTGAGAAACACAAAAATGAGTCAAGCACTGGAAGTCAATACTAGGGATTAAATTATTAACTTCATTCAGCCTAGCCATAGAGCAAACCAGGAGAGTGAAAGTACACTGACCTTCACAGCCTCCACTAATTAACATTGTGATAAAAGTCAAATGATTATACAACTTAATACACATGCCGGTATGCGGTATGAAGGAATTCACCCGTTTCACATCCCAAAGCATGTCCCATTATCAATATCTATCCATTTATAGTTGAACAAAGATGACCTTAAAAAACGTGGCAGGAGGGTCAAATCTGACTGACATGAGCGCTATACAAGAACCCACTATTATTATTATTATTATTATTAAATAAAACATCTTTTGGTGGTCATAATGAGCAGTAGTATGCAGTGGAAAAAAATAAATCTATCTGTTAAAATGATCTATTTCTGTGTATTTATTTCATCCTATCACCCATGAAAAAATTATATTTTGTAGACAGTATCACTGTAATACATTCTTATTAACATTACAAGATCATGAATTCAAATATATGAAGAGTTATGATGAATAATGGACAAACTATCTTTGTATCTTCAACAAGTTCACTTCTACAACTGGCTCGATTATTCATCTAGTGTGAAATCCCCATTGATGGAGCCTGAAATTAAACCATATGTCTAATTTATTGGTTTATTCAGGAATGACATGGTATCTACATACCAGCAATAGTTTGAAAGATGATAGCCAAACACACCACATATACTGGTACGCAGTATCTATGTAAATCCTGTTCAGTAGCGAAATAGATAGGCTTTTTATTTTGTTCACTCTGCTCAATATCATGAATAATTAGTCTGGTTATGGAAGGCAGTAAAAGCATCGTTTAACAATGTTAAATCTGAGATACACTGCCCTACGTGTTATTTCTCGTTTTCCCCAATAGACTGTAGTGTTATGAAAACCGTTTGGCAAATGGTTTTCAAAATTTGTAATTTCAATCATAAATATCTTGATAATCAGACAGGCGATGGGCTTGTAAAAGTCATGGGGTTCCTGACTGACCTAAAGGTTTATAATTATGATTGCAGCATGAGCTAAATCCAGAATTTTGTTTCAGAAGCTGAGACAAAGTTACCGGATCCCTTTAATATGCACCCGAAGATGGTTTATTCTACCAAATGGTATCAGTATATGTGTATCCAAACAGGATTTAGTTGGAATGAGAATGAAACCCCATATCGTCTGTTCGGATACAGAAGGTCATTAACTTAGTGCTCCTCCAGCTCCAAACATTGTCTGTATGGTATGATATAAAGAATGTACCATACAGCTAGACAATGAAATTATCTAGTGTTTTCCTACACTGCAGAAATGTCCATGAAGTTTGACAGACTCAGATTATCAAACCTCAATGCAACCTCAATGCAACAGTGCAATGTACAAGAACAAGATAGACAAGCTGGTCATCATCATTTTGGGTCTTCATACTTCTTTTCCCAAGATCTAGCCAAAGTAATAGTCATATCACTGGCCTCTGCCAGGTTCCTTTGAGTACATGTATCATTCAGCATGTTCTAGCTAGGGTGCGTTTATAGTCCATTTTGTTTGCCTAGAATCAGTGTTTTGAAACATCTATCAGGCAAATTTTTAAGGTGATAAACGCAAAGCCTTTTTCAAACGTCTTTAGATATGGGTATATTGAATCGCCCAAAAAGTGCGTTTTGAATGTGACATAGAGCCAGAATCATGTTTCTGAGAAACGCAAAGCTGTTTTGAACCCCACATACAAATTGGACCTTCCCAGGCTAATTTCTGGTTCGGAGAAATAGCGCGCAACATGTGCTGTGTCAAGTTGACCTCCGCGAAACTGTCTGCTTCCCAGGTCAAAAGGCGCAAAGCAGCTGCGCCGAGACAAGGCCTTTATTTTGAATCGTGAAAAGACAATAAACACGACATCCCGTGAATCACGTTCGTATAGTGGGGTTCCATATGTACATATAGAAACGCTGATTCTGAGTGGCAAGTCACGATAAATGCACCCCTAGATGGTCCATGGTCTGGGTACCCTGTCAGCAAGTTAGTAAGATAGGATATGATGACATCATATCCAGACTCCATTCATAACATTTATCTCTGAGTGACATCATTGAAATAATGAAAGGACCAAACTGAAATATAGGAGAATACTTAAAAATCACATGGGAAAATAAATAGCATCTACTACACCATATCATGGCGTGTAACAAAAAAATACGGGATTAGATATGTGATGTAATAACAAGAGACTGTTTCTTTCAACACCTACATCACAGCTAAGACAACATATATCACTGATTTTAATGATATTTGGAGATTGCAGCACCTAAAGATAGGCTACTCATGTCCGAGTCTCGTATTCCAATTATCTTATTGTCTAGAGAGTGGTATTGGGTCTAGCTGAGGGAAGCACTGGAGGTGCTATACCACAATCCACCACCTATCATCTTAGAAATATGATTATCGGTTTGGTGTGTGTCATGTTCCGGTCAGAGGATGCAATGCTGATGATGATGATGAGGAGGAGGTGGAGGAGGAGGAGAATGATGATGATGATTATGATGATGATGATGATGATGATGAAGATGATGGTGGTGGTGATGATGATGATGAAGATGATGATGGTGATAATGATGAAGATGAAGATGATGAGGAGGATGATGTTGATTTTATACTTGTAGTTAAATAACCAGTGGATCTACAGTTTCACGTCCTATATGTGGGACTTGGTATGAAGGATGACTACCTCACCACATGACATCAACTTTATCCAAGACCCCTAGTTACAAGACCACTACTAAACCACTGAGCCATCATTCCTCACTTATTGACAAAGACAGAAATGGTTTCATTATCATCACCTTGATACATGCAAGTATTTTTTATACATTCAACTTAAAAAAGAAAATCTAAGCTTATTTAGCACAATGTACTATAATCAAAATCAGAACATTTATTATATAAATGGAAAAAGAAATGAGTTCACTTTAACATGGCTTATGTTGAAGCATGTATTTAAATGATGTTTGCAAATATTGTTTTGATATTGGTTGTATAAAATGTAAAATTCGAAATTTACATGTTTGTTATAAAAAATAAAAATTGCCTATTAGGGCAAGGATATAGGAACAAAAATTAAAAAAGAATGATGTACAACATTCGATTTTGACAGGAAATTTTAAACAAAAAATAAAAACAAATCAAATAAAATGAAAGAGTTGTTTGGTAAAGATACAGATATACACTGGCTATAACTTTTTAAATTCATTAATTCACCAATGATACTTTAGATGTATGTACACAAGTCTGTGAGCAGTCAGCAGAAGATAAGCACAGATCAATGGGTAGAGAAACATCTCACAAAGATCAACAAATTTAAACTAGTTTATCTTTATCTTTAGACTAGGCATCTGAAAAGTGATTTGTAAACAAGATCGTTAAACTACCAGTCTAAATACAGAACACACTGACCATTGAAGGTACAGTATGGTCATGCTTGTGTTATGTAACATTGTGGCATTGATGCCAACCTTTACCCAATAACTGTGAAAAACAGGAAATTGAAATAAATTATGTTCAACGGAAGAAATAGAGAAACCAAACTGTTTGAGAACTTTGAATAAGATTTAGACTGGAGACTGAGTCAGGATGCACCTGTATTCTAATTGAGAGCAGAGAGGGGTAAAGGAAAGGAGGGGGGGGGGGTAGGTTAGATTTATATCTAATAGCCCCTTCGCTCATTTCTGAGTGAGAAACATAGCATAGTAATATGATTTAATGTGCTTCTATAAAGATTTGCCTGACCCACTCGCTCATTTTTATCAAGAATCCTCACATCACAATCCTTTAAAAAAACATTCTCACAAAAATAAGAATTTGAGTGAAGCTATATGAAAGAACTGAATATGTCTAAAGTGAGAAGTACTAAGTTGATGGCAAATATTTATTTTAGGGACAATTTTAAAAGCCTGGTTCATAAGAAAAAATCTAGTCATGCTTTGTTTAAAAGGCAATATAATATCAGTAATGAAGATCCCCTTGAGATGATTCTGTGAAAATGTTTCCAATCATGTTTAATAGGAAAAATATCCACAACTCATTAAAAAACTTTTATCATCATTTTCATAAGTGTCACCATCATCATCATCACAATTGTCTCTACCACTATCATCATCATCCCCATATTTCACTCATTACAGATAATGCATAGTGATTTGCAAAATAATGCAACGAAGAGAGCTCTTATAATCTTGAATACAATATCTATTTTGCAACAAACAAATAAAATCCAAATTATCATTATTGTTATATACCATTGTCATTATTACTAATTTGTTATCATTATTGAATAACACACATTCTTCGTTCTGTAATAATTTCAAACATATTGACCAGAATCATGACGTTGTTCCATGCTCTAAGCTTCATACACAAGTGGAAACAACGGCATGATGCTTACCAGAATGTACATATTTATGGTCAAGAGAGGGAGCTAATCATGTTTGATCGATAGAGGAACATGCTGGTATGAGATGACATATGATGGCTGGTATGCAGCTCTGTATCAAGTTCATATCACTACTGCATCGCTGTCATTCTCAATGTTAGCTCACAACAAATGAGATACTTAAGTATTACTTTCCTTACTACCAACCAAGCACTGATCAAATTCTAATCACCCCCTCTCTACATTAATGTAATTAAAGGCTGACAGTTCGTACTTGAACATTCCTCTCGGCAAACTCGACTCATTTCTGTATTACTGTCATCCCATATGGTATGTAGCATACATGACAGTGATTGGAGAGCTGTGTAGATGGATTGAAATTCTAGAGTAGCTTGCTATCTGTAATACAATACATCAGCTAGAAAACATATCGGAACATTGTATCAAGAATGATATGAACATTTATGTTCACAAACAAACATTCAAAAAAGTTAATACTCCTTCAATCAATGCACAATGTTGTGTGACAGGTATTTCTATCTTGTCATTTTAAACAAATCGCTTTCTAGGTGTTTTTTTTTATCCCAATGTTGTTTACAAAAAGGATGTTTATGTAAATCAAATCGAAATAAATTATATTGCAAAATGAAGTGATATACTTTGTTTCCATTTTCCTTTCAGAAATAAAATTGATAAGACCATCAACAAAAAGAAGTTAAGAATCTGCATTGAAAGCCATGTTTGGGACAATGAATTATCACTCAAAAAGAAGAATAGTTATATGTTATGATTAGTTATAATTGCTGACAAATGGACTAATAAGCAAATCAAATCTAAAATATTTAATCAATACATAATTAATACCAAATGACTCTGTTTTGCCTTAGGCTTCTATTTACATTCTGTTCTTAACTCTTGTCATATATTGTTTTACCTTGTTCTTACAGTGAATTTTTTTTTTTTTTTTGGATTTTGATGACATCCACAAAATAACCATCATCATAGAACTGTCTATTCTCATCACTGTGACACTTGCAATTACTTTATACAGAATTTAATCTTCTCTCTTTCGAGAAAGCTTTCAGCACAAATATATAAAGAAATGTGACGGTACCCTTTATATTAGCAAGATGAAGTAGTCCTCTTTCTTTGTTTTACAACATGATATTTGTTAGTTACCGGTATATATGAAAAAAACAGAACAAATAATCTTACTTAGATGTACTATCTAAAAACACCTTTAATTTTTTTTGGGGGGGGGGGGGGTGGGGAGGGGGAGGTTTCACACAAGCTTATGGTCAAAATAAAATCAAAGAATTTTCCCCATTACATATTTGTTTTATTTGACTGTTAATTTCTCTCCAAAAAAAATAAACAACAAGTACAGAACGAAACCTATGTCTCAAGTGTGTCAAGAAACAATATTGCTCATCAACAGGTTATTAATAATTCATTTATTAAAAACAAATACACAATTGATTACTGAAATTACAAATGTTTATCTTAAAAACAATTTATTTACTGTTGTAAGACCCTACTTATAAAAATGACAGACTGCGTGAGAAGGTAAAGATTTAAAAAAAAAAAATCCTCTTGATAAAACTGGTTGGAGATGAGAGAATAAATCATACTCTAGGTGAAGTCTTTCATATGAAGTCTACTTGAAAAGTACTCAGGGATGAATAAATTCTACTCTCTAAACAGCTTTCTAAGAATAAAACCCATAACAGATAAAATGAAAGTATCCTTGCAGTGCTATCAATAATAACACATCTCATACATAATCATTCAACAGAAAATAAATGGCTGTTTTGGTTTCTACGCCAGATCCCCAGAACTGTCAGGCTATTTCTCTCTGGTCGACTATAAATTAGATCTGAGCTTATATGCCTGTTTTTCTGGAAGCAATATCCTACCCACAGAGACTAGTACTACTATTTTCAAACTGTCTGTGTTTCTAATACAATTATTTGTTAGTGTCATAATTGTTTCTGCATTCCCCTCACCATTTCATTTTATTTGCATAGTAACATTTTGATATTATTTATTTTACATTGTATTTACATTATGAAATACAAAGAAGCCATTAACTTTACAAAATAAATAAATGCAGAGAAAACACCTTTTCTTGTTACTAGTAATATGTGGTTTAAAGACAAGATATTATTGATGTAGATAATTATACTACAAACAAAATATAAAGGTATGACCTAAGTTAGGGTTACTTTTGATGTTGAAATACTGGTATCTTTGATGTACCGGTATGAGGATGGACTTGATCTGAACCTAGAATGATTATCAGATGATGAAGCTGGTAATCAGTTATCTTTCTACTGGACTCTGATGATAAGTATATGATGATCTCATATGGTATGTCAATCAGTATACACATTCCATGAGACTGGAGTCTAGCTTCAGACGGATACACGTCCACCATGAGCTAACGGTCTCCATCCCATACCCAGCCCAGCCCGCCGAACATAGCATCATCCATTCATCCTCATCCGCATCCACTCATCACGCTAGCTTCTACCAGCGCTGGCTGGCTGGCTGCAGTCAGGAGAAGGCCAATAATTAAGCCTGCCTGCCTGCCTCCCTGCTGCCTGTGTGTACCCGATCCAAGATACATCACCATGCTCTTACAGTAGCGGCGTGTGGGTAGTAGCCGACTTGCATTGTCAGTAGCTGCCAAGTGTTATTTAGCGTGTAGTCGTCCGGCAGCTCCCTGGCTGGCTTGCTGGCTTGCTGGCGTGCTGGCTGGTGTGGTGATGTATTTGATGTGATTTGTGGTGTCATGTGAGATGAGGTTTGCCCGCTAGTAATGTGGCTTGGAGGCGCACAATAGGAGACCCTTCCTACTACTTAACACAGACGTGCAAACCAAGTGAACATGGGCAATAGAAAATGGTCAATTTCTCTTTGTATGGGAGCAGAAAATCTATAACAATTTAGAGCAATTACAGCAGGCGTAATTTCATTGTTATTAGACTAATTTGAGGTAATTTTGTTGTCCCATTTGGGGCAATGATTCATTGGATAAAGAAATGACATTGTTACAAAGAGAACAGGCTACAGCTAGACTATGTGTGTAATACAACCAGTGTGGCACTATGCAGTTTAATACAGTTGTCTCAATAACTTTTGCATTTGAGTGTTCAAATTCTTTCTCAAATCTATCACAAATCTCTCATCTACGGTCTCCATTCAGAATCAAACTTAGTAATTAGATGTTCATCTTTGACTTTACATGTATTCTTAATCTATACCTATAATGTTAAAGACACTCTTATTTCTTGATCTGGCTTTATAATGAGAAAAAAGTCTGAAAATGTATATATTTGGTGTCAAAAATTTCAAGGTAATCCTGGGATGAGGTTTTTACCATTGTAATATACTAAAAAGTTGTTCTCTGCATAAACTGATGAAGGAAATGAAAAGATTAAAAATTCAAATGTCAAAATATAAGAATGAAGTCTGATTCTTACATTAGAAGAAAATGGAAACAAGAAGAAATTTAGATAGAATAAAAGTGATAAGTTTCATTTTATTCTCTATATTAATTTTTTGTAGTTTTACACAAACTTTATTATTCTTTCTAAATATCATGAAGTCTTTAAAAAGACACTAATAATTATGAATATCATCAACCAAAATCAAGATTAAGAGAGATTTAAAGAATTGCAATAGGAATAAAGAAAGAGAGTGACAGAGAGATTGAGGAAAAAAAGAAAGTTACCTCATCTAACAATGACTCACACATGAACATAGAAAAGAAATGTAATCACATTTCCTAATCATCATTTTGTCTGGGATCTTGGAAAAGAGCAAGAAAGAGAGAGAGAGAGAGAGAGAGAGAGAGAGAGAGAGAGAGAGATTGAGGGGTGGATGTAAAAGGAAAACACACAATAAAATATATTAGAAAGTGTGAGATGCCATAGCTATCAGTAGCTAGTGAAGAGGCATAACATTATGAACTACATCCATGTGTATGATAATTGGATAGAATAAAACATTATATATATATACAGATTTTTGTGAATGTATAAAGTTTTCTTATCTTCATCTCTTTGTTTGTTTATTTCTACTTCTCTGAACTAATAAATACCCACACTGTAAATCAATAGTTACTAAAAAGCAGTTTCCTACGAAACCACCGTGTTGGCAGCTATATTCGCACAAGTATAAAAGTCTTGTATGCATAGCCCTTGAATATTTCATGAGGCGGTGGAGAGAAAAGCATTGAGCGATGAGCGAGAAATAACTAGAAATGCCCCGGCTTGAAAGCAAGGTGAGAATATGCAAAGCTAACCACTTCTCCACAATTCTTCTTCCATTGTCTTTTGTCTCAAGAATTAGCCATATTGTCTTGATTAGCTGAAGGAGGGGGGAAGAACAAGAATAAATTGAGATGTCTCTTCATCAGTTTCTGGCTCGTTGGTTTGATGAAATTTCTGGCTGACTGCATCCAAACTCCATGATTCATCCATTTTGTGTCTTTCCAGGCAAAAAGAACTCTCACTCTTGTTTGCTTGGTAGACACTTGGAACCAAGAAAGGGAAGTAGAGAGAGCAGTCAGGGGGAAGATGGAATGAGAGTACAAAAGAAAAAAAGAAAGAGTGAAATAGACAGGGAATGAGAATATAAAGAGAAGAGAATGGAAGTTAACAATATAAGTCTATTTTTACAAAATACAACAGAAATAAAGATAATTATAAAAAAAAGTACAATTCGTCCCTGTTTTCACGAAGTGACGGTAGTGAGGGAAATTGTAACGCAAAGTGAATGCAATTTTTTTTCACTACCATCACTTCGTGAAAACAGCGACGAATTTGGTTTCATACATTAAGAATTGTCAATGACATGTGGAGAGGAGACAGCATTGAAAACAGTTACAAAGTAGTCAAAAATCCCTAAAAATACAAGCTCCTTTTTCCCTTCACAAATTCACCAGACTATGTGTGCTTGAATAATGATTAACTTGCTTCAAGGATGGGGCTTGATAAATAAAAGAGAATGTAACAACAGCGCGCACCTGGGTAGCTAGCTGCCTTGCCTGACCACTTACATGCTTCCGTTTTATTGTCCTTTGAAAGATAGAAACGATTCTTGTCTATCGTACCTACCTATTAATCAAGTCCTTAGTGCTAACAGCTTTCTGTTTAAGTGAGTGCAAGGCTTTCAAAACATCCTCAACAACCACCATTTATAAAAAGAAGGAACATTTTAAGATTCGCATGCTGAGACAAATTAGATTTGAAGGACTTAACACCTCATTGTCAAAGGGAGAAGAAAAGACAAGAAACTGTAATAAGGAACATTAATATTATGAGAGAAAATACATCAGACAGGACAGTGTCACAGTATAGAGGTTATGTATGATAAACAGCAGCCTAATTATGTTCTTTAGTTTTTCTTTATGAAGATATTTAATATAAAAGTGAATGATGAATATTGTATGCCAGCTAGGCAGCTTCGTGAACAGGAAATACATCTTCTATTTTGCATCATACTTGTGATGCGAAATGATCAGAAAAAGCAGCTTAAAAAATTAAAGATTGGATGATAACAGGCATTAGAATTGTCTACTACTACTGCTACTGCTGCTACTACTACTGCTATTACTAATAGTACTACCTGCTACTACCACTTTTTCTACTACTACACTACTACTACTACTACTACTACTACTACTACTACTACTACTACTACTACTACTACTACTACTACTACTACTACTACTATACTACTACTACTACTACTACTACTACTACTACTACAACTACTACTACTACTACTATACTACAACTACTACTACTACTACTATACTACAACTACTACTACAACTATTATTATTACTACTACTACTACCACTTCTCTAGCTAATAATGCATTAATTTGTTACTCAAGATCATTTTAGTGAGCTACTTGACAACAACAATATGACCAATCATAATTGGCTGATTGATTTTGAAAAAACAAAAAAACAGCACCATATAAAATGAGAAAGAAAGTGAACCCCCTGCTCTCAATTATTACCCTAAACTTAGAAGAAAAAAAGAATTGTTATGACTAGCTAGCCAGTGAATTGTTAGTATCATATTTATGTAACATTAGTATGTAGCGTTTCCTAAAAGACTGCGATACTAATGGGTCCTTGGGCTCTGCCTGCCTACCTACCTACCTTGAGACTGGTTTAGTGCTGGAAGCAGAGAGAAAGAGAGAGAGAGAGGGGAGCGAGAGCTATCACGGAATGGCTTGTAACATAAATAGCCAACTGTTTACTGCTAGGTAAGGCAGATGAGATGCAGCTAACTCTCACACTAATCTCCACCTTTCACTCGCAATTCCACATTTAATTCATCTTAATTTATTTAATGGCCGCTGCTGATTGTAGTCCAGACCTATTGTTTACGACATCCTCCTTGCCGAAAGAGGTCTCTCCGTGACTCGCCACCGCTCCAGATTCCCTCAAAATTTACGGTAATGTTCTCCTCGCCTCGGCTCTGAGCTCCATCATTCTCTTCATTCATGTTAAGCACGGGTAGTATGTCAATGCAGTGATTTTATGGACATCTCCTCATACTTTTGATCATGTTAACGGTTTAAGACAACACTTCGCGCCTTGCCATGATTTGCACACTAGTTAATTGATTAAAATCCAGAATATACAGCATGTAGAAGATCAACTACCGGTATACAGTTAAAGGAAATCCTTATCTTTCCCATAAAAAAAGCTTTTAAACCAAAAAATTTGTCAGTTATAATTTCTATTTTGTTCTGAATATGCTTATATAAATGAAAGTGATACAATATACATGTTCATGTTATAAAGATAATGAAATTTTAAAAAGTTTGGGCAATTTTATTTTTAGGATTTCTATAACATTTCAATATTATTATTTTTTTTTTCATTAAAGAGATTGAAATGGTAAAAACAAATGTCAAACTAAAACCTAAAATGGGGACATTACAGGCCCTCAGTACTATAATGATATAGTGACCCCCAGAACAAAACAAAACAAAAGATAACCATGAGTTGATATGTATGAAACATGTCTTTTAAAAGTGAGAACATTAATCAGGGCATGTGTAGACAGAATAAACAGTGATAAAATGCACGGTTACTGGTATTCAAAATGAATTATAGGCTTACTTCTTCTCTAGGGCTCTGTATTTTAAATCTAAAAAAGGAAAGAAAAAAAAACATCTTCATTTCCCTCATCTAAGAACTAAATAACTCCAGGATGAGGTGACACTATTCAGTCTTTTCCAAATGTGTTTGTTAAGAGCAAGAAGAGTTTCCAACTAATATCATTTTTAAAAGAGTCCACCCCCCCCTCTCTCTTACATTTTCTTTATATTATTCTAATTGATAAATCCATCTCATAAAAATGTGGGTTCAGTTTAATGACACAAGAAGTGCTGAAAACCTGTCTGAAAAGGGTATCTTTTCAAGGTAGAAGCTCATCGTGAGGAAAGGTGCTAAAATACGCACAAAACACACCATGCAATCACCTTGTATGTATATCATCAGGTATATGAAGCATTAACCAGCTCATTCAACTTTATATGATACATGTATATCTCCTTTGAACATATGCGACAATCAAATTCAAAGTAGTTTGGTTACTTTTTATCTTTGACCTTTCCGATAGTGTCTAATTTATTTAGAAAATAACACTTGTATACTCTCGGGTTCGTCCTGATTTGCATTTGGTAAAAGAGGGAAAGAAAATAAGGTCAAAAGATTTTTCATGAATCATCATTTTTCTCTAAATTCTGGTAATTTAGTAGAGTCCTATCCATCTCCCCATAGGAATACCTGTAGTAACAACTAAAGCTATGAATGTGAGAAACTGTGAAGCCAGCGCTTTGGATGGTCTCGCTGAATATATTAAGAAAATGAACATCACTTATTCACTGACCTCCATAAATCTTTCACCATTTGACCCTTTGTAAGTATCCCCTTGGACTGAGGTTCACCATCATCCTCATTATCAAGACCATGTTTTAAATGGAAGAGATTACTAGTAAAGCATATTATCGAATCAGATACTAAGCCTAAATGACCAGCATTTATTTACTGACTGATATACTTTCCTCTCAGCTTTGCTTTTGAATAATTTCCCACTGGACAGTCAATACTACTTCCAGAGATTGATCCATATTCTACATAAGAAGGCAAAGTCAGTACACTATTTTCCTTTTTTAAGCAGAACAGGATTATGAAAATCTAGTTGACATGCACTTCCCTTCCATCATATCTGGCAGGGCATATATGTTTATCCTTTATACTTCATGTTTTATGTGAGACAGTATTCATTAAATATCCCAGACACCGGCTTATCCCCTGATCTCTTTTTTCATTTCTAAGTAGGCTAACATATTCCACTGAAAGCCTAGAGTTCATGCCCTATCTGTGTCTTATAGCAGACAAAACTATGTAAGTTTATATATCGTTTGTTTGGACCAAGAGTGGCGTTAACTTGTATCATTCTACACAGAGTTAATACCCTTCTAGCTTCACACAGACAATGTACCAGCCAGAAGAAGACATTCTTTGGTATGTATTCAAAACAGGCTAATTCTTCCTTAGATATTATTTTTTACAACCCCCCCCCCCTCCCACACCTTAGAATGATCATGTAGTTGCCTTTCCTACCCCACCTTTGATGTTAATACTTTGATGTATTTAGTATTACTAATCAAAATTACAATCTCATCTTTGCAATGAAATTCTATCGCCTTGACCATCCAATCAAATATTAATTGTCCAAGCCTCGATGTCCAGCTGTACCCGAGCTCAGTCGATTGTTTAAAGCTGCATTCCTCAGTAACTAGCTCTTTAGACACTCAAAGCTAAAAAGGTCAAAAGATGGCTCTTTAATTCTATCAAAATTAAGGTAGAATGGAGGATTAGATCATTTAATATGACAGCAAATATTCTTTAGTATTTCTACTCTGTATCAATGCTCTGTTACTGCAAACAAAAAAGTTAGAATAACTTGTCTGAAGAGTAATACATACATGCATGCATACTGCACACACAATCATATAAAACAAAGTGTTTAGAAAAGGTGATTGAAAACAAAATACCAAAAATTATCTTTTCAAACTACAAACAAAGCTTTTTCCTTTAATCTTCTCAGCTTTGAGTTTTGACTAGCCTTGTATAGGTAGGTTGGTGGTGGCTTAGTAGACGCTTGCCTTGCTGGATGCCGACAGACCACGGGACTCCCACACTTAGTCTGATCGCCTTCACACGTCGATAGGCAATTTGGGGGAAATTGATTGGTTTTTCATAATGAAAAGGAAGCAATAGACCAGCAGATCAAATGCTTCCTTTTTGTGCCATGAAGAATGGAACTATTATGCAGTCCTCTACACAATCATAAAAGAGATTTGAAAAGAAAAGCTAGATATATTTGAATTGAATTGATTTGATTTGATTATCACCAAGATAAGGGATGCATGAATCTCCTAAATGATTTGAATATTGATATTTATTCAGCATCATGGCATAAAGATACAATGAAGTAAATGGAATATTGCACAGAATTATAAGAATAATCTGGGTTCCATTATTGATTGGATACAATTAGGAAAATAAATAAATAAAACAAAATAATTTTGATACTTCATAGTTTTTTAACATTATGAAATGACCTTTTAGTCACATTATGTTTTCACCGATCATCATTTGTGAATTAAATTTTTATGTTTAAAAGATAAGGGTTCAAGTGAATGAGTAAAATAATGCAAATCTCAATATGGACTATCAGTACGCCTAATAATAAATAAAAACATAATTGTTGTGAAAAAAGATACATAAAGTCAAAACAATGACTTTATTGGCATACAATGAGATAATGCATAGCTAAAAATATTTTATTTTTGTTGAATTTGTTTGCACTTTTAATCATTCACTGATGACACTCTCTTCCTAGCCACATAAAGACATCAGTTTAAGCTTCTTACAACCAAACCTGTTGGGTAACCAACCCTCCTCCATTTGTTCCTTTGTATTCATTCCAGTATGAATGATGCGCTCAAACCAAGATAACGCCTATTATTTCAGCTTGCAAATCAACCCACTCCGTTGGAAGCAATCGCGACAATTCACGCCAGACTGGACCCCAAGTTCGCGGTCAAGTTTGCCTGATTAACTAGCCCAAGTACAATGACGCACAGATTCTAATCAATACCGGTAGGATCGAGAGGCAAAAAGAACCTCCTCATTTCTCAGAAGATATATACAGGAATGATAAGCATCAGAAGATGCAGTGTGTGTATGTGGTAGTGGTATGATGCAGGCCTCCTGGTCCTAATGATGTTACACCAGACCACGCCAAGCATGATCAGTAGAGAGTTTATTCCTTTCTTATAGAATAGCATTGATTTGATCTATACACAGCCTACCTTTGGTAATAAGCAGTGAGACCCAACACTCGTCTCTAATCTCACAAATAACACAGATCTACTCGATAAAAATCTTATATGATGGCTTTAAAAAGTGGGGTGGGATATATACAACAGAAAGGGGGAGAAATTTGTCTTGATTTGAACACGTCTGGAACAATACACTCCTGGGAGTAGATTTGTGGGAGAACGAACGAAGGCAGTTTCACAGCGATCTTAGCAATCAGATTAAAGATTGGGAGTAGTAGCTTTCTTTGAGCTTGTCATATCCCTTCTAGTATTGTACATCCCAAGCTAGTCAACCTTATCACTTCACATGACAGTGCAGCAGTCAGAAGATACTATAAACTTAAATGAGCTAGCTAGCTATGAAAGCTTCTCAAGGTCCTGCATGTGTAAACCTTTTGTTACTACTCGATTATTACCCCCTTGCCTACATGAACAGTGGGGTTCATGTACTAAACCTATGGGAATATGAGAATTCAGTAGTCAGGGGGTTAAGAGTCTATCTCAAACTTCAATCATAAAAAGATGAGACAAAACACATATTTGGCAAAAGTACATAACCTTTTTAATTCTTCATGGAGTTACATGTCTTCACTATGGCTTTATCTCACTTCGTTAGAATAATATTTGTAGCTCTAAAAAAATTAAAAAATCATAAAATATTAAATGCTTTGGAGTACAATTAGAAGAACAAAAATCTGTATTTTTTATAATTTAGTTTATGGAAAGCTTCACTTGGGGAAAGTACAAAATCATTAAATGGCATATAGAGAGAACGTACTATTTGTGGCAAATTTTGGTAAAATGTTCAGGAAATTGAGATATTCACTTCTTCAATCTGATTGAGATGTGGTGAGATGACAGATATTGAGAACAACAAATTTGCCTCCATCCTCATGAATAAAGATGGTAAGGCCACGGTCACATATGCCATGTTAAACCACCTTTAAAAAAAATCAAACCAAAATTTAAAAAAAGTTATGTATGAATAAATACGTAAGTGAGAGTGAAAAGGAAATATCTGTGAACAAAAAAAAGTATATTCACTTATCTGTATTATCATTAGATACAGAAATACAGAGCCCACTCCGCTTATGTCATGTCATTTTGCCACCTCAGTATTTATTTGGCGATGCTAAGCATCATATGTGAACAAAGTTAGAGATTGACAGGTTCTTGTAAATGGGTAATTACCCATGATCCATCTCTCACAAAAATAAGCTTCCCAGCACTCAACGCTTCAATATTCTAATATATTCCTATCTACACTTGTAAAAATCAACAGCTTAAAGAACTACATGAACAAAGAGGATGGATGGAATGAAATAAGAAGAAGAAGTGTTCTAACATTTCCTCTGGTATCATTTGCTACATGTATTTCTACATTTCATCAAATCATCTGTTTAAAGCCAGAAGGGGGTTAAGTCATATCATTTCACACAGAACTAATGCCCTTATGGTATCAAACAGACTCCTCCACTATGTTTTCACCACTCTGCCAATCTTAAATGATTTATTTGAATAACTGTATAATTATTTGTTACATCTTTTGTTTAATATTATGTTATTGAATTTGTATATATTGCATATTCATTTGATTTTGGTATATCATGTGGACAAAATAAAGAAACCTTGAAACAGTCAATATAGAGTTCTGGTTAGGATTGTGGTTGTGTTTTAGTTAAAGTTGAGAATTGGAGTTATGTATATGGATAGTGGTTTTTTTTTTTTATAGAGTTGGGTCCAGGGTTGGGTTATGAATGTTAAAAGTTGTTTGTTTGGAGCCAAACAGACAAAGAGAAAAAAAAAGAGTCGATGGAGCGATTAATGGCAAAGCAAGCAGTTTAAAAATTCAACAACAAAAAAGAGGAGATTTATAGGGAAGAAAACGAGATTGGAAACAGTAACATATGAACATCAAGGGAATATATGAATATAAAAGTGAAGAGAAATATTAGCAAGAATATCATAAGGCATTCAGAAAAATTTGGGATACAGAGATATAGTAAAACAGACAATTTGGCAAGTATCTGAATTTCAATCCAAGAGAATCCAAGAGAATCCAACACATTTTTTTGAGAAGTGAATACTTTGCTGATATGACTTTCATCTTTGTTGTTCTTTCCTAATAACAAATCTTCTATTCCAGCACTCGACACAATAATGAATAATTATCCTACATGCACCTTTGCATAGCATCAGAACCATGACAAAAAGTGATGAGATATAATGAAGGAACATGCTTCAAAATTTGGCAAGAAAGAGATGGCAGAGAAAGAGAATCAATGGAAAGATTAATTAAATATTCATGACAAGGCTTTGCTTGCATAAACTCTATAAATCTTCAGCTACCAGAGACTCTTGGGGAAAGCACAGAGCAGATGATGCATAATTAGCCTGGTTTTTAATAAAAATGAAAACACATAAATAGGCCAGACAGAGGATCAAAGCTGAAGCAGGATAGCATGCATAAATAAATTGATGATGATGATAAAAGCAGGGAAAAAAGGACGGTAAACTATGCTTTTAATTCAAAATGCCTCAGCAATAGTGGATTAGGGGACAGGCATGTGTGTGCGTGATCATTCATCCTGGTTTTTCAAAGTATTTTAGTTTTTGTTTAAATTATCTATCAACCTAGTTTCCTAACACTGGAGTGTGTTTGAACTCTAGCAAACGTCTTCAGATTATTTAATCTTACAAAAAAGCAGTAAGCACATAGTAGGTTTTTGCATAAACACTACAATAAGACTTTGTAATATGTTATGTTTGGAACTTGTTTTAGATGCAATTGGAACACATTACTTACCAGATTAAAAAAAAGTAAATTATGATTTCAGCTTAAAATGATAGCAAATCTCCCCCACAGAATATCAAATAGCCATTTTTTCTGTGACCTGTTAACACAGAAATATGTTCTTGAGTCTTACTATTATAACTTGAGAGGCATACAGTCTAAGTTGAAGGATAATGAATTCCCTTCTGGCAGAAAAACTGCTAAAAAGTTTATTTTCTAACTATGGCAATCAATGAAACCAAGGTTAGACAATTCATCAAGTGCCTCCATATGTAATACCTAATTCTGCTTCATTCCAAGAAGGAATGGGAGCAGAATAACAGCTAACTTTCTTGAAAAGAAACCAGAGCACAAAGCCATCTACTGAAGATATTAACTGGGCAATAATCATCAAATCTTTCTCTGAAAGAAATGAAAAATGATAATCTTGGGAGTTGGAGTAAAGTGTGATCAATCAACCGGGATGATATAAGATTTCAGATATTGTCTGGTCATGACGTAAATGAGACCACATCCAAATCTGCTTTTAGAAGAAGAAAAAAAGGATGAGACGAAAATGAAGGTCACAGCTACGAGGAGAGATCTGAACAGGATACATGCAAGATGGATAACTGTTTGAAGAAAAATAAACACATAGCCTTTATGAGAAAAAAAAGTGGATTACACTTGCCTTTTGCATTAAATGTGTGAAGAGTACAATGACATATTATATAATCCAAACATGACTTCCTAACGATGTATAATACCATATTGAAATTTCCCTTGAGTAGATTTATTGAAAGCCTTTGCAATTTAGTTAAAGGCATCTTGGTAAATCTTGTTGCGAATCTTTCCATCAAAAGAATGCATCATGTAATAAGACAATCTTCTTTCAATAATCTTGTATCTATATCTATCTACATAGTCAGGAGAGGCATGTATTAAACCTAATGTCCATATTACTACTTCTGACAATCGCCTGACTCTTGTAGATAATCCCAAGATGCTTTAAAGATCATTTTGTTAAATATCCTTACCATCTCATAAATTACACTAAACTTAGTTTAAGATATGTATTTTTTCTGAATTTTTAATATAATCTTCTCATATGAAACTTATACATTAGAATAAAAACCAAAATGGGTTTTACCTGTGGATTTATGTTTGATGCATTTATATAGAATGGAATGCAAAAAGCAAAATGTTCTCCTTCTAAATACAGAAATACATAGACATAATATGAAAGGCATTAAGTCATGTCTAAAGGAACCCGAGTGTCTCAGCGGAAGTTATATATGTTTTAAGACAAGTTGAGAATTGAAGACAAGCCCTTGAGGTTGTGAGAGAGAAGACAGCGTCTTGTGAAACCAAGGTGGCTCTGCTGATTAGATCAAAGACTCTTGGTGTCCTAGAGGCACATGTCTAATGATTACATAATGGTCACTCAGCTTGCCTCTCATTTCCTGCTTTCTAATTACTCTTAATAATTCAGCTCAGTTTCACACCACAGAGAGCCAGAGAGCGCCAGAGAGAGCCAGAGACAGCCTGAGAGCCTGGGAGACTATGTGGGATGAGGAAGATGAGGTTCACACCCCTGATCCTTCCTCGTTAGGCATCATCGTTAGCAACCATCGCTAAGAAGATGACAAGCAGCGGAACACCTCCATTTGGGATTAATGAATTTGTGATTAGTTGAGGAGCAGGAATCGGCATCCGCTAATCAAGCAACATATCGTTCTCATTAATGATAGAGCCTTGAAACTACTATGAACCCTCCATCAACATCACCATCCCATCTTGTTATGGGGAATGTTGGCTGGGAGGATGAGGGGAGTAAAGCAGGACAGCATAAAAGAGATTCTTAGAAAGAGTAAACTTTTTTCATAATCTACTGATTTCATTTTGGAAATTTCTAACCATCACCATCATTATCACCACCACCCCCATCATCATTATCATCGCCCTAATCTTCTTCACCATGATCATCACTACCATCAATATTACCATAATCAAGTGCACTATCTAATATATAGGGAACGCCTAAAGTGAACGTTGGCGGTATATATAAAACAAACTATGACCACTTTGCAATTGATTCTCTCTCTACTTTCTACCTCCACATGCACTCTTGTGTCTGTGAACTTTTCTACTTGTGTATCACATTCCTCTTCACTGAGTCATTATGCAATTACATGAATGCTTTCATCTCAATTTGTTTATATCTAATTCCCAATCCAGAATGCATCTCAAACATTCTACCATCCTGAGGAAAGACAGAAAAGGAAAAGAATTCTTGAGTATGAATCAGTCTAAAACCTTGCCATCATCCCGACCAATTCTAATCCCAGCTTAGACCACTCCCCTCTCGTCTCCTCGATGCATCCTTGATGCATCCTTCTTTCCTCTATAACTTAGACCTGTCATTCTTCTACTATTCCGGCATAAATTCACAGGTTTCCATTTCCCTTGCTGTTTATTTACGCCATCAAGTGTTTGGCTAGCCAAGCGCTCACATACCTGCTACCTTCCTATCCTACCATATATAGTCTCCAGTCAAAGCTGAAAAACTTATATTCCCTGTTATTGAGATAGATTTTACACTCAAAAGAAAGAGGATTTGATTCTGCAATCGCATTTTATTAAAACTCATCCGGTTCTTTTCAAACTTCTGCTTGTTGAAACTAATATGAAAAAGCATGACTAAAATTTGTCTGCTCCATTGCAGACAGATCTGATGAGATCACTTCAAACATGACATATCTTGACATATGACACACATCTTCTATCACTCTCTCTTTCTCTCTCTCTCTCTCTCTCTCTCTCTCTCTCTCTAATGCTCTCTCTCTCTATCTCTCTTTCTTTCTCATCTCTCTCTATAATGCTCTCTCTGTCTCTCTCTGTCTCTCTCTTGCTCTTTCTCTAATGCTCTCTCTCCCTCTCTAATGCTCTTTCTCTCTCTTGCTCTCTCTTGCTCTCTCAAAACATATTTCAAATACCCCGTTTAGGATTATAATTTCACACGATATATAATGTTCCTAGAATATATCATATCTCCTCCTCCTCTCCGAGAGCCCAAGGAAATTAGGTCCAGTTGAGCCAGAAGCATGATCAAGTATACCGTTATACATAAGGCTAATACCCTTCTGGCTCTCAACAGACTACAATCAGCACTACCTTATATGAGATGGGACCTTTGATCTCTGCAAACTCACGTCTCAAGCTCTGAGCTATTTTAAATGTTAGTGCTACAAAGCTCATGCATCCAGTGTTTTGAGAAGACTTCATAATTAAAGCTGCGATCTTTGAGAAGTTCCTCCAGTATTATTACAATGGAACACATTTCTGGGGGCTTCATATCACAGACAAAATAAACCTGTGTTCAGACTACCACTGTAGGGGAATCATGCACAAAGAAATTTTGTATAACTAAACGTATAACAAACAAATGGTTGAGAATTATTTCAAACGAAACTCGATAATGATTCAGGACCCCGCTCAAGTCCGAACGTCATATTGTACAAAAATTGTATAACTGGGCGGGGCTTATTGTGAGCGCACACTAATGACTGGCCAGCTGTCATGTCAAACAAGCTCTTCAAAATCTTTTAAGTTTCAAGTTTAATGTTCCACATTTTATATCTTTATATAACATTTCTTTATACGCTGTTGTTTTGTAGTCTATACACTTCTTTTGCTATACATATATTTTCAATCAATGTTTCTTTATACAAGTATGGTATAAATTTTCGTTTGTCTGAACATCTCCTATGAAGCAACAGGTATAATGGATAGGCAGACATAGCTGACCTTCTCTCATCAGATTATACCTGATTTAAAGGACCTCTATCCCTTTGAGAAAAAAAAATCATTTAATCTGGCACAGATTAATATTACACTGGTATCCCTTAAATATGACATATGAATTATAGGACTTATACATTTTTTTTTCTTCAGGTGGGGGGAGGGGGGAGTTGATATAATTGAATAACCATGTAAACCTTGCCCTTGTGGTGCTACACATGTTTGTATGTATCAGTGCTGCTACCTAACTGTAATGATAACAATAATAATAATTTTTTCTTTTTAGTTCCTTCCAGCTACATTTATCGGATTGATTTGAATGCTCCTTTATTAATGATTAGTTCTATCCTGATCATTTGATTTTGTTATGCTTTTGTATTATGATTCTGTAAGCAACTTTAAAGTCTGATTGTCTATTGTAGAATTATAGAAAATGTGACAATGCACAATTAATTTCAAACAAAATCTAATTTACACATTATTTCACAGCCAGTGTACATTCCCTTTTATGTTAGTTTATTAAACAGCAGATAACATCAAATTTACAAGACTATATTCTTTAAATGCTAGAGAAATACACAATCTATACAGCTCTTATCTAACTGTTTAATAGACTTGATTCAACATCAGTATGAAGTGTGTGATATAGATGTAGACACTTAAAGATATCGGGGAAAACAGGTGTCGTTCCAAGACACTGACATGCCTCGGCTGTATAACACATCGGCAAAGAAAACCATTATATCTACAGGTATAAAAACAGCATCTTTTTCAATTTTTCCTATTCAATCCACATTTAATGTATTAATCTAACCACAAGTATATCATACACTTTTAAAAATGTATAATTTAACAATTTTACCCTTCAGGGGAATATTTGTTAAAGCAACCCAACTCTTATATATGATTGCAAGAAGATGTCTTACTGTATTTATATCCATTTCTTTCACAGCAATCAAGCTCAGTATTCTAAGCTATATCACACACTGAAGATCTGTATGATATTCCACACAAAAAACGTGTTTCTTCTCCACATGATGATGATATCCCTGCAACGTTTCTCAACATATTTCATCTTCAAAACAACTCATCTGAGACCCCCTTGGGAGCAATAAATTCACACCATCTCTCTCTCATCCCATATATCTCTGGTCATGCTATCCTGCTACCCATCATAACTGCTACTGGTATTGCATATTTTATAACAGCGCTCAACAAATGATATTAAGAACTTTTTATGTTATTCCACTCATATCTTTCTCATAATTATCCTTCCTTTCTTTATCTCACCTTAAACAAAGACATCTCATCAGTTTGGCTGAATGATTTCTTCTCTTCAAAATAACTCTTGTTACAGAATTTTCATCATTTTTATGTTAAATTCAGTTAACATAAAGCACTTCAAAAGCCTGGCAGAAAGTATTATTTACATCTATAGGACACTGGAAATCAAATCAGCCTGGTGGTACGTCTACATTTTGGGTATAATGCCAAATAAATAGATATTTGGCCATTCCCAAATCAGACATTTCTTGAAGTGAATTAAAAACTTACAGAGTAGAGAGAGAGAGAGAGAGAAACAAAGAGAGAGCAAGGTACAAGAGTGTCTTTGGGTGCATGAGTGTGTGTGTGTGTGTGTGTGTGTGTGAGAGAGAGAGAGAGAGAGAGAGAGAGAGAGAGAGAGAGAGATAAAGAGATAAAGAAGGAGAGAATTCCTTTTTTAGTTGATTAGATCCGTATAGTAATAGTAACATCCAATATTTAGGTCAACTAAAGTAATAGTTCAATAGCTCTTTAATATAAAGCTAGGAAAGAAAAAACACACAAAATATCAAATGGATAAGATCACATTGCATATTTATCTCATTATTATTAATATTATTATCAACATCATTATTATTATTGTCATTTATTTCAGCTAGTTGGTATTGTTACTTTAAATGTAAATGATATCTTTGATTTCTACAACTTCTGGTATTAAAACGTCAACAGTAATTAGACTTGCTCATATCATCTGAAACATTAAATTTGTAGAAATCAACACATGAACTGCCTACAGGACTTGTTTTGATATAATTTACTGATGTTTGGTTGAGTGGAGATGGTCCGATCCTCTTTCTCTGAAGTTTATATCCCCCCCCCCCCCCCTCCTCACTTGAGCATCATTGTAGAGAGATAGATCGCTAGCCGGAAACATGATCTGTAAAGTTTATTAATCATTAAGCAGCCATTTTGAAGGCAAATTTATTTCTCTGAAACATGGAGACGTTCCTTCGTCAGTCTTTTCACATTGGCGGCACCATCGCTTATCACCCCACCGTTAATTTGTCGCCCTCGTAGGGCACTGGTTGATGAGCGGGACGGAAGGCTGTTTTTCAGATGAATCAGGCCTCGAATTGATAAATACATAAGAGATAAGTCACCATCTGAAATTACTTTAGAACTTCTTGTTGATGCCCGTCATGAAACATTATTTCTAGATTGAAAAACATCACTGAATTATTGATGGCAATTATACGTCATTATAACCCCCTTTGGACTCATATCCTAACATTTGGCTAGCCTACAGACTCATGGCAGACATAGCAAGTAAACATAGAAATTAATTGTATGCACATCTGGTCTTTTAACTTTATGATAGGTCAGATGAGTTCATCAAAATTGTTTGGAAGTTTTCAATTTGGTACAATTTTCTTGACAATATCTTCAAACATCAAACAGGATTTAAACATTTTCTGATCATCCTTGTAGCAGCTAAATAAAGCTTTGTACAGTGAGGAAAAGAATCAATAAAATGAATGTACTAGAACACAGAGGGAGGACGGCTCAATGGAATAGCTCCCATGTCTACAGATGTAGGGTATTCTGATGGAAACCACTTGAATGAAACTCAGCAGGAAATAAAAATAATGGGAAAGAAGAATGAAAAGACAACAAATCATTTTCTCTTTCTACAGTTGGAGACTGATAATGATGAAACTGATTTATGTGAGGAACTTGGCCGACTGAGATGCATACTGGATACAAAGCTATATGAAGAATTGATAGATGACCTATACCTACTCAGTGAGTGCTATAAATATTCCCCATCTATGACATGTTAATAATATATGAGTGGATGACCAGCATTCAAAAACTGATAATGGTAGTCAGAGGAGAGACAGGGGGTGAAAGACAGACAGAGACAGAGAGAGACAGAGAGACAGAGATAGAGTCAGTGGCAGATAAAGAAAGAGAGAGAGGGGGGGGGGAGGAGACAGAGACAGAGAGAGAAGGATAGGGAGAGAGAGGGCAGCTGAGAGAAAGAAGTGAGAGAGACAGAGCAACATAGAAAGGATAGAGATAGGAAACAAGAATGACTCATTAAGCAAAGTATAAGAGAGGAGAGGAAAGCAAAAGAAAAATAAAATAGGAAGGAAAATAGACAGAGAGATATAGATAAAGGAGGAAAGAGATGAAAGACAATTTGCCTTGCAGAGCAAACCCACACAGCATTCAGACAAACAGGAAGCAATCACAGAAGATGGGCTAGAGATTTTTGAAAGCTGAGACATGGATACAAAATAGGAGAAGATGATAACAAACAAAAGTATTTCATAAAATCACAAAACCCTGGATGATCCCTAGACTGCCAGTGAAAACTTAATGGAGACCTCTTGTCCAATCCCCTTGTACCAATCCTTTGACAAGGTTCTAACTAAGGCAAGAAAGATATCAGCCAAGTTAATCAGAGTCAATCATGTAGAACCATAGCTGGATTGACCAAGCCCGCCTATAGATGACCGATGCCTAGCCATCAAGTCCTGTCTTTATTCACACCCTCTAACTCCCCAAGGCATCTGTCAGGTCTTGAAACACAGCGGCTTGATGGATAAAACCCCTGAAATCCTATCTGCGTACCAATAAGCCGTATGGTCACTCCCCTTGATGAGCAGACAGATAATCTTCCGCAATAGTGACGCTGAGACAGCGGCCAGCCCAGCCAGCCATCAGACTTGATTATTTCCTGTTATTCTGTAAATATCTGACACTGATTCTCAAGTTCCATAATAATTTACTGGATGATTTTTTTTTCTCTAGCTCTCATCTTCATGTCTTGAAGAGTAGCTGTTTATTTAGAGAAGGGCAGATATGACTCCCCTTTCACACATACAAGTGTCCAAAGTGACCAATTACAGGGAATGGATACAAGTTTATGCTAAGATCTTCTGGCGACACTCTTTATTTATGATGGCTACAGGGGATATCAACAGCCTTTTAAGATATATTTGCTTTGAAGAATATGATACATGTTTAGGGTGTAGATTCACCCATATTTTCCTCTCTTGGCTTCTGCACTGTAATTATTTTTCTTCTAGATGCTAAACCAGTCAGAAGATATATCATCGCAAGAGAGCCAGAAGGGCGCTGAGTCATAAAATTTTATAAAGGCAATGCCCTTCTGGCAGTCAGCATATGGTATAATGTTTAGTCTTTGATGGGAACTGGAGATGGAAGACATTATCTGCAAGGAGCCAGAAGAACGTCAACAAATAATTATTTCAAATAGAGTTACTGACCTTTTGGCCCACAGCAGATAAAGTGCAATTCTTATCTTAAATCAAAAATATTTCTGTTGATCAGTAAATTTAAGCTGCTCCCTGGAATTAAATTACATTAAAAAAAGGCCAATGAATGAGAAAGCAATGCTGAAAGAATTGTTTATCAGTTCACTTTGTGTTCCGATACAACTGAAGCTTAAGCTTGAGGATTCTGATCGAAGCATTCAATTATTTTCTACGTGCTAAGTAACCATTTGACTACACCTGGGAGGAGAGTTGTAAATGTAGATTAATGTCCTGCCGAACCGATTATTGTCTTGGCAGGGCCCAAACACATCACCTTGGCATCTCTATTCAAGTATTTAAATGATATCTTTACAATAAAAGTAAGTAAAATCCTAAACCAGGACAGTGCATTCTGAATACGATTGACCCTCCATGACGTAGGGGTGGGGGGGGGGGGGTGAATTACAAACAAATTATCTCCTATTTCACCTTGTTAGTATGAACTATCTCATGATACCTAACTAAGTGATGCAATACATCTTCCTTCAGAGAGCTAAACTTCACTCTAAAAGGTATCCATGAGCTACTTGAATTTACCTTGTCACTTAAGTTGGATAGTTTAATACTAGACATCTTGACAAATTCAAAAACAAGTACCTCTCGGAAGAGGATTTTCACACCTTAACAAAAAAAGTGATATATCAGCTTCGGATACCAATCACCTTGATTAGAAATAGTGAGCATTATTCACTGAATATCTCAGACCGGGAGAGGGGGGGGGTACCTACTTAAAGCCTCAACAGATACAAATAATCTTTGTATTTAAGTCTTAAGAACATACAAAATACTGCTACCAAATGGTAGCAATATAAAAGGATTTTCTCTCTCTCTTTCAAGAACAGTTTTACTGCTGATATCCTATTTATGGGAAAAAGTAAAAAGATTTTTTTTTTTTTTTGAATACTAACACTACATGAAAAGCTTCACTGGGGATGTCTTGATAATTGGCTATAATTGTATCAGTTCTACCTCAGATGTTAGCCTAGATTTCATGCCTAACTATAGGGTTAATGATTAAAGGTCTTACTTAATGCATGCTATCTTCTTATCCTTCTAACATACAAGCTATATTTGCCTTTGAAACTTATTCCTAGGTTTTTTGGTTAGTTCAATGCTTTCAATTTTGTTGCAATTACCCTATCAATTGTTCTGTTTTATACTACATTAATAACAATAATATTGTATTCAAAGGAATATGTACACAATTATGATATTCCCTTCGATTATATTCCTTGTAATAGGATTAATTCATGTTTCTCAAAATAATCAAAAGCTAATCCAACTCTTAATCCATTGAGCATATTAAAAGCAAACAAAATAATCATGCCTTTACCAAGACATACTAAATGTCATATTCTCATCTGACTTGAAAGATCTATCAGAATAATAAATGTAAGTGTGTCTTTAACACTATAACACACTGACCCATTACATCATTTAAAATGGGGGTACTTTTACCCCCTAGCCATACCATTACTCCTCTACAGCATGACTAATCATGTTCTACAAATGTCACACTAATCACCTGATTCAGTTAAGAGTCTCTCTAGGGGGTCTCTACCACCACCACCACACAAGAGTTGGCCCTAGGAAGGGGGGTAACGATGTATGGGGCTTCTATCCTTAAAAGCTTTAATTCAATCAAACCTCTATGGTTCGTGTGTCACCTTCATCCCATCACACCTTTACAAAAACAATCTCAACTCCTTCTTTTTCCTC
This sequence comes from Strongylocentrotus purpuratus, assembly GCF_000002235.5. NCBI lineage: Eukaryota > Metazoa > Echinodermata > Echinoidea > Camarodonta > Strongylocentrotidae > Strongylocentrotus > Strongylocentrotus purpuratus. Next base: position 280,895 of record NW_022145609.1, read on the forward strand.
TGATAGAATGCACCTGAATCTCCAGGTACTGATAGCTTTCTTTTTTGCTACTCAGTTCAATTTGATGAGATTACAGTGAAAACTTCTTCAAAGTGGTACATTCTGAGATTTTGACTTGAACATTGATTATCGCACTGCTCCCATGGTAGATACAAATCAATTAAAAAAAAAATTAATATAAATCAATTTTTTAAAGCATAATCTGAAAAATGATTTTCAATCTGGTGAAAATCATGTTTGAACTTGAATTCAATTTTTTTTTTCAATTTCATTTATTTCCACAGATTCATAAAAGACAGTATAAATTACAATCAAATATAAAAGCATTACAACAAAAGATGAACCTGCAGAGGGGGAGATAAAAAACCACAAAGATTTATCGGGATCATCCCCTGCTTAAAATTACAATATAGCCTTTAGGGACTTCGGTGGTAAGCGCTTCATAAGTAACGTTTTTATTTTATTTTTAATTTTTAAAAATACAATAGTTTTTTAAAAAGTTAAACAATAACACATACAAAAACATATATAGATATTACATGCAAATCTATGTGTGGGGTGAGTAGTAGTGGGTTGGTGGTACCAAGAAATACAATATATAGAGGAAATGAATGATATACAGTAAAGAAACACTGTACAAACTAAATCTTAATTCATTTTGACTATCTATAGTAGATAGTAAGTCAGTCAAGGTTGTTCTGTCTTTTTTTCTTTGTTTTTTATCCATAGTTTTGGTTTCTACTCATACTATATTTGTCATCATTTTGTATTATGATAATCATATATTTGAAATACATGCGTTTCATTTTAATTTGTATTATGTATGACAAGTTTTTGAACGAATAATTAAAAAAGAAAGAAAAAAAAAGTCAGTCAATGTACAATCACGATCAAGCTTGCTATAGGAATCAGTGATTCAGAAAGGTCATCAGTTCAATCCAACTTTTTAAGCTGTTGTAATTTTGCCAGACATTATGGGTAGTCAGGTAAATCTGTGATATTTAGGGTTGTTCTCCTGTGTTACATGTGAAGACCTTTCCATAGCTGAAAGGTTGCTTTACATTTAGCACCTATACGTGAATCAAATCACTAGACATAATATAAGATGCTAAATGTTTTACAGGGCAGGAGCATATGGTAAAGCTATAAGTCTGTCTGTCTGTCTGTCTGTCACCTTGGTGATGAATAGATGTATCTATCTTCTCCTTCTCTACACACCAGGCAGACAAGCAGGGGTACAATGGAATTGGGTCACATCCAGGTTTGCTCACATCGGATTACATCTATGCTACAGTATACTTGGACACGTTCTCCTGCAACAAACTTTTGTCATTTAGGAATTGTTCTGGGTCCCAAAAGTTTCATGCTAGTTTCGTACAAACTGTAACAGATTGTGGCCAAAAAAATACATGCCATTTATGATTTACAAAAGTTGTTGGCTTTGAAACATATTGGAGAATTCTTTTTATAGATGGATAGTATCAAAATAATATTGATTTTAGAACAACATAGCAAGGGTTAGGATTTGTGTTAATATGAAAAAGGCAAAGATCAAAGTCAATGTATTAGTATCAATTGCAGATTAAGAGAAGCAAGAATAAAGAGACATAACAACAGACAAGGTACAGCAGAGAGTGATTTGTTTTGGGAAAAATTTGATTCTATGTAGAACTATTAAAGCAACTTACTCCTGTAGAATCCTTTATCTTAAGCATTCCTCTTTCTTTGTCATACAAATCAAACCTTAATAATGGGGGATGCTTGTTGAAAAAAAATGCATGTTACACTAGAGTATTACTAAATACTATGCAAATTTTTAAAGAAAAATGTTTTGCCTATCATATACAAATCATAACAAATTCACTTCAACATATCAATGAGTGTTTCTAATATGTTGGCATTTAGGGGCTCACTCTCAACACTGTAAGCAAGTATACAGACACATACCAGATGAGATTAGAGATCAGGTCACATGGTCTTAAGTGACCTATCACTGACCTTCTCGATGCTGAGTGATGTCATCATACTCAGGAGGATCTCAAGGGACTGCCCTTTCAGTCTCTCAATAACCACAGACATGTTTATTTAGATATGCAAATTTATTAAAATAACCATATTCTACTTATGCAAAAATTATCAGATAATTAATGTAGTTATGGGAAAATGTTATTGTATATAGCCAAAATTCTTAAAGATTAAAACATGCTAATTAATTAAGTGCTCAATTTCAAATGAGTGGTTATATTTGGAATTTGTAATTTTTTCACTTAACATTTCTGATCTCAATTATTCTTTCACTACTTTACCCAGGTATCTCTGTTAACACCCAGTCAGTCAGTCCAATACCCAGTCAGTCATGCAGCAATAATGTCCATCAGTGATACTGACCCCTTCCTAAAGGGGGGGGGGGGGGGTGTTATTCATATTACTACCAGGTCAGTACCATATGACCACACAGTAATGATATCCTAGGATACATGTACTATTGACTGATATCATACTTACAAGGCTATATGATATCTACACTTGATGTAGTCTTCATTCAAAGACTTTATATCAAGGCTAATTATAATAGGGACTTTTAGATTTGCACGACGAGAACGTGGACCTCTACATGTGACATCCTTTTAAGGCAATGTGACGTCCTTTTAAGGCACTGCCACACGTAGAGGTCCACATTCTCATTGTGCATATCTAAAAGTCCCTGATATATTACAACATGGTGGGGGCATTCAAATGTGTTGATATGAATGAGCAAGGTCTTATTTATTTACGGTAGTGGACTGATGTTTAACACCATCATCCAAAAGACATAATTCAATATTGGTCATTGTAGGAATCAGAGTCATCCATACACAGAGTGTGCCTCACTTGTTTTTATTTAGTCACAACATGGTGTATATTCTTTGTTTTGAGCTTGTCTAACAAAGCAATGTCTGCCATATTTTGCCTCACTCAAATCCGGTAGGCCAGACTCTTCTAATCAATGGCTCTAATTAAAACTTCAGTTTTGTGAATAAAATTTCACCCTCAAATTACTGTTTATACTAGAGGATTGTTCTATGTGACTGCTAAGAATGCATGTGTATGCTGGTAAGTAAGCAGCCAGGGGACCAATGGCTCTAAGTCCTCTCTGAGAGACTTGGTAATGAGGATTGATGCCTTCCCAAATGGCATGACCACATTGACTTTGTTTTCGAACCCGGGACCTTTTGGTTTCGAGACCACTGCTCTACCCCTGAGCCATCACACCTCCTGTATTATCCTAGCATCTTGGCTCATTATTCCTTTAATGTTGTGCAAGTTAGCAATACTAACTTTGAAGAGATCAATTCAAAAAAGTTTTCTTGAACTTTCAAGTCTGGGCACACAAGAATATACTTGAGTATGACTAATATGAAGAATGAATTAAGAGCGGAATGTCTTGTAAGCAAGCACTAAATGGGATTTTTAGGGTAGACAAATAAAGAAGGTAGACTGACAGACTGACAGACAGACATATAAAGAACTTGTAAGGCAGACAAACCGGGCAATGATAATTCATCAGACACTTCCAATAGAAGACATAAAAAAACCTTAAATAGAGCAGCGACAATAAGAAAGAAATAAAGAGATATTCAGTTGAGATTGTAAGAAATAGGTCATTAAAAAAACCTCTGGAGCCACAAAAAAATATGGTCGAACATGAACCAGGCCCCCTTTCTATATTTGCCAAATTGATTAAATGTTTCTTATTGTAGTGATTGATAGTAATATGAGGGAGTAATATCAGAGCTAGGATCAGGCAAAGAGAAATGTTTGCTCGGATTAATTAGTCCCTGTCTTTTGATTTAATCTCATCCAAACTCTTGCTAGTAATCACTCTATTTCACTGCCGGACGGGGGGACGGGATAATTGAAAATTATTGGAATTGATCAGTCTAGCAGCTCTATTGAACGGCTGTAAATCACGAGTAGACTGATAGACGTATTATTAGACAAACTGTCTACTTTACTGGGGGTTGATGGAGTACATATCATCATAACACTGATTTAATGAAAAGGAATATTGGATATCTTCATCACATTTGCCAATATCTCCACTCAAAACACACCACCATCATTGGTAAAAAAAGAAAACAATAAAAAGAAAACATGTTTGCCTGAACATAATGACATGTGCATCAGCTGGAATGACGCTCTTAAATGAGCGGAGAGTGAAGTTATGGTCTAAGATGACTTCACGATGCATGTGTGAACTTCCTTTGAATAGAACAAAGATATTAGTTTTATATAATCAAATTTATGAGTATCAAAATTATTTGTTACATGCCATTGCTTTACAATTCATTGAACAGAAAAGATGTTAAACTATACAAAAAATTAATTCAGACTTTATCAATATACAATGAATAACTTGGAGATGGGACCAACCGCTTCTCAACTTTGAAATATGAGAGACAAATTTTTCTTTTACACTATAAAAGAATGTGAAAAAGTATCTATATCTCTATATTCCCTCTTGGAATCTTGATTGTAGGTCATTACAGACGGGCAATCTTTTTAGAGACTGGCATTATCAATTGGCTACATTTAAACTTATTCTAGCAAAGTAATTCTCTGTACCTGATTATATCTAGCAACAAAACAAACTGCTTTAAAAAAAAGATTCTGCTTCATAGAAAAAAGGATAAGCATTTTTTTCTTCAAACAAATCAAAAAATGAATAAAAGAGGACCGAAAGAAAAGCGAATCTAATAAAGCAACTGATCAATGTAAGATTGATGATTTACCTCTCATTTGCTATCGCATTCTTAAATACATATAATGAAGTGTAATGAAAATATTACTTCAAGAAAACTAATTCATGCTTCTAGTTCCAGATATTACAAAAGGTGAACTTGTGCTCACCAACATAACAGAAAGCTGGAAAAAAATTAAAAACCTGAAAGCAAAAACACACTCAAAATACAATGTGATCTTCATCATCATCATCACCACCACCACCACCATCATCATCATCATCATCATCATCATCATCATCATCATCATCATCATCATCATCATCATCATCATCATCATCATCATCATCATCATCATCATCATCATCAACTTCATAATCATCATCACCACCACCACCACCAACACCACCAACACCACCACCACCACCTAGAGTTTATTTTACACAAAGAAAATAACAGACTACAAGCCGATGTCAGTAGCTAGCTAGACATACATGGTTGTCATTCTAAATGCTTTGCTTCAATGAGCTGTGGACAGGTCTATCCGCCAGCAAGCCTGTCTATTTACTCTATTGGCCTAACAGGATCTTAAAAAGGAATATGTATCTTAATAGTTGACTTTCATAAAGAATTATGTCAGTTGGTTTGTTATGTTGAAATTGTAACAACTAAGGTCAAGTGTGAAACAAAACGTATGCTCTTCAATCATGAAAACAATTATTGTTTCGTGATAAAACATCAATCATATTGATTATCGTTATCATCAACTAACCTTTTTTTACTTACTTAAAGCCTACCCTCTCATATGTTTCTTTAAATGAGAAAAAACAACTGGGATATTTCAGAAGAGTCTATTTTCAGCATTCAAAAACATGCAAAAGATCACAACCTTAACTTAAATTTGAATAACCTTTATAGACAAGGGTTAATCTTTATCAAATACTTTATAAAAAGACAGTTAGATGCCATATCTTCATGTATTCTTTGAAGTGTACATACAACCTTCTGCCGTTGATAGACACAGTTCATGGTCTGCTGACGGGAAGCCATCAGGATGTCATTATGTCACCGTTGACACCTAGCTTCTCTTCTAATCTAATGAACCATACCAACACACAATCAACCATGACCCATTGCTTACCACTATTACCAAAAAGAGAATAGGGAAGCTGTTTCTAGGATATTTTCGTTTCTTTCTCTTACTTTGCCGATAATGATTTATTGATTGATTCTTTGTTTTTGGAGAATGACAAAAACATCACTAAGCTTTCTATGAATCTCATCAAAAGAGTAACTCTGGACTTCTGTACATTTCATAGGCTTTAATTATAAATTAGCCTTTCAAAAGTTTAAAACAAGCAAAATAAGAAGGTTTTTTATTTTTGGTATCAATGAAGATGGTTGTGATGATAGTACATATGATGATGATGGTGACGATATTGATGATGATGATGATGATGATGATGATGATGATGATAGTGATGATAGTGATGATGATGATAATGTTGATGATGATAATGATGATGATGATGATGATGATGAAGGTGATGATAATGATGACAGTGATGATGATGATGATGATGATGATGAAGCCGATGGTAGTGATGATAATGATGACAGTGATGATGATGATGATGATGATGCCGATGGTAGTGATGATAATGATGACAGTGATGATGATGATGATGATGATGATGATAATATTAGTAGTTCTAGTAATAATGATGACAATAGTAGTTATAACAATAAAAATAATAACAGTATATAATAATGATATGACAATAATAATAATAATAATGATAATAACGAAAACAAGGAATATGAAGAAAAAAAAGAAGACGAAACATCAAGAAGAAGAAGGGGGAAAAAAAGAGGAAGAAAAAAGTGTTTAAAAAAAAAATTATTACTATATTGACTGCTTTGTGATGGTGAAGCCGTTATGGTTCAAGTAATAGTAGTTCACAAAGACGTGGGAGCAGCATATTAAATGATGTCTCCAACCATTTTGAGTAGGAGTAGATGGATAGTTAAGATGCAAGCCATATCAGAGACATTAATGCCATTAACAAGAACCATAAATAGTAATTGCCTTGGCATATGCTAAGAATACTAATCATGTGTCTACATTGTGGTCAATGCTAATTACAACTGAAAGATAAACAGGAGTGAGGTCAATGTCCCTTTAACTATTCTTCATGGTCCTCCATGGGGAAAACATCTCGAAAATGAATAAATAAACTTTATACATTTTGAAATTATGTGATAAAATAGAAGAGTTTGGGTTATAAAAAATTTATATATACCACACAGAGGGGAGAAAAAATACAAAGGCTTGTGTTATTCCTGATATAATGTATGAGGTTTGGATTACAAACAAATATAGTGTATAATACAGAGATGTATAAAATTATGGTGATGCTGGAAAGGAAAAAGAAGAGAAAGAGAGAGAGAGAGAGAGAGAAAGAAAGAGAGATAGAGAAAGAGAGAGAGAGAGAAAGAGGAGAAAGAAAGAGAGAGATAGAGAGAGAGATAAAGCGTAATGCAAGATAATAACGACAAAGCAACATAAAACGTAATGAATGTTCAGTGAGGAGACAAAGTGCCTTGGTGACAAGTAATCACAAAGTTAATAGGCCAAAACATATGATAAAAAGAACCTGTCTACTTGGAGAGGCTCTTGGAAGAAAGAGAACATAATCTAAGACGTCTCAATATGATGGGTTTATATCCAAACTGGCTAGCTAGGGAGAGTCATTTGTAGAAGAGACAAGTAGTTTTAACCATGAATTGGTTGTAAAATAGGGGAATAACCCTCTACACAGTACTATATGAATTACATGATAAGCATACTAACAAGCATTACTGGTTTATACAAAGTAATTTGTATTCAATAATGGTCAGTAATGTTTTCCCTCTTTCGTTCCTTGTCTGATACATTCATAATGAAATGTATATGGGATTCAATGAGAGGAATGTTATGCGGGAATTAGCCAATATATTTAATTCATACAAATTAAAGTCTTCATCTTTCATTTATTTCATTCACAGGAACAAAAGAATACATGTTTTGGAATTTAGTCAAAAGTGTGTTTTATCCTAAATTACTAGTTTTTTCATATAATTTTCAAAATTGTCATTTAGAAATGTGAAAGTGGGTGATTTATTTTCTTCAACTGACAAACATAAAAAACCCACAACTACTTACACACCTATAAACAGTCTCTCTAACCCTGCAAAATTGTTCTGGAATATAGCTTATTCATCCAAAGCATAAACCTATAAGTGAAACTGAGTGAAAACTTTAAATTTAGGGTACTTTCACTTGCGTAGGAAAGCCAAATTACACTAGATTAAAATGGTGGTATCGTAAGTATTTATAAGCATTATACAAGTATGACACAAAATTTTAGATTGCATGGAGAGAGCAAGAGTGAGCGCAATCAGGGAATTATAAGAATGCCATAAATGTCTTCCTTAATCTAGTAATATCAGTCTCTATCACGATGAAGCTATAAATGTCATTTCGTATCTTTAAAAGCAAGAAAATACCCACGCCTATAAGGTCAATACAGGATATGGAACCAATTAGATCCAATTGCCTTCAAACCAAAGCCAACTTATAATGGCCAAAATGATCAGAGCCAAAAGAAATGGCTAAAATGACCCAAGCCAAAATAATTGAACTTAAATCCTGGGATTACTATTATGAAATGGAGCCATCTATGGGATCGACAAGATATAATATGAACAGATTTCAAAGAATATGCTTTCTATTTCTTCTTTAAGCTGGGGCAAGGAGAATACATAATTCTGCTGATTAAAATATTAGATAATACAAGCTCAAAAGAAATGATAATATGGACCTAATATATTTTCAACTATTTTGCAATAGTCCTTGGACATTATAAAATGATTTACATAGAAAAGGAAAGAAAATAGACGACAATATAATCCTCATTTTTAGATTTTGTCCGGGAGCCTAGGCGATTGGAAAATTCTGAAAGTACAAAACAGAATTCTGACTTTCAAAGATTGTAGACTCAACTTCTCTTCACCCACTTTGCAATATTCCTGGGGCAGGCAGGCAGGCAGAGTGATTTATGTTGAAGATGAGAGATGGAAGAGAGGATGATATAGAGGCTGATATATGACTATCTGAGGGAAACTAATGAATATATAACCAGCAATGAAATATTATCTGAATGGATTATCAGTAGTCTAGACCAAAGCACAACAGAGTCACAGCTAGCAGAGATATCTCCCCAGTGGGGCATATATTGTCTCTTAAAACCCAGAGAGGTAATTAAAATCAGAAAATTATCATCATAGGAAGTTACATAGAAACTTGATGATCATTCACAATGGCTAAGGAGAAAGAGGGAAAGTGAAAAAAGAACAAACATTAAAAAACTTATAAACATATTCAGTTTTTCGAGATCTAATAAAAAGAGTGGTGCATTTACTTTTGAAATGTAATATTTTTAGGGGCTGCTAAATAATAGAACCTAACGACAATATAGATATGTATAAATTTCACGAAGTCAAACCCAAATAAGATAATAAGATGGAATGTATAACAACACTGCAAGCGAGCAAAGGTCAGGAATGATGTTTCTTAAGTCATTCATCTAATTTGTTAAATTGTTAAAGAAAACAAGAATACAATGACTTCTTGGAGAAAAAAAACAGTAAAAGATTCTTGTCAAGAAAAATCCTTCGTCACGGTTACATGAGACTTAAACTCAGTATGTCTGAGAGAAATCAGTAAGGAGCAAGTGAACTACAAGTAACAGCAGAGAACGCTGGATTAAATTTCCTTTGACTCATTTTCAGTGACAGGATCAATATCTGAAATATGAAACAAGTAGAACTTGGCGAACTTCCTAGAAAATCAGTAGAAGCTATGCATCAGGACTCTAACAGGCAGGCAGGCAGGCAGACACTGGGGTAGAGAAGGAGAAAAAGAAGAAAAAATGGCATGGGTAGGTAAAAAGTTGGTCTGGGTTTTAATCTAATCGTTGTTCATTTGATAGTCTGAGATGGACTAATCAAATGAGGAAACTAGGATCTGTAACTCAAGTACACCAATCAGACATGGCCTTTATGTTTGAACCGTCCCACAGGAATACCAACCATCGCTGTCTGCCATCGGGGGATGGGATGTCGTCATGGTAACAGGAGACGGGACATGCATTGTGTGGTTATGTCAGGCGAGCTGTATGCTCTCTGACTCCTATGTTTTGAGGGAGGGTTCATGTTTGGCGCTCATGGTTGAAGGGGTTCATCCTCTCATGATGATCAGGTATCGGCCTCTCGGTCTGGGTTGCCATGCCAACTGTCAGAAATATATCAATATTTTACATTATATCCTCCTACCCTAGATATTTTTGTCACTAGTCTAGTTCCTGAAAGTGAGATATAAGACTTACCAAAAAGGTGCAATGAGCAAAAACATAATAAAGAAAGCAAAGTAGATAAAGAGAAAGGGAAGAGAGGAAGAGCAATTGATAGGGGGAGAGTGAGCAGTAAGGAGGAAGAGGGGGGGGGGGGGGGAGGGGGGGGGGCTACTGCAGATGAGATGATATCATTTCTTTACATCACACAATTACACAAACAGCTTACAAGAAGTATATGAAACAGTGGCCATCAGTATAACCTCTCTCATTTCCACTTGAATTCAACATTGTAAATCACCTATGTAGGTTGGTAAACTCACTGAATTATTAATTTTATTGTAAATATTTGAAGTTCTTCCATTTAGAGCCCATTGCGTTCAGTAGGTTCAATGGTCACATCAGCACCTGTAATTAAACCTGTAATTAATTAACTACACTAAAATATAATAAAGTTAAAATTTGCATGACTGGAATAGCCAATGAATCCAGTAATTTTTTACTGCAGCTATCATTTTGTATATTACACACTTATTAAATTGTGAACAGAAAAACAATTTTGTAATGACTCAAATCGTTATTTCTTAGGCAATGTTTCTTATTGCAAGTTTTTTTCACATATCCAAATAATGAGTGTTTAATGTCTTCTTGAAAATAGAGAACTATTTGAAAAGAAAAAAAGAATGTATTTAAAAGCAAACTCTAAAATCTTTTGAAAACTCCACCATTAATGGTTCAAACTAAATGCATAACACCATCTAAAAATTTGAACTGGCATTGAGAGACTTCAAACCAGTATCAGAATGAAATCTGAACACCAAAGAATGCTAATTAGCATAGATAAACCCCAACATGAGATTGCAAGTCAAGACCCACATTGAATCTTGAAAACATAAACCTCTCGATTGATCTCGGAGAACATAGATGCAACAGGCTGATAACTCTTATAACTTATAAGCACTGCCAGAAAGGTTTAGCAGGGACATTGCTACACCATATCGATTGGAGGGGGAGGGGGGAGGGGGAGGGGGAGGGGGAGGGGGAGGGGGAGGGGGAGGGGAGAGGGGAGGGGGAGAAGGGAAGGGGGAGGGGGAAGGGGGGGGGGGGGTAAAGAACCAAACATACAAACCTGTCAGCCCTCAATGTTAGCATTATGCACTGAATGAAAAATAATCATACTCTCAATTTTGCAAACAAAACAAAATAACAATGGATAATCAATATTTGTGAAAGTGCTGACAAGGCTCTACAAATTCGATAATTTGGGAAGAGTGTTTTGATTGGAGAAGGGGGATATGGCACACCCCTAACAACCCCCATCCACCAGTAGTGAAACCCCTGAGAATCAGCAGAGTAGTCTCTGGCTTGCTCTCACTGCAGCTTGGGAAGCGGATGTGATCACTGATTATCACAGGGTCAACGTCCAAGACTCATCAAGACTTGTTACCTGACACACGTATGCTCAGGTAGGGTAGCTCCAAAATGGAAAGAAAAAGAAAAACTGACAGAGATGCAGCTGCAATGAAGCCTTTTCTCATTTTCCCCCTCACCAGGCTTGAAATCAACTTTTAAGATCTAAAAGGGCATTATCTCTGAACATTGTTTAAAATTGAAAATAATATCGCTAGTGATATTCGTTTTTCTTGCAATGTATGGTCAAAAAGGAATCTAAAAAGATCATGATGTTTCGTGCGCTGCCGCAACGCTTCGTCACTATATTATTTTTGATACTACATCCTCAATTAGCAATATATTTAGCATTATTGTTTTAAAATGTTTTGACTGACGCCTATCAGGCTCTTAGCAGACAATACGTCCCTCTGTTTATAGCATCTAGTCCATTGATATTAACAATGCTCATTTTTAGCTACAATGATGTTTCAAGGCTATGAAATGCCATTCATACACCTGAATCGAGAGAAGCAATGTAAATAGAATGCCTTGTTATCAATCCCTAAACTGCCGTATCACTTGAAGTTTCAACTTTAAATCAATAAAGGGCGATAGGTCAATGAAGGCTGCCTGTCACATGTTTGAGCGTGAATGAAAGTGATTAAAGCTTAAAGGACATAAGTTTCATGCCAGGGTTTGAACCTGTGACCTTCGTATCCAGCATTGCGCATTCATACCACTGAAGCGGAACACACATATTCTATTTATGTATGAAGGTGCTCTACCTCTTAAGATTTCATGAATCCTTGTACATCTATCTTCTGGGGTGGAAGGGCAATAGAACTTTTCAAAAATACTATTACATTCAATAGACATCATTCTCATCCCCTCATGATTGAGAGAATCTGGCTCTATCTTATTTCAAGAAGAGAAAGAGACAGACAGACAGACAGAGACAGACAGTCAGACATCCACTTTTGCTCTAATTCCGGGCAATCAACTTGTCAACATGAATGTCTGCCTTCATCTGCCTCTTTCTCCTATCTTCTAATGTGCTTCAAGATGCTGATTGGTGAGCAAATATTTGTAGGACATTGTCTTATGTAGCTCCTAGTGCCCATCCCACTTCAATTTCTTCTCTCGTTTACCTTCCCGGCAAAAACACACTCAAAACGTATAGTCTCTATTCAAAGTAACCTTTCTACATAGCCAATTGTAGCATTGTGCCTTAGAAGATGAAGTATTGCTGAAACATTGCTCTAGATGCATAATGTACCCTTGACTCTGAGTCAAATGTCATTCTATGTTTGTTATATGAGATGAAAATGTAGTTATTTGCTCTAAATAAGTCTAGTTAAATTTGATCCGACCTACAAGGTATAACGAGGTCTGATCCGATAGAATATATGAGATGACACTGGCAATGAAATAGAATTGCTGGCGGTCAGTGTCCTAAAAATGCACAGTTTTGTTTGTTCCTAGCCTAGATTGTGGATGCTTCTGCAAATGTTTGCTCAACAAAGGTTGAAACATGGTATTAAGCTCAAGAAAACCTTCCTACTCCTCAAGATTATAACGTAAAACCAAGAAAGCATCCATGAAATATTCATCCCCACGTAGCAGTATTGCTAATCCTGCAATTATAGTTCAAAGCATATGTATTTATATATTTAGATCTTTATTGATACCACTTTCAAAGATTGCAAACAAAATTTGAATCTTAATATAAATGCCATCACTTTCTAATACTTGCAGAATTCAAATAAGCACCAATTATCACTTAATAAGGGCATGAGGGTATAGAAGGACATAAAGAAATGAAACAAACCAGACATAATTCGTTCATCAAACCAAATAAAGATAAAAATTACAACGAAAATAAACCTACTAAGAGGTAAAAAGGCCTTATTTCGTTTACCACCTTCAAACATAGTGAGTGCCCTTCTGGATTTAAGCAGACAAAATAAATATATACTAAGTTAACTAAGGGAGAAGAGCAATTACAAAGAAGGGAGTGGCAAAACATAATCATGATGAAGGGTACAAACAAGCTTAAGAGGATTGAATTGAATTGACATTTATTTCCATCATCATGACAAATATATACATACATAAAAGATGGAATATCATAACAGATAACAATATCAGATGAAAGAGTATGTAGACAGAGAAAAGATAAGAGAAATAATGGCAGAAAAGAAACAAAAGCGAGACACTGGTTTATAAAAATAAAGAGAAAGATCAAAAGCGTGGGCAGAGAGTGATAGGACAAGGTACATAAGGGGAGAGGATATTTTTATGATGGATATATTTTTCTACTAAGTTGTTCATATTTTAGGAAATGGTATAATTTTTGTTTGTTCTGCTGACACCAGTCTCAACATTGATGAATTTTGGTTGCTCATAAAGCGAGCTTCTCTCCAACAATCTCATCTCTTATTTAAATGTCAACACCCAATGATGGATGATGGGAAAATTAGCTCAATGGTCTGTGACTGACAAGATGAGAGAGAAAGAAAGAAAGAGAGAGACAGAGAGACATAGACAGATGGAGAGATAGAAAGAGAAAGTGACAGGGAGGGTTAAAAGAGAGAGAGAGATAGAGAGAGAGAAAGAGAGAGAGAGAGAGGGGGGGGGGGACGAAGAAGGGAGAAGTGAAAAGGAAAGGAGATTGATAGAAAGAGAGAATTTGAATCAAGAGGATATTACAAGAACTTAATATTACCACAGAAAAGATACCATCAAAATACATTTATCTTATTCATCAACAATTTCAGTTTTCTTATCAAACTTTGATCTCCAGCTGTCTCTTTCCTTCCAAATTCAATCATAGAAATAGACAAAAATAGTGGTAGTAGACATCCTATTAGTTAAAATAATATGCATGTGCACTACAACATATATGAAGAAAATACTTTCACTGTGACGAAGAGCAAAAGGAAAGGAATCGCTGGTAAGAATTAGAATCTCTTTTAGCACTCAGGTAGGTGATTTATGACCTTCTGTCTTTGTACTCTCTCTCTAAATCACAATCACACAACACAAAAACACTTTTTATTTTCCCATCATCTTACTTGCCGTTAACCCTAACACGAGAGGTCCTTAACATAAAAGATTATATGGGGGCAATAACCCTCCTGGTATACACTATACAGCATCTATCTCTATATCTGGATGCTCTCTCTTTCTCGCTCTATATCATTTGGTATGTAAATGAGGCAAAGGAAAGTAAAGATCACAAACAGGATCAAGGAAAGATACTTCAGATGCTCAAATGCAGATTGAAGTTTGAAACCAAACAGCCCAGCTTTTTGGCGGAGATATTAACTCGTATATGTAACCGATCCTGTGGTACGTGTTGTTTCACGAAACAAGTTGATCGGTCAGATTATCGTTGCATAATTCAGGACCTGTCACAGCGCAGAGTGACAAGTGTAATATTTGGTTACTGGCTTTGGTCCGTTAGTCATCCCCGCAACCAAGGAAATATTCGGTAAACAACCGCTCGTTCGTGGACGATCTCTGCATCTTGATCATTTCGTTATGGACTCTGCTCCCGTTTTTTAATCATCTTTTAGGGAATGTTAAATTCCGGGAGATGGCCATTTATGCGATGCATCATCGATACATCAAAGATGCTCGTTTAAAACTGAATATGTAATTTGATGATGGTTATGTTACATCCCTGCATCCTGCTCTCGAATGACCCACTTATGATTAGCCTGGTACCTATGAATTATTGAAGATGATTCTTAATTGCTGATTTTCTGTTGATTAGCAGCTGTCCATAGGCGAAGGGAATATAGAAGTAGAAAGACAGGAAGAGATACAGACAGAGAGAGAGAGAGTGAGAGAGAGAGAGAGAGAGAGAGACAGAGACAGACTGACAGACAGAGACAGAGAGTGAGACAGACAGACAGAGACAGAGTGTGTGAGAGAGAGAGAGAGAGAGAGAGAGAGCATGCGCGCTAGGATATAGGGCATGTAGGTTACAGTGAACTTGGTGAACTCGGGCTAAGGACTTCTAAGCTCCAACAAAAACTTTTCCCCTGCTTTTTGTGTCACCATCACATAATGCACAATTATAATTGTTCTTATTTGTCTGTCAGTAACTTCAATACTAATGGCTACACATTCACTTTAGCATTTCTCAGCTACGATCTTTTATTCATAATAATAGAACCTCATGCATCATAAGACAACATTTATTAAACTTACAAGATATAAACCTCCAGGAAATGTAAAATTGTTTCAAAAAACACTACAGCAAACAAGGATTTCTTTTGAGAAAATTACTTTTATTTAACAGAAAATAATTGAATTTCAACATATTGTATTTTATGTTGAGAATAAGCAACAAATAAGCAAAAAAGAGAAAAATAATTTCTTATTTAGCTATTTCCCTTCTGCAAAAAACACTAAAGTTGCAAAAAAGTGTCATACAAGAACAAATATCTGATTCTTTGTATTTCAATAACAATGCTTGACACCGCTTCTTGTAGGCATCAAAGGCATTCTACTGGTGACACTTTCTAATCATTTAAAAAAAACTTATCAATTTTCATTCTTGTCTAGGCTTCATCCGTCTATCCAAAAATCTATTGATGAATACACTAATTGCACTTTAACTACAAGTTATTGTAGTAAGATTACTTTCTGAATTTGGGGTAATACTTTGCAAGAAATACACCAGTGGAAGACTTACCTAGAACTTAGAGCATTGTATGTACGTTGAATGTTACAAGAGGTTTGAGCCTACAGCACTGGCGACTCGGAATCACTACATGGTTAGCTCTATAGACACATGTATATTAAATGGCGCATTAAATTCCGCAACATCGTTCCCAAAATGGCCAATAAAAGGCTGGCGACTCCAGTCGTCAGGACAAATAAAGCGGGGTGATTAGGCATTAGGATAATGGTTCAATGTGAATAACTTGCTCATCAAGATGAAAAACGTCGGAAGCTCTTTGGCTCATGAGGATGGGTGGGACATCCTAATGAAACCACTCCACTGAGAAGACTTAAATTGGGGGATGCTATTAAAAAATTTGATGCCTAAAATTGGGGAATCGTATTGCTTATTTTTGGGATTGCTTGGCGCGTCTTATTGTCTTAATCCTTGTGAAGTCTTTTAGACTCACCCTTCAGGCTAGTAAGCCCAATTTCACTTTGTTATATTGGACCTGTTTTCACCAAGAACACATGGCACAAAGAGGACACAAGGATTAGCTGTCATGCTTTGTATTTCCATAATGCTTAGCAGATCCTAAAAAAGTAAATAAAAGTAATGGATCTCCTAATGTGGTACTTGAGCATAGTAGAGGAATTCCCCCAAATCCTTTCTTATAAGACAGTAATATGTGATGGATACAATGTGTACAAACCTTAAGAATGTTCAAGCTTGATTAATAAGTCAACATTTTGGAGTGTTATGAATCAAAATTTTCACTTTGTAATGTAACTTTAATTGACGCTGACCATTCATAGAGGTATCTGTATAAAGTAATACAAAGACTCAATTTTAACCGCGACAATGATCATTGAACAATGTTGGATCGCATATGCTTCAAATATGTTCATTTGAACCAACTTAATGACACCATACCAAAACTTTGTATTACCTTTAATAAAGTATTATTGACATTTCAGACTAACATTGGTAACCCCTTACCTATTGGAACTGGGGAGTTCCTGTATTAAATTACAGGCAATATGGGAATTCTGTTATCAATGGGTGAGGCACATTGCTGTCAGGGTTAGATATGAACCTAGTGCACAAATTGAGACCAGCAAAACTTTTAACATTTTAATAATTCATGCTCCATTCTTGTTCTATCTACAAGAAATCATCATTGTGTTGAAGTCATATGCATTGTCGTAGCCTAGTGGTTTGATCACTTGACTGAGCTAGGCCTATGTGAAGGTCATTGTGTTGAAGTCATATTCATTGTCGCAGCCTAGTGGTTTGATCACTTGACTGAGCTAGGCCTATGTGAAGGTTAGGGGATCAAGGCCCAGCATGATACTAATGTCCTTTGACAAGACATTAATCTACTTATGCCACTCCATACCCAGGAGAGAAATGGGACTGGTAGAATCCTAAAAGCCGTTGACATTGAACATAAATGTGTATTCTACACATTCTTAGGGCAGGAATACACCCAAGAGAGTGAAGATGGTGCACATTTTGTGCACAAATTCAAAATGATACATTTGTAATAGTACTTTATGGATTATTATCACTATTATAATCATCATTACTGTTGATCGTGTTTGATGATTTAAAAGCACATTGATGTGACATATGAAGATGACTAAAAGAAAAAAATGTATATGTATTTAGGTAGAAAATCTAACATGACAAAAATTTGCTGTTAATAATTTCAAATTCATTTTCTTGACATTAAAATATATATTTGCAATTAATACTTCCATATCAAATTAATGATATAAGGAACTGTTTTATTATTTTGGTGAATCAGGGTCCTCGTTGTCAATATCATAGTGTATGTGTATTGTTGAGTGTAGTGTAACCAATTAAGTCTGATGAAGGGTGGGGATCTGAGTGGATTTAGGTTTCATACTGATTGAACCGGAGGGGTCTGGGAGTCAGATCTGACACGTCCGGGAGTTCCTGTCAGATAAATGTCTGAACAAGTGTTTTGATACGGCTTTACGAGGGATGTTCATGGGTGATACCTACTCCTTGCTACCCTGTGATGGATTACACTAAGGTAAAGGTCACACAGAAAATAAACCCCAGACTTTAATTCCCAAATTCTGACTTTGCCATAAATCATATACTCTCAAAGTATGACAAGAAGAAATCTCAATCAATGCTTGTTTTGCAACTGTTTGCGAATATATTTAGAGAGTGAAAATTCTTCGGTGTGTTTGTGTTTTTTTCTTCTTCTGTTTCTCTGCATCTTTCCTCTCTGTATCTCCTATTCAAACAAATGAAAGAATTACATTGTAACTGAAAGAAAGAAAAAAAGGGAAAAACTCATAAACCCTGTGAGAGAAAGAGAGAGAGAGAGAGGGGGGAGAGAGAGAGAGAGAGGGGAGAGAGAGAGAGGGGGGAGAGGGAGAGGGAGAGAGAGAGAGGGGGGAGAGAGAGAGAGAGAAAGAGGAAGAGAGAGAGAGAGAAAGAGAGAGAGGAAGAGGAAGATAGAGAGAGAGAGAGAGAGAGAGAGAGGAGAGAGAGAGAGAGAGAGAGAGAGAGGAGAGAGAAGATAGAGAGAGAGAGAGAGAGAGAGAGAAGAGAGAGAGAGAGATCGACACAGAAAGACAGGCAGTCAGTGAGATATAAGGAGGAAGAGAGGTAGTTAGGGAGCAACAGAGAGGATAGAGAGCACGGGGGAGATAAAAAGAAAGGAAGATAGAGACAGAGAGAGAGAAGCAAAAAAGAGAGAGAGAGAGATGGAGATACAGAGAAGCAAAGACCAGTGACAAGGCGATGAAAGAAGAAGCATAGAATGACTGGAGGATGCTAAACATTTAGGCAAGGATATGAAATCACTTCAGAATCCCCCTAGTAAGATGATCCCTGGCTAATAGGATAAACTATGCTAACCAGAGATCAGAAGGCTTGCACTGGCTACTTGATCCCAACTCATTACCCTAATGTGGTATATCAAGACCACACAAAGGAAATCAGATGATATCGAATCATATATAAGGCGGCCTGACCTATCAATGCAATATCTCATAATCAGATTCTTTTTTTTTTCTCTATAAAAGAGTTTGAGGATATATTTAGAAGAAATCCTTCCAAAATAAATGGCTATTACTTCATCATTCAATATGACCCCATAATGAACAAAGCTACTTGGAAAGATATTGTTGAGTTGTCCAGTAGAAGAGCACAATGTCAAAGTGGACCTTTCTCTAACCTAGATATACAACACAATGCAGTTTGTATATTATTTAAATTGTTGCCAGTGATGGTCTATTCCTTCTCGAAATGTCTTCTAAAATCTCTATACAGAACTACAATTTTGTTTTAAAGGAGAAAAGGGGCACGGGGGGGGGGGGGGGGGGGGGGGGGGACATGCCCCCTAAAAATGTCCAAGATCGGTTGAACTTTTTTAGACCCCTAACCAGGACGTCGATCAATTACATGTATGTGCCTCCCCAAACATCAAACTCTGGCTACAGGCCTGCTTATCATTTGAAAAGGGTTTTATATGTATGTTTTCAAAACTTGTATGTGGATTTCGAAAATAAAAACAAACAAACAAACCAACAAGACATGCCTATATGACACCTTCTCATTGACACTAGCATCCTGATGTTTACTATTGTTCAGGCTCTATTCTGATAAATTAAGGCATGAGTGAATATTTTCTATTTTCTTCATGATAACAAGAAAAATGTAATTCTGATGGTATGTGCAAGAACAACTTCCTAGCTGATATACTTCTTATATGATGCTTTCCAATATTTCAAATTAATTGGTGATTGAGAACTTTTGCGCTTTCTATCACTTGTAAAAACTAATATGATAAATACTGAATCATAATTAAGGACGAAGGCTTACATGCACTGGAGAATGACCATCAAAGCTACTTTTGTTGTGTAATTTTATAACAATACATTAATGTTGCTTTACTAATTTACTTTACTGCTAAGAAAGCAATTACACGCTGATAAGCGACCAGTGGAACTATGACTGTATGTCCTATCTGACGGACTTGCAGAGTGAGGATCGATGCTTTACTAAAGGGCACTAGCACATTGACTTAGTTTTGAACCCATCTTAAAGATGCACCCATTGGTTCACCTGTAAAGATGTTGTGGTGGTGGTGGTGGTGGTGGTGGTGGTGGTGGTGGTGGTGGTGGTGGTGTAGGGAGGGGGGGTATCTATTGATGCTTCAGACCCAATATGATCTGATTATTTGTTTGTAATGCCCACAAGGCTGGCAAGACAGTCTCACATCCACTAAACAGGAGACTGAACCCACACCGGGAGATTGATACCCATCTCATGATCACCATATAAACTATAGAGGATGACGATCTATCAACAGAATTAGGTCTTATGCATCATTAATGGGAACATTAAGACCAGAGTCATAACAATAAAACGTTCACCCACTACTTAACCTATATAGTACATCCATGTTTGATAGCGCATGGATATATACTTCGCTATGGTCTGATTGTTGTAATTAGTCGGTCACTTACAGAACACTTCATCTGACGAGACACAAATAAATAATCCGACCCTGATTCATCTTTCCCGCCAGCCAGCTACAAATAGAGCTTGAAAATATTGGTCGCCAAAGAATACCCAAGATGTCTCGTTCATGAAACTTTGTTAGATTTGTGATAAACAAATTAAAATTGATAGGAGATTCCTCCCTATCATGTAACTGTATGAATCATTAGATTCAAAAGAATGAGTAGAAATAATCATCCATTTCTCCCTTTCATATTCACATAATTGAACATGTATAGGCATATATATCTAAAATAGAAGTAATGGATCAAGTTAAGCATCTATCCTTGGCACTCAAAATATAGTGAATTACGCAAAGTATGCTAGTCACCTTTGTTCATCTCTTGTGTATAAAGCAAAACTTGTCATAGAAACATGAACATAAATTTCAAACTGTTTAAAACTTGTGTTTTTATGCTACAGATTTAGGCAAAAGGTGTTAATAAAACAAATAATAATTGCTCAGTCAGTGGCAGATTGGCGAGGGGGCAGTACCTCAATATGTTTTACATCTCTGAAAAGCAACAAAAGTGGATCACAGTGTTTATCAACATGGTAATAACATATCTCTTTGTTTGGGGGTGGGGGGGGGGGGTTACGAATCCTCATGAATATGTATATAGGCCAATTTTTTCTTCAAACAGTAATATGGAATTATTGTCAGACTCATCTGTTTTTAATTTTTGTTTTAAAATTCACACTCCATGAAATCACTTCAGCCATTCATGGCACTACACTCCTTCATCTCAAGACACACAAATTCATATTCTATTTTTTTTTGTTTCTCCAAATATTTAATATCAGGGTCTGCTAAGCACATGATCTCATGTTCCATAGAATGTTCATATCGAACCATTATTATGTTACATGGCATAGAATGTGTTCATATTGCATCTTCACTTTGTTACATGCCAATCTGTATTAACACGGCACCCTAGTTTTTGACATCTGGCATGATTTAAACATTTGATTTGATTAACAGTATACATGTTTCAATATTGTACCATTGTGTTTATTCATAGGAATGTTTTTTTGCACTACACGTTCATTAAGTCATACAGCATAACGCATTCACATTTAATCTTTGATTTGTAACATGTTGGCACAGTATCTGCCAGCATTTCTACCCTTACTTACTTAATATGGTGTGTTCACACAATTGCACTATGATTTTATTGAATGCGGATTCAGTCATTATTTGCATTGCATCATTTTTGTTACCTATAGTATAGATACTTTTCACATTACAAAATAATATCAGATGGTACAATGCATGTTCACACTAATCATCATTTTAATATCACCCTCATCACAATAGATAGTCAGCTTCTGTAGAATGGTGTTTCTGTATGACCATGTGAACAGACCTGAATCTAGAATTCCTTGAGAACCGTCTGGTGGAGGATAGTGGTTGCGCAGCTTGAAGGGGGGGGGGGGGTGCTTCGCCCATCCCCTTCTTACAAGTGGGTAACCTCATCCCTGATTATGAGAGGCTGTGCATGAAATTCAAGCTTCTCATCACAATACGAGCATCTTACCTCTCACCATCCTGGCCTGGCCTGGCCTGGCCTGCCACCTAACAATGGTTCCTACCATGCACTCTCTACCTCTATTTGATGAGGCTGTACCAAGCCTACTTGAAATCCTAGATGCCTCCTTTTCACACATTTTTCACGAGGTCACTTATATAGCATCGACTGCGCATTTAATTTGCACATTACTAACTCTTTGTCCCATTCACACTCAATACTTAAGCCATACCAAACAAGGAGTCAAGTCAGATTGCATTTTAGAGGGCCTTATATTTTTTTTCCAGATCTTTTTAGACAACCGTCTTTCTAAAACTTTGTACCTGGATTAATAATTGAATGATATGAAAAGCTGAACAGCCCCATGGACTCATATAAGTGACATCATTAGAATATAAAACCAATGACAATGGTGCTTGGGATATCTTTAAAAATATCCATTTATATTCTAACAAGATAACAGATTCTTCTTTAACATTATATGTATTATACCCAAATTAAATCGTATTTAAGGGGTTAATAATTCTTTTCTACCATTTTTGCTCACATGAAAATGTTTTGACGAACAACATGACATCTACTACAAGTTTACTATGGTACATGAGCATTCATGTTAAGCTATTGAGCATTGCATGGTTTTATGATGTCATTTTTTTAACCATGAAGAATGAAGGAAAAGTGTCCCGAAATGTAATGTTTTGTTCTTTGTAGATTCCACCTTTTTCATTGTCTTCTGCTTACATCCAATTCTCAACTCAAAGAAAATTTGTTAAACTGGTATATAACAGGTATGGATTAACCTAAGATTAAGCTGGGATAAAGTTGGGATGAAGTTGGGATGAAGTTGGGATGAAGTTGGGACGAAGTTGGGATGAAGTTGGGATGAAGTTGGGATGAAGTTGGGATGAAGTTGGGATGAAGTTGGGAATGAAGTTGGAATGAAGTTGGAATGAAGTTGGGATGAAGTTGGGATGAAGTTGGGATGAAGTTGGGATGAAGTTGAGATGAAGTTCTGGATGTGAAAGTCCTCAAGCACTCTATACCTTGTTTGCTTGTTCCTTTAGATTGGCCATGGCATGGGAAATGTTATGACTGAGCAACACAGCTATAACATTTCATCCTTCTCATCATCCTCGTCTACTACCATGTATGTCACAACCCCCCTCCCCCATCCTTGTCCAAACCAACCAAAATACTAAAGATCTGGCATGAAGTGTCTGGTCATGTGACAGGCGACGAAGCAAGGCCGACCTTTACTTCTTTGTACACCCATCCTGCGATCAAGTTTCATACTATCTACTCACCAAGCCGAGGGGGTCCCTCTAACAAACCATCAAGTGTGCAAACCAAATATTGATATGGAATAGATTTGAAAAGCAAAGAGAGAATAGATTTAAATGGAGATAATTTCATTTCATCTGCGACAGGGGAGGCTCATGTTTCATGTTTATTTTGCAGTACAAAAAAAGGAGAAGTTGGTGCTAATTCCAATGTGTGCTTGGAAAGTGGATTGGAATTCACAACAGGAAATTATGACCTTTGGCTGGGCTTGGATTAATATTAATGTTTACAATCCGTACAACCCTTAAAACCCTCTACTGGAGAAAAATGGTGCTATAACTTTTGTTCAATTACTCTAGAAACTCCAAACTAGTGAAGGGCAGGGCTTATGGAGGTAATCTTGAGGTGGAAGTGCGATTTCAGAGTGACTGTTTGGTGGTATAG
Source organism: Strongylocentrotus purpuratus (assembly GCF_000002235.5). NCBI lineage: Eukaryota > Metazoa > Echinodermata > Echinoidea > Camarodonta > Strongylocentrotidae > Strongylocentrotus > Strongylocentrotus purpuratus. The sequence goes on from NW_022145609.1 coordinate 304,878, forward strand.
TTTTCCAAGAGCTTTGTGATAAAAAAAAAAACATTGATAGGGAAGTTCTTGGAGATCACTACTCAAAGTCATGAAGGAAAGGTTTTTATTGCATCTCTCTAAATCAGTTAGGGATCAATATTTCATTACAGCCTGAAACTACCTTTTTTATACCTCTTATTTGGGACAGCGATTCTACCAAACTTTGTAACCTTTTAGATCAGTCTTATGTAGAAAACAATGAATATAGGATCATATCAAATATTAAAGAGTACTTCATATGTAACCAAATCCTAAAATGTTTATGAAAATAGAACATAACAAAGTAAACAGAAATGAGGTAGGCATATACATTTAAATGGCTGTTACAGAATTTGAGGGAGGGAAGGAGGGAGGGAGGGAGAGAGGGAGATACATATAGATATGGGCCCAAATTCCCGAAGGAGGTTTAAATCTAACCCACGGTTTATAAGACAGTGGGTTAGATTTAAACCTCTTTTGTGAATTTGGGCCATCGAGTCTACTCAATGCCCAAAATCTTATTAATCACTTTCACGTAACACACGGCTTACATCCTTCTAGCTTTCAAAATATGCCTTATCACAGATAGTGCAGTCAAGGTTTACTATACCTCAAGGATGCTTCATCATCATGAAACTAGAGAGGGAGCTATGCACATCCAAGCAACAGACCCTCATCTTTTACGTGACCTTCTGACCTTTATGACACCCCCAATAAGTCACGTAAACTATTGGCCCTGTAACAAGTGTTCATAAGCCACCTTCTATATCGATTATAGACGATCTAAACTAATCAGAAATGATACTTTCATCCTCATTGTCTGTCTGTGAGTCCAAACATGAGCAAATCAGCTTCCCTATAATTAGCCCAGGAACAATTAGCCCAGGAACAATTAGCCCAGGAACAATTAGTCAAGGCTTAATGGAAACCTGATTGGATTGGGTTATGTAATACAACAAGGAAAACATATTCTCCTTCATCCACTCTCTCTCTCTCTCTCTTCCTCTCTCTCTCTCTTCTCTCTCTCTCTCTCTCTATCTCTCTCTCTATTCCCCCTCTCTCTCTCTATCTCTCTCTCTATTCCCCCCTCTCTCTCTCTCTCTCTCTCTTTCTCTCTAGCTCTCTCTCTATCTCATTATCAACCTCTCCATTTTCCCTCTCTTCCCATTTCTCTGTCTCTCTTCTTCTTCTTCCCTTCCCTATCGCTTACGCTTTTTTCCTCTCTCACTCTCTCCATTCCTCTCACTCTCTCAATATATCAACATTTCTTGTAATGTAAGGCCTACATACCTCTCCCATCTTTATCTTTGTTCTCTCTCTATATATCTTTGTTTCTCTCACATGTTTTGAAGGGTAAACAAGTCTCTCTCCCTGTTTTTCTCTCGTCTAGTATCTCTTATTTCCCCCATCTTCATTTATACACTATACTCTCTCTCTCTCTCTCTCTCTCTCTCTCTCTCCTCTCTCTCTCTCTCTCTCTCTCTCTCTCGCTCATTCTCTCTCTCTCATTACCAACCTCTCATTTTCCCTCCCCTATCTCTTACGCTTTCTCTGTCTCTCACTCTCTCTATTCCTCCCCCTCTCTATATATCTTTGTTTCTCTCACATGTTTTGAAGGGTAAACAAATCTCTCTCCCTGATTCTCTCTCATCTCGTATCTCTTATTTCCCCCATCTTCATTTATTACACTTTACCTCTCACTCTCTCTCTCTCTCTCTCTCTCTCCCTCAATTTCTCTCTCACTCTCTCTATCTCACTCTCTCTCTCTCTCTCCCCTCTCTCTCTCTCTCCATCTTTACATTGTTTGTTTATATGTCCGTATGTTGTTCTGCCTGTCTGTCTGTCTGTCTCTCATTGTCTTCCTCTCTGTCCAGTGTGCGTTGCAGTTAGGTCCAAGGCCGGTTAAGCAGAGTTTGAATTAGAATGCGCAATCACGGCCCCAACATGCAAATGAGTATGAGCCGGGTACGATTCAGGATATTTGAGTCCAGTCCAGTTAATGAAGGATTATTAGATTGATTTCAGTAGTCCCTCTCAGGAACATCATAGAACCCTGATAGGTAAGTAGCTCTCCTTGTCGAGTAGTAGTCTTGGTAGAGGTTCAAATAAAGACAAAATATATGAGAGAAATGCAAATGTTTTCTTGACTCATGAAGGGTAGTAATTAAATCTGCACATTGTCAACAAGCACACTCACAAACATCTCTAGGAAACATTACATCATCGGAAAAGTGGTCAAGTACGAGTCATCCTTATTGACAAGCTATGTAAATACATCAATGTTAGCTGACGTATATTACCTCCCCCCCCCCCCCCCATACATAAATGAATTAATAGGTAGATGAATGAATGAATAAATTAATAAATAGATAATTAAAGACATGCATATTTAAATGAATAAAAAGATAAATAAATAGATTATAAATTGATGAATAAATCAATTATGGAGACAGTGTGCAAGCAAGGAGCTATTGTCAGCAAATTTGTTTTTTGAAGGGTAAACCGAAATAACTCTCTTCATTAGAAACTAATACTTCTGCCCAATTACAGAAGAAGAAAAAAATTATGGTAGGAATATTCCAAGAAGTGGAGATGGTGAACACTTGTTTCAAGGCTTAAAATCTTGTGACCAAGACTAACAGTAAAATTGCCCATTGAAGTATTAATGTTTAATGTACAATTAAAAAAATATTTTTCTTGTTGTCATGATAATAACAATAATTTGTCTTGTTTACTCAGGGTAGCCTCATCAGTATCCATACTGTTCTCCCTAAAGGGCCCTAGTAAGCATATCATTTTTATATCATTATTCATGACAAAAGATAACAAAGGAAATAAAAAATGACAAAATTTGAATGTTTACTAAACTGAACTACATCAAAACACTGAAGTAATAAACATGTATTCCACTCAATTACAGAATAGAATGTCAGGGATTACACAAGAAAAGGACAACAATCAGGCAAATCCTCCTTGCAGAATTTAATGATAATCAGAGAGAAATGAAATGATAAGGATAAAAAGGAAAGAGATGATTACTGGGATGAGAGTAAGAGATTTACAGATCAGATCTAGATGGCATACTAGTCATCTAAGATGTGAACTGATCATACCTGATCTGAAAAGAGAATGATTAGAGATAGAATGGCGGGATCGATGCAATCAAGATACGGTAGATTACCTCTGTACAACACGTTGAGACGGCATCTAAGACTGGCAGAGTTTTGTGTCTTGGAAGAGATTATCGGGATGGAAAAGTTTGATTTCATTTTCCATATGAAATGAGGAAGATTGGATTATTATTATTATTCCTCTTCCCATATACTGCATCCTAGTGAGAAGGTCAACGCTTTAATTTGAATCAACTCAGAATTATTTTATTTTTTTCTCCAAACTGACAGGGTGGCACGTTGAGGTGTGAAAACGAGTTAAAACAGATATGCTGTTATTGAGGTTTACCTGTGACTGAATATTCTTCAGTATCATTATTCAAATGGGATACTTCAAGGATATCCTTGAAATAAAAAAATACAGGTAAACTACGACTTCACATGTATTTGGAATAATGATATGCTTCCAAAATGTCTTAATATCTGTGCTTAGAAATAGTCTGAATAGCTAGCTCTTAATAAAACATAACTTCTCTTGTGTCCATCTACCACAAAGATCTCCTTTTTTAATATATATTTTGTAAGAATTTATAGTAATATTAATATACATTGACTTTATAGACACAAGTCAAAAGGTTAACAGAAGACTACACAAACAAATCAAGGGGATACACTGTCAAAACATAAGAAATAAACAGAAAAAAGAAGAAAAATTAGTACAACCATCCTCCTGGACAATACAAATACAAACTATCTGATAACGGTGATAGGATTTATACAGACTAATCATCAAATATGGTTTCTTCATTATGAGTTAATGACATCCTCTCATCTCCAAGGCTTTAGAATCCCCTCAGGGAATAGCGGCAACGATCAAGGGATACAAGTGACACTTGTTAGAGAAGAAAACATACAAAACAGGAGCTTTAGCTATCATATCTGTCACTATTATCGTGTGATTATACTCACTGGACTTCAACCTTATTATGTAATCTAATGGGGATGAAGAGGACAAAATATGATTGTATTATCTAATTTCATTAATCTATATTGCATGTAAATATATGGAAAATATAAATGAGATATACTCTACTGATATTTTAAATAATCTTATATTACTTCATTGCAAATAAGTCATGAACAGCAATAATCCATTTTTCAAATTGTACTGTTCAGGCAATTTGATTTGAAAGTTGACTTAAGAGTAATGAATTATTCACACCAGCAATTTTTAAATTTCATAAAAATTATCTTTATATCTTTCTTTCTTGCACACACAGAATGATCATTCATGTGTTTGGAGCCAGAAGGGCATTAACTCATATACTAACGTATATACTTTATCATTTGTTGGGGTACGGGAGTGGAATTCCTTGAATTATGACCTAAGATCCAGTTCTACAATTACCAGGTTTAAATCAATGTAAAAACAAATATTTTTCAATCCATGGTTGAGTAAGTACTTCTCTTTCCCATCTTATTTTTCTACTTTTATCTCTTTCTGCCCTATTTTCGCTTCCTTCTATTCTTTCTCTGTACCCTCCTTTATGGACGTGTGTGTGTGTGTTGATGTACGGGTGCGTACTTGTATTATTTAAGTCCTTTACTTTGTATTGTTAATTTATGTGCATTATCTTGTTATTGTTTGTTTGCAGGGCCCCGATTACAAGCAGATTTCTGCTTCTTAGGGGTCCTAACCATTATATTGTATATTGTATATTGTATTTTCATTGTAAATTGTTTTTATACTAGTTAAATAAATGAAATGAAATGAACGTACAGAGTTAACAACCTTCTGGCTCTAAAGAGACAAAATGTACATTGTTCACTGTTCAATGGATTGCATCATCTCTCACTCAATGTACAACCACACATAGAAGAAAAGCTGTTATAATTTGCTGTTTTATCATGATTTCCAATGAGAAGAATTCAAATTAGCTCAAGTTTGAAAGATATTCGGTAAGTATGAAGAGATAGTTTAAGGCAGAAAGAGAGAGATAGAAAAGAAAGAAAGAAAGAGAGAGAGAGAGAGAGACAAAAGAACAATTAATAAAAAAGAAACATTTTTAATGGAATTTTCATTTTTCTTCACTTCTTTTGTGTACTTTGTAAGTAGTACTTGTGTTGTATTTCTTATCTTTTGGGAAAAAAATGCATGCCAACCAAAAACATTGTTAAAGTATGAGGGGACTTTAAAGTAAACATTTTGAACACCCACCACACTTCAGTGAGGTAAAACTTCAAGAGCTATTAAGAAATGGTTTTGAAGCACATGACGAGTACATTCACCATGTAGTTGAATAGTGATTAGTCATAATACATGATTCACTTCAATAGTCACACTCAATTCATGTGGAGACTCATGGCCATGTCACATCTTATAACCCATGTTAATTGAACACATCGGGAGTGAAGCATAAAACAAACAAGAAATTCATAGCTGTCAAGACCACGTCGGGACTTGACACTTGTAACTGTGGAAAATTGTGAGTGTATGGTATTTCAAAATTGATGGCAAAGATGATGATGATGATGGTGAAGACAATAATGATGATGATAACGCTGGTGGTGGTGGTGGTGATGATGATAATGATGATGATGATAATGGTGGTGGTGGCAGTGGTGGTAAGGGTGGTGATTAAAAAGATGATGATGATGATGATGATGATGATGATGATGATGATGATGATGATGATGATGATGATAATGATGATGATGATGAGGATGATGATGTGGGTAGTGGTGATGAAAGCTTCTTGCATTAGTTCATATCATACTCTTCTCATGCTTTTCTTCATGGAATTTAAAATTGGCCCATGAATTGTGAGTTTTTACCAATGAATGTGGTTATTATCATGATGAAGAAAGAAAAAATAAATAGTCAAGATTAAAACATGCTCTCATGAAGCTTAATTGTGATTCATTCTTAGAAATTTGGTGACATTCTCAAGGTTTAGATAAAAGTGTTCCGTTTTCTATTTACCATCATGTAAATACAAAATCCTATAGTATAGTCGTCTACAGTATCAAACAAAAAGGTTTTTTTTTATAGAAAGAGGAAGTTTTTAGAGCCTAGGTTCACATGTTTGTTCTTTGACGATATTTCATCTCGTATCGTTGAACAAGTCTCACTCCTTCATCAGTTTTTATGACTCCTGCAAATATTTAGGACAGTACACAATGAGACGAAACACAAAGCACGGAGACAGACATAGGTACACAGAGTCTGAATTGAGTCAACGCAAGGAAACGTGAGGCAGAGAATAGATGTCATGTTTAAACCATGTGTCACTGCATTCAGCTAGAAGTTAGTCCCAGAATGACGTATCTATGCCAGGTTCACGCTTTGACATACTCGCAAAACATCATTTTAAAAGTCAATATATCGCTTACTTAGAGTACACATGCCAACACATTCTTTGCTTCCTCTCACTAAGAGTAAATGTATCTTCTCATGGAAATACAGGATTACAAATACATCCAAATCTAGGGAAGATATTGATTTTGGAAGGGTAACAGGAGGGTATAAACCTTCCCCCCATGGTAGCAGGTAATCAGAGGTTTAGACATGTGTCCCATGCTTGTATGCCTCTAACAAATATGCTTGCCTCCTTCCCATTGTGATATTTTCTTCTTGTTTCTTATGAAGAGGAAATTGTTGCATGGAAATTTAATATTCCGGTACATCAACATCTCACAAAGACGATTTAACAGACAAATTGATACCAGAGTGTATTAGGGGCACACACGTGCCTAACCACCCCCCAACAACAACACACAATGTTTATGATCAACTATATATTCTATATATAGTACCTTTGCAGTTCACACAGTGTTATAGTAATACATCACACTTACAAATATCTAACCACGATGTAAAACTATCACCAGGATCTCTTGGGTGCATTGGCCTAGCTAATAATCACTGAATGAAATATCTATTCTATGCAGATCATGCTAAATAATCAATACATTTTTCTCCCCCTGCATAAAAATGAGTTAAAAGTGTTTTTTTTTTAGAATTAGCATCATGTTAATACATCAATACATCCACATCTAAACAAGATGCATGACAGTCAACCAATGCATTGATCATGGAACTCATTGGGAGCATTGTTTTGACCCCTCCAATATCAGCCTGTAATCATGGAATCAGATATGTATTATTTACAGGACAAGCTCATGATAAACCAGTTCCTCTTCCCTTCTCTTCCCCCTTCCCCCTCCCCAGAACATGATAGATAGATTGCGCGCTTTTCAAAAACAGGTCGTTTCTTGGCTTTGAAAACGTAGTGCTACAATTGAAAAGATAAAGATCTAACACGCAGGTTCTCAGGAGTAGTTGGAAAGCTTTGTCAGAAATAGCTTCTAGATTACACACAAGAGTAGGCTTACACAAGGAGCTCTGTAAACCGTCCTGCGACATGGTGGGATGGTGAGCCTGGAAAGAGACTAGTGATTGACAGGTCTCGTCTGATGGTAAGGAGAGAGTATGTAGGACACACAAGAGGTCTGACTACAGGTGAAGAATACTAGGTCTTCAAATTAGAAAACAATTGGACAATACTCTAATGTTACAAGCTTGGATAGCTAGCAGTCTCTACCATACTGTATTATGCATGTTTCTTTCTACAGGTAGTGTGCATGGGATGGTGCAAGCTACAATGTTTTCTTCATTAAGAGTAGGCCCCAGTTTCACAAAACTCTTTTTCAATAATGAGCACCAAAACTCTAAAACACAGTTTCTCAAAGCAAAACAAGTGCAATGATTTCAATAGCTTACATCAATTATTGTAACATGTAAGTTTATTGGCAAGTATTATGCTGGGGAAAACTGGTTATCAAAATTTGCAAAAAAATGTCCTCATGTTTTTTTAATATTACAATAACTAAATTTCATATCAACTTTCCATAGTTATTATACAAAGGATTTAACATTTTATTCATCCCATGGATTCATATAACGTTTATTCCAAAACAATTTTCATCCAAGCCCATTGTATCTTTATCTGAGTTGGCACTACACTTACCTGGGGGGGGGGGGGGGGGGGGACCTTATTTATGGAACACTATGACTATTATATAGGGTCTTTCCTTTTGATATCACTTATTAGGAATCTGCATGAATACCACTCTATTAGGGGTTTTCCCCTACTTGTTTACAAAGTGTTTTAAATGTGTGTAGGAGGGAACTCTTCTACACATCCTTTAATGGGAGAATTTGATTATGATGTAAATTTAAAGCTAAGTTTATAAAGTTATTGGAATGGAAATTGAATTAGATATCATATCCATCATTGTATGATTTTTTCCTTTTCCACACCAATTAATCTATCACCTATTGGAACCGGGCAGCTCCTGTATTAAGCTTATGGCAATTAAAGAATCCAATAGACAGCAGGTTAATATAGAACAAGCTAAAGGTCATTGTATAAATGTTAAGTCATTTGAAAGAATTTGCTTTAACAATATCCAAATATGAAATAAAGGTAATTTTTAATAAGATTTGCCTTAAATTGCTCTATCATTTCAAGTTCTGAAACCTGACTTTATGTATAATCTAACCACTTTTCTTTTTAATTCATAAAAGTTAAATGGTATCTTTAGATCCTGGAAATGAATCAAATAAGACTAAAGTTAGATACTGAATCACTGAGGAATAAGTGAACAGAGATATCCTAAAAAGAACTGTTCCTTCTCTCACCTTTAACAACAGACAGCAAACCTAACAGCTAAGAAAAGGGCTTTCCCATAAACAGAAAATCACCTGAAAACATAGAAAAAGAAGAAACAGCTACAAGTTCTCTGTCGTTGTTTTTCCCTTCTGGTATGAAGTGGACCCCAGACTACGTTGAAAAGCATTTTTAAGCGTGCTCTCTCACTCAAGTACTCTCTGCCATGAATAATTCAAATGCTTTTCTTTTTAGAAGACCAGAGTGAGGTGTAACAGAATGGCAGGTTACTAAGTGGGTCAAACAGGCAGATTATTTTCTTTTTTTAAACAAGACTTTATGGCAACTGGGAGAGATTGTTGTTGTCAGAGAGATGGAAAATAGGCTTGATTTTCTCTGAAATGATGTGGGTAAGTAATTAAGATATAAGGGAGATCACTCTATGTTTTCTCAATCAATCTACATCTACAAGGTAGGAAGAGGGCTGATGCCTCATCAGATGTAACATTGTTTCATTTCTCATGGTCTCAGAGATCATGACAAATTAATGGAAGAAAATATATTGCGAGGAAGAGACAGAAAGAAAAAAATGACCTACAGAGTATAGTTGGACTGTGAAATAAGACAATCAGAGGGAGACAAATAGTGAGAGATAGAGAGTGGGAGAGGGGTGGGGGTGGGGGGGGGGGGGTATCCAGCTGATAAGATGGGATGGTATCTGATAGGTGTTTTCTCGTTAGCATGTTTGAGTGTCTAGCTGAGGTATATAGGTTAATCATTGCAAGACCAATGTCCTGCTGCAGCTTGTACACAGGTTTGCAAAAACACCCGTTTTCACAATTAAAGAACTTTATATACGCTAACTAGTGCAAGGCATATGAGTTCAATTCAACGGATATTCATGTAATTGTAGATATGTTTTATATATGAACTTCTTTTGAATATGTATTAAATGTGATTGATTTGTGAATATCACCTTCCAGTTTCCAAATCATGGATTAATATTGGGTTTAATTAGCAACATTTTTGTAATGCATAACTCTTGAACAAAGACGACCTTTACTTTCTTATAAATATCAAATGCCCAATTAACACTGGAGTTAGGTTCATGCAACTTTATTCTATTAGTTTGAACATTAAACTGCATATGATGATTTCAACATTCTCTTATAAAAGGTCAAATAATCCATTTTAATCCATTTTGTTTATTTCTTGAGAGGCAATGAAAAGCTATAATAGTATACAGAGGTTAATGTCTCTCCCGAGAGCTTGAAGAATTTTTTTCAAAACTATAAAACAGATCCACTTTCCACCAATCAAACGCATCTAGTGATCAACTCTGTATGACCTATCAAAATAATAAGCTGTCCTCTGCATGACCCTAAGGAACACGTTCTTTGTGAAACCTGGTCCAGCGGAGTTGATACTGGGTACCACCACCAGCGGTTGGTGCATGTGCATGTATTATAGAAGAGAAACACGAGAGGGTACCTGACTGGCAGGTTCACCCATCCTTGAATTGTGTGTCAGAAAATGAATCACTGGACACTTTTCTACTTCACTTTTAACTCTATATTTCCATTCTAGTCGATATATAGCTCAATTTTGAAAGGTCTTTTAAGAGAGTCTTTTCCACCATTTAGTGTCAGGTGAAGGCCTGTGGTAAATGCATTGTCAATGCATTCATGCTCATGAGTCTTTTCATTACTTTCATCTGACAACTCAATGATGTGGTTTTTAAGATCAGAGAGAGAGAGAGAGAGAGAGAGAGAGCGAGAGAGAGAGAGAGAGAGAGAGAGAGAGAGAGGGGGGGGGGGGGGGGGGGGAGGCAGAGGAAAAAAGGGGGAAGAAAGAGTTCATGATAAAGATTACTACCACCTCACAACTTATCTTTTATTGAAAAGGATTTTTACAACAAATCAACATAGAAAATAAAAATTTGAACAATTAAAACAGCTTAACCTCTAAGTTATTTTCAACCAATCCTGCTCATATGATTATAAATTAGTTTATCACAGAAATTAATTTGTATTTGTATTTGAAGAAAAAAAGGAATTCAACAAGTGGTATCAATCGTATACATCACCAATCATCAAGAAGTCTTTTGTCAAACAAAATAAATCTTTTCAAAGCTATTCAGTTAATGCAAATTATCTAGATAATCTCAAGATAAATTTAAAGAGGCATTGAAAGAAGTTGCATTTCCAGTGTCATCACCCTGACCTAGATAACTTTTAACTCAAGAGAGAGAGAGAGAGATTCTTTAAACTTTTAAATAATTTCATAATCCTGCAGAAGCCTTGAGAGGATAGCTGAGAAAGCAATGAAATAACAGGATTAATTTCTCAATGTTTGAAACATTTATATCTTATATACTTCAAAATCTAAAGTTCTAATACATTAGTACATTACAATAAGGGTGATACTAATAACCACAGACACAGATCTATCCAAAGTATTAGAAATCATATTACAAAGTCAATGCAAAGTGGTAAGTTGTTTTTAAGTATTGTAGAATTAGAATGAGGGAGATAGAATGTCATAGAGGAGCTACTTGGAGAGAAAGTTTTGGGTTTCTTGTGGAAGTAGGGCGCTGGAAAAGAAGCCGTAAATAATTCAAACGGTTTTTGTCGGATTTGAAGGGCCATCAAAAGTCACTTGATATCCATGCTTTATGTTTATTTACTTTCCTGCTTGAATTATGGATGCGAGATGGAACAAATGAAACAACCGTGGAATAATTCATCACATGACAGAAAAGATGGAATTGCCAAACTTAAATTGTCCCACCTCGCTTTGATAAAGAGCCAACAGAGGATCAGGGAATATTGATGATGAACGGTTTATGGAGATCTTATCCAGTATTTATGGTATTCTAATAGGCTCAAATTAGAAGGGAAATGAGGGTAAAGAGAGTTCACAAAAATAGAGGCAAAGTCTTCTTCTTTCTACATAGAATTTATCGTTGAGCAATTATTCAACTGAAATTCAATATGCAAGAAATACGCATATGTCATGATATTACATCAAATCAAATAGAGGAAAAGACATTTGCCACTACAAAAAGTCTAAATGAATTTAGTAGTGAGGAAATGAATGCGGGTGAGATTTTTAGATGCATTTAATGAATTCCATGGAGGCACGGTGGAGAAGTGGGTTGTACAGTTGATTACAAATCTGAGAGTCATGGATTCAAATCTAATACTTATATTAAACACACCGGGTATATCGACCTAATTATCTAGGTGTAAACCTGCCCAGTATTCCAATAAGTGCAAATGATAATAGACTGCTAGAGAAAACCTATAAATAAATATGTTCAAATGCAAAGAAATATGTGCAACATCACTTAATTTTCATTCATCTCAGATTATATAACTGTATATTTCTTATACCAATTACTATATATATATATATATATATATATATATATATATATATATATATATATATATAGGGAGTATATATTTATGGTATAGCCTCCCAGACCCTCTTGGAAATAATAGATAAGTTTAAATCTGCCCTCAAAACACTTATTCCAAATGTTAAACAGATCATAGAAGGAACTCAGGAACTGATTTTCTCTTTGCTTTTAGTATTTTTCTTATAGGGACATATAAATGATGTGTTGTACGCTACACAAGAATGGTGTAATATTATCATTGTTATAGAAATGATCTGTTACAAATATAATTTAAATCAATGACCTAAAACATGAAGGGCAACAGCAATGAAAAGACAAAAATGGCAATAACTGGCACCTAATTATAATTTTGTACACTATAAGCAATTTCCTAACTAACGTTTGGAGCTGTCTAAAAGTGCCTTCTGATATGAAAATGCATTTAATTTGAATATTTTTGTAATATTGTCTATTGGTCCAGCTTCTGCCCCAAGAGTTGCAACATGAGAGTAGATTCTTCTGAGCTAGTTCTAAGATGGAGTAAGATGGGTGCAGAGAGACACAATACCCAGCGCACCTGCACAGGTGACTTGAAAGCTAGGCTCTATACAAACCAGGAAATCATTGACAAATGGATTAAACAGGGTTTGCTTAGCATATCCATCATTTACATCGATTCCTGGCAAGCAGATTGCTGCCTCATCTCTGGTCTATCAAGAGATGGTTTCTCATCCTCATCGGTTGCTCTCTGATGTCAGTCTTTATGATGGTCGCATGTCAAGAGATACATGATAATAATACTCCGTTCTAGTCAGGCACACATCACACATTTGACAAATTCTCCTTGTGTTCTGGATGATGTAGATTTTGTTTGGTGAAATGTTTAACCTTTGTGCAATGGTTAATATAATATTGATATTAATAATGATATAAGGTTACTATAAAACATTGGAGGAGATTTGAATAGCAGCAATTTTTGTTGTCTATAAACTGCTGATAATGACCCTTTTTTTTAAATCACCGAATTCACCACTTTAATTATTCTTATGTTTAATGTTTCAAATATGATAATTATTTTATTCTTAGGTCTGTTTTACAGGGGGGGGGGGGAAGGGATGGTAAAAGCATATACAATCTATAAAAAAGAATGAGAATGATACATACTAGATAAAAAATATGATGTTCTCCCTAAGTGCTTCCAAGTAATATAGTGCCTAACAATTTGTTGAAAGAAGAAAAAAAAAAGTGTGATGAAGTGTTTGCAATGTAGTAAAGAAGGATTGATTGAATTGATCATTGTTAACTACCTTGTTGACTTAGTATCAGAGTCTCATAAAACACGTTCTGTTACATTACACAGGGAATAAGGGTTATGACAAATAGAGAAGAGAAAAAGGAGAGGGAAGGAAAGAAGGGAAAATAAGATAAAATGATTGAAGTGAGAAAGGGGTGCCAAAGAGAGTTTGCAGAGCACTAGAAAGCTTGTAACTCAACAGTCCTTTCATTACGCTACCATCCATTTGATGTTGGTAGGTAAACGCACATCTTACTGCATCAATATTTCCCCAGCGCGCATGTGTCAATTAGACCTCGTTATCTTTCACTTTTGTGGGCAGGAAGTCCCAAAGAGAGAGAGAGAGAGAGAAGTCCAGCGCTGCGGCCAGTCGACAACGACAATCAGAAAAGCAGGTCTCTACCCCTCTTGGCAAATCACGGCCATTTATTCATCATCATTATCATCTTCTTCAAACCCCGACCATCATCCTGGTTGCCTGCACTCGCTGATGGCTACCTCACCACTTACCCTATAAAACTGTCCCCCCTTTTTGTGATCACTCAGATTTGCTCCAGTTTTTGCTTGCTTTTGCTTCGGTGTGATGGAGGATCTTCAGACGATGTGCGGTGAGACGATGGCGACGGCAACCCGACATTGACGAATGAGCATGGCCGGACGGGCGGCCAGTTTATGCCGTTTTTTCTCCCCGTTCGGCTCTCTCTGGTCGATGTAACAAAGTAGTGTGCTTTATGGAGCACTTATCTGTCTAGTGATAGCATATTATAGAGTGGGGCCTTATCACAATCTTCATTCTTTGATGTTCAGTGCAATCTTTATCTCAAAAACAAGAATCAGTCATCATTCAATGTCACAGTTTTAGGTTAATATTTAAGAAAAGAGCTGTTGCATCAGAGTACTCTTAGACATGTCGTCTTCAATGTTGCCTCATAGCTTTCATTGGACTTTTATAAACTTAGTTTATCAATAACTTTTATAAACTCTGCTTTATATTGAACCAGTAAACATTGAAACCAGAGAGAAGAAAAAATACAAAATGCCCTGACTGGAATGTTAGTAAAAAAATAAAGTTTAATATTTATTATTGTTGGCATATGTTGACGGCAAATGCCAGATTTAATGAGTATTCAAATCTCTTATTCTAAAAAGAATAAGATAATAAAGATAGTAAACAAAACCTTTCATTTATCAAAGATAATGAAGTATATTGAAGAAAAAAGTTACTTCCCTGTATTTTTGTTTTACATGCAACAACTATAAAATATTAGAAGTTGAAATATGAGAAAAATAAAAAATGCCACTTCTGTCTTAAAATCTACAGAACAACAAGGAAAATACAACAAAAATCACAAAAATAAGTTTTTTTCAGCCACTACAGGCATTCACTTACAACTGCATGGGAAATTATTTGAAGAATTCTATATTAAAATAGGAAGAAGGGAAAGATGCCTGGACGTTCTAGACTGGTTAGAATCAAGGGCCTCCTGAACAATCATAACTGTAACAACTCACTGTGATATCTGAGCATTATAAAGAGAGATACTTCAAGGGCTGTCAGAGAATTGTTACACTCAACGAGACTTGCTCTCATCCGCTCAGTTACCACGGTAACATGATGCATTGTGGGTCACTTGACCCATCTCATGGATGATGACACATACCTCATCACTCAAACAAAAACTAAAGAATGCAATCTTAACTTCATCTTGTTTATAGCTTACAACAGAAAAAACATGGATTATCTTACACTACGGGATTGGTTGAAGAAAATGGATGGAGGAAGGCAAAGTGTGGAATCTCAATCGAAAGAGATCAAGTGGTTTATGAATGAAAGTAATATTAAAGAGAAAGAGAAAGAGAAACAAGTATAATGTGATGATGACACATGAAGTTTTAACAAAATTAAGAGAAAACAAATTAAGGAAAGAAAGAGAGAGAGAGAGGAGGAGAGAGAGAGAGAGAGAGAGAGAGAGAGAGAGAGAGAGAGAGAGAGGAGAAAACTGGAAGGGGGGGGGGGAGAGAAACAGATATAGAACACAATGAAATAGAAAAGAATATAAGAGAACATAATACACTACAATAGAACAGAATGAAATATAATTCAATAAACTACAACATATATAAAACAGAAAAAAAATTAAAAGAAAATATAAAAGCACATGATTGTGTACCTTAAAATAAGTAAATCCATTTTAGATAAGCGTTTAGCGGAGAGCAAGAGCAAAATATATACTTCATTCAAAAGTGTGAAATTACTTTTTTCAGAAGTACCGGGAAATAGAAATAGTGATATAAGACAACAGGTGTGCAACAGAGAGACAGAGAAAGAGAGAATAACAGAGAGAAAGACAAAGAGAGAGAAAGGATTGGGGAGTTGGAGAGAGAGAGAGAGAGAGAGAGAAGAGAGAGAGAGGAAATAAGAAAAGAGAAAGAGAAGAGAAGAGAGAGCAATGGAGAGAGAGAAAAATAGGGGAATGGAGAGAGGGAGAGAGAATGAAGAGAGAGAAAGAGAGATAGAGAGAGAGAGAGAGAGAGAGCAAAATAGAGATAGAGATAGAGAGAGAGAGAGAGATACGGAGGGAGGGAGGGAGGGAGGGAGGGAGGGAGGGAGAGTAGGGAGAAGGGAAGCAATCATAAAACCTGTCACTCTCCATGGTAGAGTGCATGAAGTGTGTAAGGTGTCTGCAAGTGTCATGAAATATTCCTTCTCGATAGGTACGAGATGAAACCCAGTCTGTCCCATAAATACTATCATCTATTCCCTGATACAGCACCCACTTGACCCAGCTAAAACCCTGCTACAGGGAGAGACACAATGCTACAAGACTCAACTGCTTATAATCATCTATAATTGACCCAAAGAAAGGTTCACAAACTGGACGGAACATACGATGAAGGTGAGACGGCACCTCTTTAGGCCTTTTTCTTAGCTGTCTGAAATTCTTACACTTCTCGGTATTTCCAAAATGGGCTGGAGGGACATCTAATGGGTACTTGAATTTTAGTTGCTGGCTAGCAAGCTTATTAGAGTTCCTTGGTGGTGGAGATGTAGGTGGAGATGGAGGAGGAGGCCGGCCGGCAAGCTACTAATCTTGCATTGTCATAGGCATCTGCCTATTATTTAGATGCACGGTAAGGGGATGAAGACAGTAAGAGAGAGGGGTGAAGAGGAGGGATGCCTCACATTTCACGGGCAGACTTGAACAGTGGCGTGTACATATGCCTGCCGGAGTCCCAGCGATAAGAGGTTGATGAATTGGAGGCCGTGTACGTGCATCTGGTTAGCAACGCTGCCTGTTAACCCTCCAGGTGTATTACCATTGGCTGTGATTTGATCAGGGCACTTCTCATGTATGGGCTAATGGGGTATGGCCGAGGCTTTAGATCACAGCTAGGGGCATATTCAAATACAGACATAGTCAGCTTATAACCAACATTCATCGTCATTCTATCGCCATTAAGGTATCACTTTCGTACGTCTCTGGGATATTTGCGCATATTACATGATAATCATCAAGTAAGATTTGAAGGGAAAAAAGGTAAAATCTTAAAAAACAAAAATGAAAGTCGAGACACAGAAAAAGAAAAATCTAGAGAACATAATGCCCTCAGATAACTACAGCTTTTGGAGAGAGTTTCATGACAGTAAACATATCACACACACAAGATACATATTCCTGAACAATATTGTTCCTAAATATATTTAGTTTAAGGTAGTTTATTTGAACCATGTCTTCATGTACACGTTTAACCTTAAATAAGAATGGTTAGACTTATCCCACCTTGGGGTTATACTTGTAACATTTGTGTGAAATTATGGGTAGATCTAATAGTCTGTTGAGAGACATAAGGGCCTTAATTCTGTGTTAAAGTATATGATTTAAGATCCTTCTGGCTCTCAACTGTTCTCAAAATTAAATCAAAATCTTGATAGTGTTTTCTTTGATATACCTTCATTCTCATCATTTATTTATTATTACTGAGTGTCTCTATCATGGATATTTGAAAGATAAATATTTAACCCTTAACAACCAACAGAAATGTTTACCAACAACAGCCAGTCAGAGAACAGATGTGGAAAATTATTCTTGAAAATGAGTACAACCTGTAGCTCTTCCTATTCTATTCATCAATGATTGGATGCACAGAGCACATATAATACAACCATCTACACTAGACAGCAGACACATGGAAGGACAATGCCAAACAGATTTGTCTGTTAAAAGCACCATCTTCCCACCCTGAATCCAAACAATGGCTTTAGAAATGATGTAAGGACGCACCATGTGGTCCATCATGTCAGGCTGTGCTTTTAAATAGGAAATAAGCTTGTAGAGTTTGATAACTACAAGTGTGAACAGGAGAGTGGGGAGGGAGGGAGGGAGGGAGGGAGGGAGGGGAGAGAGAGAGAGATAGAGAGAGAGAGAGAGAGACGGAGGGAGAGAGAGAGAGATAGGGAGGGAGGAGAGAGAGAGAGGGAGAGAGAGAGAGAGAGAGAGAGAGAGAGAGAGAGAGAGAGAGAGAGGGGGAATGGGGAGGGAGACAGAAGAAGAAAGACAAAACAAATGATAAGTAGGAGCATACAAGAGAGATCAAGATATAAACAGAAGTGAGAGATGAGGAATAGATGAATCATTAATATTTATTGTAAGAATGAAGGGAATTAGACAACAACCAAAAAAAGAATAAAAAGGTAAAAATAAAATGTCATCACATCAAAGACTTTAAGCTTCACCTCAATATGCACAAATCCGCAATTAATGAGAGAGTGAACTAATAGGGGTTCCTCTCATTTGTAATTAACTCAGACATATTTTGTTCATGTTTCCAGTAATGCTTTAGGGTAATAGCTGTAGACTTACAAATTGTGGCAATTAAATGCCTGTTCCCATAAGCAAGCATACTGAACCAGATTCACTGTGGTGCAACATCCCAGCATCATGCCAGATACCCAGAGTAGCTAGATAACACAGAAGGCAAGGAGCACCACAGCACACAGCACACAGCTCCACCTTCATCTAGCATCTAGTAATACATGGCAGTGAGCACTGAACAGTCATAGCGAGTCAGGCTCAAATATGTTCTTATACAAAACTCTTTCTTAGTGATTCTCACTTCATGGTTTGAATCAGGAGAGGTCACTGACCACAGGGCCTCATATATCATATCATGGATAAAAATTCACAACATGGGGGGAAATCTGTGAATTTGAATACTATATAGATAACAAAACTTTGTCTCCCTGATTCTATTAACATAATGATTTGATAATCCTTCTGGATGTAAACCAATTTATAAAGACAGCTACTGCAAAGAATAATATTGTTCCAATATCTCCATGGAAAGTCTCCCCCCCCCCCCCGCCTTTTCTTCCTTCAAAACAGAGATTCTATAACTTCCAAATTCATATTTCAAACCATTTAAGTTTTAGTCACATATTGTGCCCTGTCTGGTCGCATCATTTCATTGCTTGTGAGATGAGTGATCAACATGTAAATGAATGAAATTAATGATCTTTGATAGACAAAGTATGAATTCCAACATCAGTTTAATGAACTTAAGCTGGCTCCATGTAAGCCTGTGGGCAGGAATTAAGACAGAGACATTCTAAGTAAATCCTGAGAGATATTGCATACTGGAAAAAATAAAGGTTACATGAGGATAAATGACAGAAAGTTTTGAACTTATTTCATACAGGAATGATGCAAACATAGATACTGCTAAAGCGAGGCATGGATGAGATGAAGAGGTGGGAGAGAAGGAGGGAGGGAAGGAGGGAGGGAAGGAGGGAGGGAAGGAGGGATGGAGGGAGGAGGAGGAAGGGAAAGCAGAGATAGAAGATGGAATGGTGAGAGAGAGAGAGAGAGAGAGAGGGGGGGTAGGCTGGTAGGCGAGGAGAAGCAGGGAAATAGAGAGAGAGAAAAAGAAGAAAGAGAGTGAGGGAGAGAGAGAGAGAGAAAGAAAGGAAGAGAGAGAAAGGGAGAGAGAGAGAGAGACATATCCATGCCCTTGATCTTCATTCCTTCTTATTTCTTTCATAGAACAAAATTCAAGTTTTTATTTCAGCCCAAAAGTATCCATTATTGCAAACTTTCATTACTGTATTGGTCTTATTTGATTCTTTTTCACTTTTATGTACTTGAATATGCTTTATAAGTTGCATGTGTGTGTCTTTCTAATTGTGTTGTTGTTGGTAAATTAATGTCAACCAAAATCATCCATTTAAATAAATAAAACTATAAATTTATCAAATATAACCATTGTTGTTCAGCTAAAACATTAACTATCTGGCAGTCATGCATTTCACTAGTTTATTGACAGCAGTTCCTTTTATCTCTTCATCATTACAAGTCTCCTGTTCTACATATTATTTACATTCAAAAGTTCCCACTCGTAAATGAAGCTTTCTTATATCTCAGTTCAATGGAAGTCAAACTTGTTATAAATCACATTAAAAATTCTCAACAGAAGGGGAATCACCGGTCACTGACACCAGGAATGAACGATCAGAAAGGTTCTGGTCAGAACGGATAGCAGCGAGCACTAATATGAAAACAACCCAAACGAGCAAAATTTTTACGAGGTGTTAACTTAACACAGCTTACACACTTGGACAGACAGACAGGCGTTAACAATAGAAGAGG